>NC_060139.1:1080462446-1080810946 GCF_021461385.2 Schistocerca piceifrons
CTAAGACCGCTCGGCTAATCCCGCGCGGCGAATGACCTGACACTTTTCATTATTTGGAATTAATTGTCACTTTTCGTACCGTACAGATATCTTAACCAAATCACTTTGTATTTGGTTTTGATCATCCGGTAACTTTACAAAACGGTAAATGACAACCTCATCTGCAAACAAACTAGGACAGTTGCTAAGATTGTCTTCTTCATCGTTTCTATTGAATATTTACATCACGGACATCAGAGGGCCTGTAACACTTACTTGGGGTACCAAGTTTTATTAGAAGTTGCTTGTGAGAAACGGTGTAAAAAGCCTTCTGGAAATCTAAAAATATGCAAACACTTTAACATCCCCTGTCGACTCATTACTTCGTGAGAATAAAGAGGTCGTACTGTTTCACAAGAACAATATTTTTTGAATCCGTGTTGGGTACATTAGCTCATTCAAATGAGTAGTAAAAGGAATCCGCTACATTCCGGTTACACGATAAATCATACAAATCTAAAGACTGTGAATGCCATTAAATACTTAGGGGTTCCAGTTGCGTATAACTTAAATTGGAAAGATCACTTAGAGAATGCTGCGGGGAAACCAAACCAAAGACTGCAATTTATTGGCGGAACACTTAGAAGTGCAACAGGTCTATAAACAGACTATTTACACCATGTTTGTCCGCCGGCGTCTGGAGTACTGCCATGTGGTGTGGGATCCACATTAGACAGGAGTGACAGAGGACATCGAAAAGGTTCAAAGAATGGCAGCTCGTTTTGTGTTATTGTGAAATAGTGGAGAGAGCATCAAGGGTATGACTCGGGAATTAGGTTGGCAATAATTGAAACAAAGGTTTTTTCATAAAATGTTCAAATGTGTGTGAAATCTTATGGGACTTAACTGCTAAGGTCATCAATCCCTAAGCTTACACACTACTTAACCTAAATTACCCTAAGGACAAACACACACACCCATGCCCGAGGGAGGACTCGAACCTCCGCCGGGACCAGCCGCACAGTCCATGACTGGAGCGGCCTAGACCGCTTGGCTTTGGCTAATCCCGCGCGGCAAAGTTTTTTTTTTTTTTTCGTTGTGGGAGTATTTTCTCATGAAATTTCAATCATAAACTTTCTCCTCAGGGTGCGAAAATATTTTGATGGCGTCCACCTACATAAGAAGAAATGGTCATCATAATAAAATAAGAGGAATCAGAGCTTGCACGGAAAGATAAAAGTGTTCTTTTTTTCCCAGGTGCTGTTCCAGAGTTAAACAGGAGAGAAATAACTTGAAGGTGGTTTGATGAACCCTCTGTTAGATACGTAACTGAGAAATGAAGAGTAATCATGTAGATGTAAATACCTCGTTCATGAAGATGTGTTAATTACTGCATCGTAACTACAAGGTTTCTGCGAGTGTTTAGCGAGACAAAGTATCAGCCTCCGACAGACCATTCCACAAACTGTCTCAGAAATAGGTGCGTGTTACTTTACTATATACTTTACAGTAACGCGTCTATAAACCTTAAGAACCAACTAGCCGCCGGAATATTAAACCAAGAAGCCAGCAGCACTAACGTCAATAGTATTTTGAAATAGATACAATGAGCTCTTATATAGTATGTTACAGTTTTATACCAAGGTGAAAGGAAGAAAAAGTCCCAGTTTCAGGATCTTTAACACGCGGGATATTTCTCGTACATGCAAAGGGAATCTTTTTAGCTCACGTAGCTTGTGGAAACTATTTTATTATTCCTAAAAGGTATTGGTCCAGGAACACGAGGTCGGATAATTTACACAATTATTTTTTTTTTTTTTTTTTTTTTGCTCCTCAAATCTTAAATTCATTTATTCCTATATATTTATTTTCCTATTACATCGACTTGAAAGGACAGGCAAGAAAATTTTGATATCCCTTCATAAAAATTAATTACCTCTTTTCCGATCAACAGTTGTTGAAACAATCTGATGTTTGGTTTTTAGTTTATTCGTTCCTTACAGTTCATTTCCTAGGAGGGATTTTTTTTTTTTTTTCAGAAGACATGCTTCAAGCGGTGCTGACGTCGTTATAGGACCAATTCCAACACGGGCGAAATTAGCTTGGCCCGATAAAGAAAGAAAGAAAGCTCACAAAGAATGAACAAAATAGAAAAAAGAAAAGAAAATAGAGTAAAAAGTGGTAAGACCAAAGACTCGGATTTGGGAGGACAGCGGTTCCATCCCGTCCGGTCTTCCCAGATTTGGGTTTTCCACGGTTTTGCTAAATCGTTTATGGCAAGTGGCAGGATGGTTCCTTTGGCACGAACACCACAGATTTGCTCCGCCATCCTTAGCCAGTGCGAGCTCGGTCTCCGTCTTCAGTGAGGTCGTCGATGGGACGTTAAACACTAATGTTGCTAGCTTTTGAGGGTTTGGCAGCGTCTAAATACGTCCCGAGGCCGGCCTACCGGAGAGCACGCGTGCATCGCTCCCTCGCCTATTGTGCTCGGCCGCAGTATTTACCGATAGGCGCAACATAATGGGCGGGGATTCCAGACGAGACGAGGCGAGGCCAGCCAGCCGGCGCGAAGATAACGGCGACCCACATGGACTGCGACCCGCCCGCCAGCACAGTTGCCTGACGTCACGCGCCAACGGCACACGCGCCGCTGTCTTCCCAGCGGCCTTTGTCTCCCCCTCTGGGGGATCACACATACGCATGTGGCGTCATCAAAGTCGTGGAATTCAGAAGGTCAATGCGGAAGTAAGAGCCATCGGCGAGGCCAGTAATGTTTGCCATAAACAAGAAATAATCACAATCTGGCTCTTGCAACACTGTATAGAGCGAACTGAAGACCGGGCCGGGGTGGCTTCACATGGTCGTGTTTACGCTCCAGAAACGTGGAAGGGCACACAAGTGGGCCAGTGTTACATGCTGTAGACTGTCTGTTCACGGCCGGCCGTTGTGGCCGAGCGGTTCTAGCCGCTTCAGTCTGGAACCGCGCGACCGCTACGGTCGCAGGTTCGAATCCTGCCGCGGGCATGGATGTGTGTGATGTCCTTAGGTTAGTTAGGTTTAAGTAGTTCTAAGTTCTAGGGGACTGATGACCTCAGAAGTTAAGTTCCATAGTGCTCAGAGCCATTTGAACCATTTTTGCCTGTTCAAAGTTATCCGGACACTCCCGTTTAGTATGGAACTGCCCCCCCCCCCTCCCACTTTCAATAAAAATTTGATTGCTAGAGAAAGGTTTCTCAAAGTGAAGAACTGGTGTAGATAAGTTAGACCTACACTAGAACAAAGTTAGACGACGCCATCCGAGTGTAGCAAACTAGTACCTGACATTCGGAAGTGTACACCAAACAGCCACACTGAAACACCTGCTAAATCATTCTATTATTAGATAAGTGAAAACCGGCAGAAAAAGGAATACGAACAAAGAAGAAGGCAGAAAACAGGGAGGATAGACGTCATAAGAGACCGGAAATACTTCTAAGACGGCTTCTTTACGTAATCGTACTGTTCATTTAACACCTTTTGACTTTTTATAATTAATAAAAATTACAAGCACTTCCACAGTATCGAAATCATATCTTCTACCAAAACCGCCACCGCACTCTAGGTTGTGCCGGCACGGTAACTCAGCGTGTTCGGTCAGAGGGCCAGCTGTCCTCCGTAATAAAATAAAACTGAGTGAATGGGTCAACTATGAACTTCAATCGGTGTCACGGGACGTCCGTCCCCGAACAATAACAAACAAAATGAGATTTGTTTTGAATCCTGGTGGTGGAATAACTTTTTACTGCCAGTATTTGGCCAGCAAGAAAAGGAGGAGTGGTGACGTAAAGTTTCTGGTACCACAGACTTTGGACCGATGTTCGGGTTTAAATACCAAACCTCTCCGCAGTGTCACATGAAGTGGGGGCATGTGAGACTGTTGATGGTGATCGTCCGTCGAATGTAGACGTTAAGCTCACCGGCGTCCTTGGTGCTGCCCCAGAGGAGCAGGCTACGTGCCGGCACCGGGTTATCACCCCCTCTCTCCTGTCATCGTCTCCAACACGAAAGTGGCACACACACACACACACACACACACACACACACACACGCATTAGTCACCTACACTTAACACACGTACGGACACAGATGTCATACTTTGTGAAGGAAAGGTGCCTGCGGGCGCGACGGGTAGGGGAAACCTTCCCAATGGCGGCTGAACCTGCCCTTCGGGGTCTCCTAACCATTCATGCCACTCAATTTTATTTCGTATCTTCTAGGAACAGAACGAGAAACGTCGAGATGCTCATCCATGCGTCCTACACTACTGGCCATTAAAATTGCTACACCAAGAAGAAATGCAGATGTAAACGGGTATTCATTGGGCAAATATATTATACTAGAACTGACATGTGATTACATTTTCACGCAATTTTGGTGCATTGATCCTGAGAAATCAGTAACCAGAACAACCACCTCTGGCCGTAATAACGGCCTTGATACGTCTCGACATTGAGTCAAACAGAGCTTGGATGGCGTGTACAGGTACAGCTGACCATGCAGCTTCAACACGATACCACAGTTCATCAAGAGTAGTGACTGGCGTATTGTGGCGAGCCAGTTGCTCGGCCACCATTGACCAGACGTTTTCAATTGGTGAGAGATCTGGAGAATGTGCTGGCCAGGGCAGAAGTCGAACATTTTCTGTATCCAGAAAGGCCCGTACAGGACCTGCAACATGCCGTCGTGCATTATGCTGCTGAAATGTAGGGTTTCGCGGGTATCGAATGAAGGGTAGACCCACGGGTCGTAACACATCTGAAATGTAACGTCCACTGTTCAAAGTGCCGTCAATGCGAACAAGAGGTGGCCGAGACGTGTAACCAATGGCACCCCATACTATCACGCTGGGTGATAACGCCAGTATGGCGATGACGAATACACGCTTCCAATGTGCGTTCACCGCGATGCCGCCAAACACGGATGCACCCATCGTCATTCTGTAAACAGAACCTGGATTCATCCGAAAAAATGACGTTTTGCCATTCGTGCACCCAGGTTCGTCGCTGAGTACACCATCGCAGGCGCTCCTATCTGTGATGCAGCGTCAAGGGTAACCGCAGCCATGGTCTCCGAGCTGCTGCAAACGTCGTCGAACTGTTCGTGCAGATGGTTGTTGTCTTGCAAACGTCCGCACCTGTTGACTGTGGGATCGAGACGTGGCTGCACGATCCGTTGCAGCCATTCGGATAAAATGCCTGTCATCTCGACTGCTAGTGATACGTGGCCATTGGGATCCAGCACGGCGTTCCGTATTACCCTCCTGAACCCACCGATTCCATATTCTGCTAATAGTCATTGGATTTCGACCAACGCGAACAGCAATGTCGCGATACGATAAACCGCAATCGCGATATGTTACAATCCCACCTTTATCAAAGTCGGAAACGTGATGTTACGCATTTCTTCTCCTTACCTGAAGCATGTCAGCACGTTGTAGGTGTCGCCACCGGCGCGAACCTTGTGTGAATGCTCTGAAAAGCTAATCATTTGCATATCACAGCATCTTCTTCCTATCGGTTAAATTTCGTGTCTGTAGCATATCATCTTCGTGGTGTAGCATTTTTAATGGCCAGTAGTGTATTTTACGCTCGCCTTTCTTTTTAAAAAGAGAACCAAATGCTGTTTTATTACTACCTGCGTTACAATGATCTCTAAAGCGGACACCAAATGTTCTGCACGTTTGGTCTACGTTAAATGTCAGACAAGCGCCACATTTTGTCTTATACCCATTTAACTCGATAAGTATCTAACGAATTCAAGTGGTTATACACTGCGCGACCACAAGTAGATGCCCGTATGTGTTGCGAAACTTACCGCCAGATGCCAGGAGAGGCTATTCTGCTAGTGTAAAGGAAGGCACTACTCTCAGTGCAGAAGCAGTAACGGCAAAATGGCAGTGCTAAGAAAGCTCAATCACTTCGAACTTGTACAAGCCTCTGGATGTCACGTAAGTAACAAATCCATCAGGAAAATTTTCCATTAGTCTACTGTTGATGACGCGATTGTGACGTGGAAAAGAGAAGAAGGAGCGCAGCTAAACCAAGAACACGGATACAAACAGCGACCGTCGAGTATTGTGGAGGCTGGGCATCAGTAAAACGAATCATGCGTGACTTCCATAGTGCTACCGTAGTGCAGCCGGTACAACTACTGCGCAGGCAGTTAAAAAAAATGGCTTGCAGTGGTCCAGTAGTTCCCCACAAACCACGCATTTCTGTACTCCGCGCTGAGCTACTCTTGAGGTGGTGTCGAGAGCGAAGCCACTCCACAGTGGGTGACTGGAGACGAGTGGTTTCGAGCAGTGTTACTTTAACATCGGTACTTGGCACATCCGATATTATCAATCGTATATTTAATAACTATCGATGTATCGATTAACTATCGATAGTTTCGTGCAGGTGTTTCAAATGAAAAATAGCTTTCTAAGAATTTTTATTGCTTAAAATACAACGATACGTGATGTCAAAATTTTATTTTACAAAAAGCAAGCTACTTAAATTCTACTCCTATAGTCTGTTGTTTAAAATAGAAGTAAGATGTTTAAATCCTTCTCCTTTAGACTGTTGCATTTTTAAGTAATTATTTATCCTGCCTTTGAGAAAACCCTCTCTGCAACATACTATTAGGTTCTGTACAATATTCTAATACACAAGCATGCTTGTCTATTACAGGATTCTCACAATATTGATGCAGGTCAATTATGGAATCCCTGACTGGTGTTAAAACATCGACGTTACGCTGTTGCTAATTGGTAAAAAAAGTAGATCATCCAATTTCAAACTGATAGAAGTATCAGTAGACGTATTAGCACTGCTCGTGGACGCTTCTGTTTCAGGTATTATTCTTATACTTGTCGCGGTGATAGCAGCATACTCTTTCTGAAATACTTGTGCAGCGTTCTCTGCCTCTTGAAATGTCCTGAAACAGGTTTTTTAAGCCTAGGACCTAATAATGTCACACGCATATTAACAATCAATGTGTTGAATGGTTTCACACTTTCACTAACAGATTAATCGGGAATTCGAGAGTAGGAAAAGGGAGAGAAGGAAACATAGTAGGTGAATATGGATTGGGGGTAAGAAATGAAAGGTGAAGCTGTCTGGTAGAATTTTGCACAGAGCATAACTTAATCATAGCTAACACTTGGTTCAAGAAACATAAAGGAAGCTGGAAACATAGAAGAAGCCTGGAGGTATTAGAAGATATCAGATAGATTATACACTCCTGGAAATTGAAATAAGAACACCGTGAGTTCATTGTCCCAGGAAGGGGAAACTTTATTGACACATTCCTGGGGTCAGATACATCACATGATCACACTGACAGAACCACAGGCACATAGACACAGGCAACAGAGCATGCACAATGTCGGCACTAGTACAGTGTATATCCACCTTTCGCAGCAATGCAGGCTGCTATTCTCCCATGGAGACGATCGTAGAGATGCTGGATGTAGTCCTGTGGAACGGCTTGCCATGCCACTTCCACCTGGCGCCTCAGTTGGACCAGCGTTCGTGCTGGACGTGCAGACCGCGTGAGACGACGCTTCATCCAGTCCCAAACATGCTCAATGGGGGACAGATCCGGAGATCTTGCTGGCCAGGGTAGTTGACTTACACCTTCTAGAGCACGTTGGGTGGCACGGGATACATGCGGACGTGCATTGTCCTGTTGGAACAGCAAGTTCCCTTGCCGGTCTAGGAATGGTAGAACGATGGGTTCGATGACGGTTTGGATGTACCGTGCACTATTCAGTGTCCCCTCGACGATCACCAGTGGTGTACGGCCAGTGTAGGAGATCGCTCCCCACACCATGATGCCGGGTGTTGGCCCTGTGTGCCTCGGTCGTATGCAGTCCTGATTGTGGCGCTCACCTGCACGGCGCCAAACACGCATACGACCATCATTGGCACCAAGGCAGAAGCGACTCTCATCGCTGAAGACGACACGTCTCCATTCGTCCCTCCATTCACGCCTGTCGCGACACCACTGGAGGCGGGCTGCACGATGTTGGGGCGTGAGCGGAAGACGGCCTAACGGTGTGCGGGACCGTAGCCCAGCTTCATGGAGACGGTTGCGAATGGTCCTCGCCGATACCCCAGGAGCAACAGTGTCCCTAATTTGCTGGGAAGTGGCGGTGTGGTCCCCTACGGCACTGCGTAGGATCCTACGGTCTTGGCGTGCATCCGTGCGTCGCTGCGGTCCGGTACCAGGTCGACGGGCACGTGCACCTTCCGCCGACCACTGGCGACAACATCGATGTACTGTGGAGACCTCACGCCCCACGTGTTGAGCAATTCGGCGGTACGTCCACCCGGCCTCCCGCATGCCCACTATACGCTCTCGCTCAAAGTCCGTCAACTGCACATACGGTTCACATCCACGCTGTCGCGGCATGCTGCCAGTGTTAAAGACTGCGATGGAGCTCCGTATGCCACGGCAAACTGGCTGACACTGACGGCGGCGGTGCACAAATGCCGCGCAGCTAGCGCCATTCGACGGCCAACACCGCGGTTCCTGGTGTGTCCGCTGTGCCGTGCGTGTGATCATTGCTTGTACAGCCCTCTCGCAGTGTCCGGAGCAAGTATGGTGGGTCTGACACACCGGTGTCAATGTGTTCTTTTTTCCATTTCCAGGAGTGTATAATGGTAAGACAGAGATTTAGGAACCAGGTTTTAAATTGTAAGACATTTCCAGGGGCAGATGTGGACTCTGACCACAATCTATTGGTTATGACCTGTAGATTAAAACTGATGAAACTGCAAAAAGGTGGGAATTTAAGGAGATGGGACCTGGATAAACTGACTAAACCAGAGGTTGAACAGAGTGTCATGGAGAACATAAGGTAACAATTGACAGAAATGGGGGAAAGAAATACAGTACAAGAAGAATGGGTAGCTCTGAGGGATGAAGTAGTGAAGGCAGCAGACGATCAAGTAGGCAAAAAGACGAGGGCTAATAGAAATCCTTGGATAAACAGAAGAAATATTGAATTTAATTGATGAAAGGAGAAAATATAAGAACGCAGTAAATGAAGCAGGCAAAAACGAATACAAACGTCTCAAAAATGAGATCGACAGTAAGTGCAAAATGGCTAAGCAGGGATGGCTAGACAAATGTAAGGATGTAGAGGCTTATCTCACTAGGGGTAAGATAGATACTGCCTACAGGAAAATTAAAGAGACCCTTGGAGAAAAGAGAACCACTTGTATGAATATCAAGAGCTCAAATGGAAACCCAGTTCTAAGCAAAGAAGATAATGCAGAAAGGTGCAAGGAGTATATAGAGGGTCTATACAAGGGCGATGTACTTGAGGACAATATTATCGAAATGGAAGAGGATGTAGATGAAGATGAAATGGGAGATACGATACTGCGTGAAGAGTTTGCAGAGCACTGAAAGACCTGAGTCGAAACAAGGCCCCGGGAGTAGACAACATTGCATTGGAACTACTGACGGTCTTGGGAGATCCGGGCCTGACTAAACTCTACCATCTGGTGAGCAAGATGTATGAGACAGGCGAAATACCCTCAAGCTTCAAGAAGAATATAATAATTCCAATCCCAAAGAAGGCAGGTGTCGACATATGTGAAAATTACCGAACTATCAGTTTAATAAGTCACAGCTGCGAAATACTAACGCGGATTCTTTACAGACGAATGGAAAAACTGGTAGAAGCCGACCTCGGGGAAGATCAGTTTGGATTCCGTAGAAATGTTGGAATACAAGAGGCAATACTGACCTTACAACTTATCTTAGAAGAAAGATTAAGGAAAGTCAAACCTACGTTCCTAGCATTTGTAGACTTAGAGAAAGCTTTTGTCAATGTTGAATGGAATACTCTCTTTCAAATTCTAAAGCTGGCAGGGGTAAAATACAGGAAGCGAAAGGTTATTTACAATTTGTACAGAAATCAGATGACAGTTATAAGAGCCGAGGGGCATGAAAGTGAAGCAGTGGTTGGGAAGGGAGTGAGACAGGGTTGTAGGCTCTCCCCGCTGTTATTCAATCTGTGCATTGAGCAAGCAGTAAAGGAAACAAAAGAAATATTCGTAGTAGGTATTAAAATCCATGGAGAAGAAATAAAAACAAGATTCAGAAGGATGTAGGTTGCAGTAGGTACTGGGAGATGAAGAAGCTTGCACAGGATAGAGCAGCATGGAGAGCAGAATCAAACCAGTCTCAGGACTGAAGACCACAACAACAACAACAATCGGGTATTTGTGATTAACATACGAGGGCGTGCTGAAAGTAATGCCTCCGAAATTTTTTATGTGAAAACTTTTAAAGCATTTTAAATATAGCAAGCTTTATTAACATTCTACATCTTTATTGCTCACGTCTACATATTTATTTCTTAACGTAGTCACCCTGACGACGACACGTTTCTCCCAACGACAGACCAGTTTGTTGATATCGTCGCTGTAGAATGTCTGACTTTCTAGACGGAACCACAACCTTACTTCCGCTTGCACCGCTTCATTACTATCGAAGGCGTTCTTTAAATTATGGAAACAGATGAAAATCGAATGGGGCCAACTCGGCAGTGTGTAGAGGATGGAAGATGACGGTGGACTCGAAGCGTCGGATTGCTGCAGATGTCGTAGCACTCGTGTGTGGTCAGGCATTGTCATTCTGAAAGAGAGTGTGATCCATGTGTGGACGAACTCTTCGAAATCGAAACTAGATTACAGTTCGCTGTTTCTCACACACCGACGTGCGTTACATTACAAAGCGACATGTTACTCGCTACAGTTCGCAGCCCTCAAGGGTTACAAATATGTAGACGTGATGTAGGATGCCAATAACGTTTGTTTCATTTAAAAAGATGTAAGAGAGTTCACGCAAAAAATTCGGAGCCATTACTTTTCAGTACACCGTCGTAGTTCCTTCTCAATGGTAAAGGAAGTTCGTTCGTTCGCCTCACTTACAAGCCCTTTGGTTGGCGTACGTACCAAGACGTCAAAAAATGTCAAACAACTTTGTATTGTCACTTTTGTAGTTGTTGTTAACAGGCCGTCCGGTACAAATCTGAAGCAAATATGAAAGATCGCACGCTATATGCTGTTTTCGGAAACCACTCATTTAATGCTGTTTAGGACTATGCGGCTGGTCCCGGCGGAGGTTCGAGTCCTCCCTCGGGCATGGGTGTGTGTGTTTGGCCTTAGGATAATTTAGGTTAAGTAGTGTGTAAGCTTATGGACTGATGACCTTAGCAGTTAAGTCCCATAAGATTTCACACACATTTGAACATTTTGAATGCTGTTTATTGTACGCATTAACTTCGTGTCTCAGGACCGTTGTCCAACTTATTCTATTGTATTTACAAATATCTTACAACATTTCTCCTTGAAAGCTGATAGGAGCCGAGCTCCGAGCGTTGAATATCACGTTCTGTGTAAGTAGTGTTAAGGCGTAGAGAAGATTTATTTATTCAGTGATGTGTTGTGACATGACGGAGAGTCGCGGCAGGTAAACCGACGACCGCAGCTGTTGTAATCGTGGAGGTATAATAAGGGAAGGTGGCGCTACAGACTTACACTGTACACTGTTTTGAAACCGGCGCCGCCAAGCACCTAAACATTAGCAGTCTACTGAATACAGTACTTCATGTTCTTAATTTCTGTCGTGTCCCCGCAACAGTTGTTTTAAATGTTAAGTGTTACAGTGCTTTCGAGAATTACACAGCGTCAGGAAGGCATTTTTAGACCTTTTCCTGGTCTTAAAGGCATACTTGATACAGAACTCGACGCATATGGCCTCGTTAATGTAGCTTCCTTTTTGTCACATTTTCCGAATAACCGAGAAGTATGTGAAGTGAAAAGGCTGCTTTCGTAATGCAGCATTTTCCTTACAGTGAGGTGACAAAATTCATGGGGTGCCTCTTAATATAGTGCCACGCCTCCCTTTCTCCCAGTGTAGTGCGGCGACTCGACGTGGCACGGACTCAAGAACTCGCTGCAAGTCCCGTGCAGAAATATTGCGTTATGCTGCCTCTATAGCCGTCCACAATTGCCAAAGTGTTGCCTGCCTCTCGATTATGCCCCACAAATGTTCGACGGGATTCGTGTCGGGCGGTCTAGCTGGCCAAATCATTCGCTCGAATTGTCCAGAATGTTCTTGAAACCACTGGCGGACAACTGTGGCTCACTGGCATGGCGCACTGTGAACCATAAAATTTCGATCATTGTTCGGGAATATGAAGTCCACGAATGGCTGCAAATGGTTCCCGAGTAGCCGAACATAACCATTTCCAGTGACTGTTCGGTTCAGTTGGATCAGAGGACCCAGTCCTTTCCATGCAGACACAACACACAGCGTTATGGAGTCACCACCAATGTGCAGAGTGCCCTGTTAGTCAACTTGGCTCCATGGCTTCGTGGGATCTATCCTGCACTCGAACCCTACCATCAGCTCTCACCAAATGGAATCGGAATTCACCTGACCAGGCCACGCTTTTCCTGTCCTCTAGGGTCCACCTGACACTGTCACGAGCCCAGGAGAGGTGCTGCGCGTGACGCCCTGCTCTCAGCAAAGGCACTCGCATCGGTCGTCTGCTGCCACAGCCCATTAACGCCAAATTCGCCGTGTTGTCCTAACAAATTCGTTCTTCGTATGTCACACATTGATTTCTGCGGTTATCTCACGCAGTGTTCCTTGTCTATTACCACTGAAAACTCTACGCAAACAACGCTACTCTCGCTCGTTAAGTGAATGCCGTCGGCCACCACATTTTCAGTGGTGAGAGGTAATGTCTGAAATATGGTATTCTTGGCACACTCTTCAGACTGTAGATCTTGGAATATTGAATTCCCTAACGATTTCCGAAATGGAATGTCCCATGCGTCTAGCTCCAACTACGATCCCGCGTTAAAAGTCTATTAATTCCTCTCGTGCGGCTATAATCACGTCGGAAACGTTTTCACACGAATCACGTGAAAACAAATGACAGCTCCGCCAATGTACAGCCCTTAATAACTTGTGTAGGCGTTACTACCGGCATCTGTATATATACGAGCGTGATCCCAAAAGTATGGTCTCCTATTTTTTTATAAGTACATAGACCTGTTTATTTCTACAATGTCTTACATCAATTTACAGCTTGAACATTTAGCTATTTTTCGATATAATCACCATTTCTGACAATGCATTTTTGTAGGCGCTGTGGCAGTTTTGTATGCCCATGTCATACCAGCTCGCCGCCACGCTTTTCAGAAAGTTATGAACTACTTCTTTCATCTCGTCGTCGGAGCTGAATCGCTGGGACCAAAATTAACGCTGACAGGTACTATGAGACTCTGAAAAAACTCAAACGCGCAATTCAGAACCGGAGAAGAGGAATGTTGAGCAAGGGCATACACATTCTCCACGACAACGCTCGCCCACACATCGCTCGGAAAAACCGTTGCTCTCCTACAACAGTTTCAGTGGAACATAATCACCCCTTATAGTCCTGACCTGGTGCCCAGTGACTATCACCTATTCCCTAGGTTAAAAGAACATTTGGCCGGAAAGCGATTCAGCTCCGACGACGAGGTGAAAGAAGATGTTCGTAACTTTCTGAACAGCATGGCGGCGAGCTGGTATTAAATGGGCATACAAAAACTGCCACAGCGTCTACAAAAGTGCATCGACAGAAATGGGGATTATGTCGAAAAATACCTAAATGTTCAAGCTGTAAACTGATGTAAATCATTGTAGAAATAAACAGGTCTATGTACTTATAAAAAATAGACCTTACTTTTGGGATTACCCTCGTACGTACTGCTATCCATGACTTCTGTTACCTCAGTGTAATACGGAATGACGAAACTGATGCAGGCCGGGGTGGCCGAGCGGTTGTAGGCGCTACAGTCTGGAACCGCGCGACCGCTACGGTCGCAGGTGCGAATCCTGCCTCGGGCATGGATGTGCGTGATGTACTTAGGTTAGTTAGGTTTAACTAGTTCTAAGTTCGAGGGTACTGATGACCTCAGCTGTTAAGCCCCATAGTGCTCAGAGGCATTTGAACCACGAAACTGATGTGCCGTCTATATCCTCTTTCCGAAAATGCTGAAAACACATTTCGCTATGTCTGGACGGTTTGCATTATTTTCTTCTCACAGCGTTCAACCAGAGTTCTCTTTGAGTTGTATTGATAGCAAATCTAAATTCAAATTACTGAAATAAAACCCCTAAAGTAAAAGCAACTAGCGTAACTAAAGTCCGTATATTTAAAAGAAAATATCGCTTTAAGGAGTTCACTTACGAATGAAGTGTGATTACACTGCAGACTGTAATCAGAGCGACTAGTGCACCTGCACATGATTCAAGGTGGCCTTTTTTTAAATCAAAAATCCTCTACCACAAGTTAATGTTTGAGGCTACCAACGTGGCGGATGTCGGCTTCAAGTTACGACGTCACGACACCTCCCCATATTATATCTCCATGGTGGGCTCGCGAGCTGACTGCGCGGTTAGAGGCGCCATGTCATAGACTGCGCGGCCCATACCGCCGTAGGTTCGAGTCCTCCCTCGGATATGGATGTGTGTGTTTGTCGTTCTTAGCATAAGTTAGTTTAAGTAGTGTGTAAATCTAGGGACCGATGACCTCAGCAGTTTGGTCCCTTAAGAATTCACACAGGTTTGAACATTTCCTCCACGGTCACAACACTGGCCGAGCTGCACGTGGTGTCCGAAGGAGCGGCTCAGTGGGTGCCCCACACAATGGGCCTACAGGTGGGCGCTTACTGCCCCAGAGGCGGTTACCTGAGTCGGGATATTATGTTTGCCTAATGAGGTGGAGCCGGCCGCGGTGGTCTCGCGGTTCTAGGCGCTCAGTCCGGAATCGCATGACTGCTACGGTCGTAGGTTCGAATCCTGCCTCGGGCATGGATGTGTTTGATGTCCTTAGGTTAGTTAAGTTTAAGTAGTTCTAAGTTCTAGCGGCCTGATGACCTCAGAAGTTAAGTCGCATAGTGATCAGAGCCATTAATGAAGTGGACCTCTCTGGGACAAGGCGGTAGAGTTCTGTTCACAAGTTTCGTGGATAAACCCTCAGGTGACTTCGACAAATGGTGGCTGCAGCGTGCGAAAGGGCTGACCATTTTATCCTGCAACAATCAAATTGTGTACGAATCCTTAATGTTAAGCAGATGTTTTTATTCGCATAAATGAAGCGAGATCATGGCAAACCCACAATAGCCTGTATGATGAAAATCGACCAAGTTACAGCATATGGACGTCTAACACCAAATAGTAAAACTTGGATTACTATTACATCTGTATAGTTACAAAGACGTACGGTGCTTCAAATGGTAGCTACTGTCAAATGCTACAACTGACCAAAAATATTTCGGCAATTCACTAAGCGATTAAGATACTAAAAAACGAATCAAAAGTAAGCAATATGCAAATTCAGCCAGAAAGCCATAAAGCAGACATGTCCGCATAGATGGCGACATTACGTGGCAAACATACACATCCGCTATATTCCTATGTAGAAACAATATAAACGTAACATTGATTTCTTTGTTAAATTAACACTTAATTGAAAAGTTCATAATAAAATCAATTGTAATTAAAAATACGTAACGTGTAATGACAGAACCGAAAAGCGTATAAAGAGTCGCTTTAAAATGAGCTACCGTATTAGTCAGTAGAATACTATTTAGACGTGTTTTATTTGGTATATCTTCAAATATGGTTCAAATGGCTCTGAGCACTATGGGACTTAACTTCTGAGGTCATCAGTCCCCTAGAACATAGAATTACTTAAACCTAACCAACCTAAGGACATCACACACATTCATGCCCGAGGCAGGATTCGAACCTGCGACCGTAGCGGTCGCGCGGTTCCAGACTGTAGCGCCTAGAACCGCTCGGCCACTCTGGCCGGCTTGGTTGATCTGTTCTGATGAATTAATATTTGGGATTTTAGTGTTCGGGAGAGAAGTAGCAGACTGTAAGCTCTCAGAATGACCGACGTCGGAAGGTGAAAAAATTGTTTTAATTGTCTCAGCGTAATGATTATATAAATTGGAATGAATAGTAATTTTCTAATTTTTACACTGTTGGTTGAGGCAAGTCACTACAAGCTAGTAGTGCGGAGGAAGTGAGTCTAAATGGCTTTACTCTTGGAGCAGCGAACACTGTGTCAGTGGCAGCGGCCTCTGGACTTGGCAAATTTTCAGTGTGAGATATGCAGCAGAGTGCCTTTTCTGAGCGGATCGTTGCGTAGTGCAACCTAGAATTTTTCGCGTGTGTCGTAGCTTGACTCAGGAAATGACGCGTGAATGCTGTACTTTGAAATTTTCACGAGAGTTGGGCTTTGTGTATGTAACGGACTCTGTGGGCTTTTGCTTTCTGAAGCGTAAATTGGACATAGTCGCTTTTACAGCCAGAGACTGAAAACTAAACTTCTCACGATACTGTACATTAAACTGTGGCCCACGACAGCATCGAAAACTTTCTACACTGTTTCGAAACAAATGCTCGATAGTTATTTTAGAATAATTTTGTGTAATCTGAACTTGATAACACGAAAAAACTTCAACTTGAGGACCTGCAATCAGATGTAATTACACTTAAGACAGAAAAAAGTTCCCAACCCTGAAGGACTTATTGGAATGGGACGCAGAAAACTTGTATGATTCACTCAAGCGAAAGAGCTTCACAAATAAAGAAAGTCAATAACGCGTTGGTCCACTGCTGGCTCTTACGCAAGCAATTATTCGGCTTGGCACTTATTATAAAGTTGTTGGGTTCCTCCTGAGGGATACCGTGCCAAACTGTCCAATTGGCACCCGAGACCATCACTCCTGCTTGTCGCGCCGTATGACAATTTCCCACTACCATCTGGCGCGTTTCGAGACACGTCTTCGCTAGTTATAGGGGCTCAGCTAGAAGTGGGACTCATCACTGGAGACAATTCTTCTCCAGTCAATGAGATTCCAGGTCGAGACTCGTCCGGAGACTCTCCAGACAGCGATGGGGTACCGACCAGAGTGACGCCCGACAACCAGGAGGTGTGAGCGACGGTGTAGGGTGCCACTTCACTGTAAAGCAGAATCCCTTTGGTTGTCATCGGCGACACCTTACAGCACAGTGGTATGCTGAAGGTATTCTACGGACCAGTTTGTTGTCCTTTATGGCAGGCCATCCCAGGCTTACATTGCTTCCACGCATGGCGAGAGTTTCTATTGCTTGGTGTTTGTGCTTCCCAAACCCAACCTTGGCCAGCAAGGTCGCCGGATCTCTCCCCAGTTGAGAATTTTTGGAAAATTACCTGTAGCGCCCACCAACCATCTCGGAATTACGACGATCTAGCACGCCAGCTGGACAGAATCTGGCACTATATCCTTGAGGAGACTTCCAACAACTATATCAATCAATGGCAAGCAGATTACCTGCGTACTCAAAGACCAGAGGTGGACCATCGCGTTGTAGAGTTGCTCAATTTGTGAATCTGTTTTTCTTGAATAAACAACCCAATTTCTCTGAATCTGTTATCATCTGGTAGTCTGCATACTAACATCAAGTCTCAATTTTCGTCCCTTTCAGATAATTCCTTCATGGTGCAGTTTTTTCCCTTAGAGCCTATCTTTTTGGCCAGTATTGTCTGAAAATGAATGATTAACGAACAAACTACGTTATTCATTCAGGCTGTTCATGCTATACCGCCTGCGTTTACACGTTGTGAATTATTATTTGTAGAGCAAATCCCATGTAAATCCGTTTGGAGTTACGCACGTCTATTAACAAGAAGAGGAATGAACGTACGTAAGGGCTTCGGACGCTTTTGTCGCTCCACGTTAAGAGCACTGAGCAACAAGAGTGACACAGTGTCAGAAGGGACTACGTGTTTCGGGTATCCTGCACACACAGTACTGATTCGCCACCTTTAGCCGGTGCACAGCCGTGTGCGACTGAAATGGGGCGGCAACTGGAAACATACTCCCAAGATGAAGTACGCGGGACAATACGATCCTTGAAAGCAAAACGTCTAAATTTTACATAGATTCACCGTGAAATTCGTACTGTGGGCCAAATGCAAATGCAGCGGCGAATAGATTCCAACAACTTGACCAAGCCCACGCAGACTTGGGCGATGCTGTTCGGCAAGATCAGATCTTACTCCACAACACACGTTAGCCTAGCAGCGCAGAGAGTGAGTCTAGTCCGTTTTCGCTTAACCAGATTCTAAAATTGTGTAGCATCTGAAGGGTCCTTTTCAGTCAGCCTATAAAATAAGCCATTTTTACGATTTATCTAAAAAAAACTAATGATGCAATCAACATAAACCTTTTTATACATTTTTACTGATTCTTGGACAAAATTTTCTGAATTTTTTTCAACAAATTTAACCATCAAGAAGCCCCCCATCCGAAGTCTTAAAGTTGCTCTGTCCAAAATGAGGTGTGTCCATGACCCAATCCTGCAGTTGCAAGTCTTATCTGAAATCAGAAAAACAAACAATTTTCTTAGTCTTAAGGATATTGCGCACGGAGTAATAACACAGTTTTTTGAAATTCGATGAAATAGTGAAATGGCGGACGTTCGAAAGAAACAATTAGTTTTGTCGTGTTTTTTGGTCACGTTTTTAGCAATAACTAACGAATAAATTAAAATAAAAAAATCTGCGATTTTATCGTTGCGGACACGCCCGAGGGGCAATACAGCAAAATTCCAGAAAAATATACTTATTAATGTACCTGCAATTCACTCCGTCAACTTGAAATGCACTGTTTCTAAAGCTGACGGAATGGATTACGGGCACAGAGCAACTCGGATGGGGACTTAATGATGACTGAATTTCTTTAAAACATCTGATAATGTTGTCCAAGAAACAATAAATAATGTGCAAACAGGTTTACATTGACTACTTCATTAATTATTACAAAAAAGCCTAATAATCGCTTGTATTATGGGCTGACTGCGGAGAATGGACCTCTAATGTACGAAGAAATATACTGATACTTCTATTAGCGATAATGGCAACCGTTGATTTTAAAGTTCACCGTCTTTTTAAAAATTCCTTCATTGGTTAGCGGGTTCTAGGGAAGCTGTAAAGAGACATTTGCATCAGTACGCCACCCAAGTGCAAACGAATCATGTCCTCTTCCGTTATCAGCATGGAAAGTAAATGAACCCAAGCACGTGTTTCCCGTCACTGATGTTATCTCGCTTTACATCAGTCACTTTTTTAGAGTAGAACTGCTTATCTGAGAGGCTACTGTTACTCCAGGGATTACGTATAGTCATGATTCAACAAACTACGTGCAACAGGTTGAGAGAGGAACACGTGTCACGTCAAAAGATAACGAACTATAAAGATTTGCTCTGACAATCTAAATCTCTGGCTTTGTCATAGATTTTAGGTAGATGGGATGCACTCAAACAACTGAGCCATTTCGGAGCTGCAACTATGTATCTATAATGGACTACGAGCTCGAATTTAGCCTCGAGATCCACACTGAACTTTTATATGTATTTTGGTGGGACAGTATCGTCCCTATCCCGGAATTTCGATGTTACTTTCTCGCATCTTCTTTGTTAAACGGTACACAAAATAAATGATAGCATCAACGTAGGCAAGGTATAATGATTTAAAAATAAAAAATTGTGTGACAGAAAGAAAACAGAATTCAGCATACGTCTATATTGGCGATACAACACGAGAAGTCACTCAGATTTTGTGTAGATATATTTGTAGATCATGCACAACATAATGACTACGAACCCAACGGTGTGTTGGTCAACTGTAATAGCTGCGGTACTACATCAACATATATACACTACAGGCCATTAAAATTGCTACACCAAGAAGAAATGCAGATGATAAACGGGTATTCATTGGACAAATACATTACACTAGAACTGACATGTGATTACCTTTTCACGCAATTGGGATGCATAGATCCTGAGAAATCAGTACCCAGAACAACCACCTCTGGCCGAAACAACGGCCTTGATACGCCTGGGCATTGAGTCAAACAGAGCTTGGATGATGTGTACAGGTACAGCTGCCCAATGAGCTTCAACACGATACCACAGTTCATCAAGAGTAGTGACTGGCGTATTGTAAAGAGCCAGTTGCTCGTCCACCATTGACCAGACGTTTCCAATTGGTGAGAGATCTGGAGAATGTGCTGGCCAGGGCAACAGTCGAACATTTTCTGTATCCAGAAAGGCCCGTACAGGACCTGCAACATGCGGTCGTGCACTATCCTGCTGAAATGTAGGGTTTCGCAGGGATCGAATGAAGGGTAGACCCACGGGTCTTAACACATCTGAAATGTAACGTCCACTGTTCAAAGTGCCGTCAATGTGAACAAGAGGTGGCCGAGACGTGTAACCAATGGCTCCCCATACGATCACGCCGGGTGATACGCCAGTATGGCAATGACGAATACACGCTTCCAATGTGCGTTCACCGCGATGTCGCCAAACACGGATGCGACCATCATGATGCTGTAAACAGGACCTGGATTCATCCGAAAAAATGACGTTTTGCCATTCGTGCACCCAGGTTCGTCATTTGGAAACTTTCCTCATGTCAGCACGCTGTAGGTGTCGCCACCGGCGCCAACCTTGTGTGAATGCTCCGAAAAGCTAATCATTTGCATATCACAGCATCTTCTTCCTGTCGGTTAAATTTCGCGTCTGTAGCACGTCATCTTCGTGGTGTAGCAATTTTAATGGCTGGTAGTGTATTTATGCAGCTTATTTCAGATAGGTTCATTATAGATAACTGGATCACCTGTAAAAAGCCTCATTTTAGTGTTAATATTGTCAGCAAGTTCGTTAGTATACAATACGTACAGGGAGATCCCTTGGACACTCCCGAAGTTGCTTCTACTTGTGACGATTAAGGGGAGGTGTACACTCTTAATCCTTTGACGGCTAGAACTCTGCTAGGGACATTGTTAGTGAAGTGTCTGAATGTCTTTACGGGAATAGCAGTCTATTTTTCCTTAAGAACCGAAACCAGAGGAGATTGCGAAATTAGACGCCGGGGTCTGGCGAAGCCGATGTTCTAACTCATTTCAAAGGGATTTCATTGCGTGCGCGTTGGGACCCTGGGCGAGGTAGACCGTTTATGGAATATTATTGACTTCAAAACATTGCCTCACAAATGCTACTTTATGACAGGGGGCGTTACCATGCTGATACAGTCATCATCTCCTAACTGTACGTAGGGCACAGATTTGTAAAATGCGTTCACATCTTTCCACCTTAAATTTCTGGAGTGCAATAAGGGGACGAAAAACACCCCCTTACTGTAACACAACCTCCTCTGTAATTCGCTGTTTGCGCTACACGTGATGGCAGGTGAGACTGTCTAGGCACTGATCTGACTCAGACCCTCCATCGGATTGCCACGGGGCACAGCGCGATTCATAAACCTAACTCAGTCGTTTCCAACCGTGCGCTGCCCAGTGGAGCCACGCTTCACGGCGCCACAAATGTAGCCCAGCACCGACTGCACAAGTTTGTGGCTCCTGAGGACTGCTCGGACATTGCATCCCACTCCTTTTTTAACTACCTACACACACACACACACATACACACACACACACACACACACACACACACACACACACACACACACGCACTGGTTGGATGGAATGATGCGAATCGCTTTGCGTTTGATATTTACAAGCTTCGGAGCTTCGGGAATCGACGTTGTTCGCGGGTTTGTCAGTATTTAAGCAGTAAGAAGTATGAAGTTTAAATTCGCTATCATCTACAAAAATTATGTAAAAATTCTGATTTCCGGTTATGGTACTGGTGTCTATACGTCTCCGCTCCACTTCACTTCACAGTGGACTTGAGCAGGCTTTAAAAGGGTTCAAATACCGCTGATGGATTTGTTACTCAGGTGACATCCAACGACTAGTGCACGTTCGAAGATATTGCAGTTTCCCTGACCGAACCAATCTGCTATTACTGCTTCTCCGCTGACAACACAACACTCTCCGTCTCCTTTTATACTGGCAGCTCCCCTTCTCCTGACGTCGTCAAATCCACATTCCTTAGATCTTCTCCCTATTCCAAACCTATCCGTTCTTATGATTCTGTTTCTCCTTCGGCCCACACCTCGCACTTCCTCTCCCCTTTCCTTCTGCCCTTCTCATTTTTTTTCGTCTGTTACAAAAGCGTGCTCCCACGGAGACAGAGCCCAGAGCCCGCGTCCCTGCCAGCAGTACCTACACTCTGATTTTAATTAGTTGACATCTGCCGTTGGAGCTCCAAAGCTGCGACGTCTGTAGGTAGCCGCCTTAGCTCTCCTCTCCTATGCAAATCACCTAAAATATACTAAATTCGCGCCAGGTGTAGATTTCAAATGTTCAGATGTTTGTGAATCCCTAAGGGACCAAACTGCTGAGGTCATCGGTCCTTAGAGTTACACACTACTTAAACTAACTTACGGTAAGAACAAAACACACACACACACACACACACACACACACACACACACACACATGCCCGAGGGAGGACTCGAACTACAGGCGGGAGGGGCCGCGCAATCCGTGACATCACGTCTCAAACCACGCGGCCACTCCGCGCGGCTGTAGATTTCTAAAGTGTGTCTAAGCCTATTAGAAATCCGTTCATAGCTTTAATTAGGGACAGAGAGACGTCAACGTTTCTGAGAAGAATGATTTTTTTTCTTGTACTGGAAGCAGCGCCAAACTTATCGCGTTTTGTCTCGAAATATACGGAAACATTCCAGAATGAGATTTTCACTCTGCAGCGGAGTGTACGCTGACAAGAAACTTCCTGGCAGATTAAAACTACGTGCCGGATCGAGACTCGAACTCGGGACCTTTGCGTTTCGCGGGCAAGTGCTCTACCAACTGAGCTACCCAAGCACGACTCACGCTCCGTCCTCGCAGCTTTACTTCTGCCAGTACTTCGTCTCCTACCTTCCAGACTTTACAGAAGCTCTCCTGCGAACCTTGCAGAACTTTGGAAGGTAGGAGACGAGGTACTGGGAGAAGTAGAGCTGTGGGGACGGGGCGTGACTCGTGCTTGGGTAGCTCAGTTGGTAGAGCACTTGCCCGCGAAAGGCAAAGGTCTCGAGGTCGAGTCTCAGTCCGGCACACAGTTTTAATCTGCCAGGAAGTTTCATCCGGAAACGTTGTTTTTTTGCTTATTACCAAAATACGTCGCTTGACAACTGATCTATCCAAAATTGCGAATAGCATTTCGTTTCATATTTACAACTTTCGAAAAACTGCGTTGTATCGCATGTTTGTCAGTATATAAGTAGTAAGACGTATGAAATTTAAAATCTTTATCTTCTACAAAAAATTCTGTTTCCACTTATGGTGTTGTTGTCTATATGCCTCCAGTTGTGCCCCTGTTTCAACAAATTGTATCGCAGATCGTAAAGTACGCGGCAATAAACACGACAGGAGTCTTTCAATGGCTCACTAAGAACTGGCGGGATAATGCTCTGCGCAGCGGGAGTGGTAACAAAGTGGAGCCGACAATGCCAGGCTCCTATTGGTGCATTCCTGACAGCAGCAATCGAGCCCTCAAGGTGTCAAATGCCAACTGCATTAAATCGGTCTATGTTTACACCACGGAGCACGGGCGCCGGTAATTTCTGCAAAGCAACTTACTCACCGATCCGGTCGAACTGCTCTGGAAAAAGCAACTTCTGACGGTGCGCGTGTTCGCAGGTACGTAGAGGTGAGTTTCCGGGATGTGTGCGTCGGCCTCGGCGCTTCCGGACACCGGGCTTGCGTCGCAGCTGGACCGCGCGCGCTGTGGTGTGCTGTGCTGTGCTGTGCCGTTCCGCGAGTGCAGGCAGCAGCGGCAGAGGCACCACTGCGGCGCACCTGCCGGGCAGCTGCTGACAAGCGCGTCCTCCAAACTGCCCGCGGAGCCGCCCACCACAGCTGCCTGCGGCTGTCTGCGTGCGTGCGCGCGTCCCGCCAGCGGGCGATAACCGGCGCGGCGCGGCGCCGCCCGCCAACACTCTAACGACCTCCGGAGGCCGATACCGGCGCCCTGCCCGGCGACGAGACAGCGGCACGGCGCCGACGACTGGGGGACCACTCGGCAGCGGCGCGTAACCCACCTCGTCATTCGCAGGTCCAAGCGGAAGAGGGGGGATGGCGTCGTGAGGCACTCTCCAAAGAGCGTTTTACTGAAACGCTTTATACCGTACTTTTACATACTTTAGGTTTCAGATGAAGGGTTTTCTCTTTAACTTACAAAACAACAGTCAAACGAAAATTTATTTAGATAGTTAAACGTATGAAACGTTACTACACTGCCAGAAAAAAAAACAGTACTCCTGCAGAGGACGTCGATTTTGATGTGATGGCGGCACATCTCACCTGGCGGAGAGTAGGCGTACTGATAATGGTTTCCACGTCGTCCGCCAACCGATAGCGTAGTGGCGTAGCTGCCAGAGCGCCGTCGGTGTATACCTTTTAATAGGGAATTCTCACAGCCAGAAGGCTCAGTGTGGGGCGGCATGTGAAGCAAACAGGCAACCGTCCCACTGAGACTGACTTGTGCTTCCTACAGCCAACTGAGCGAACTTGAAAAGAGTGAAATTGCGGTCTTTCGAGTGGCGGCATGGTCTTTTCCGAGAACTACCGTAGAAAATGGAGTCAAGTGCGCAGCGATACTGGCATCACTGATCACGTGAACAGTTTTCACACTCGTAGACGAGGTTCTGGACGTCCACCAGCACAGGCGCCCGCCAGGATCGTCGTACTGAGAGGGCAGCAGCGACAGATGGTACAGCTGCCACAGCTCAGGTAAGAGGGCTCGTGAGTCCAGACTTGTCAACACCAACTGTTACGAACCCGTTATTAGCAGTGGGTCTGCGTCCATTCAGACCACAGCATCGACGTGCACGGCATGACGTACGCAGCCCCTGTCTGGGGATACGCTGCTCACACACGCCTGCGCCGTCTGCAGCTCATACAGAACAAAGTACTCAGAATCATAAGCAACGCTCCGCGCCACACACGCACCGCGGATCTTCACCGGGAATATCGGCTAGATACCATCTTGCAGGTATTCCAAAAACTCTCCACAGGACTGCACAGTAACACGAGACACTACCGTAACCGGTTTATACTTTCTCTGGATAACTACGACAGATAGATGGAAACATAATAGACCAAAGACAGTATTAGCGAGAAACTAAACATCTATGGTCCACAGCTCGCTAACACGACAGTACTGGCGAGCCCCTGCAACACAGCTACTACTGGCAACCCCAGATGCTCGACCCGCCGAAAAAACAGGCAATCGCAGGGAAACCGCGCTGTACACAGCACGCAAACCAGCCACACACTCACTCACACACACACACACACACACACACACACACACACACACACATACACTTACACTCACTTTACACTATGAGCTGATCTGTGACCCATGGCCCACTAATGTATGACGACCTTGAACTGTTACAGGTTACGCAGCAGCTGCAGCAAGCCCTACAACGAGCTTCCGCAACGACAAAGGTAACGATGCACGATACCTCGCACTAACATAACCACACCTTGCATGCACTGTCACAGCTAGCGAGCCGCTACTGCCCTTATTACCCGTCCTACTGTCGCAGAGGTTTTTTTCTCTTGGCGCTTACCTTCTCACTTTTTTTCCTCTGTCCTTACAAACCGCTACCCTTCGATCGCTTTCGTCCACTTTCTGTCTCCTGATGGACCATGTCAATGAGTAATCCTACCCAGACGCATGGATGATATCACAGCCCGCATCCTGTGACTCACGATTTCAAAACTAACATGTTGTACGGAGGTGACAGTAGAACTTTTGGTTTGGTCACCACGTTGGTGTGGGCGTGGAGGGGCCCCATCCTATACGGAAAAAAATCGACTGGTGCCATCAGAAGATTACTTGGACAGTGGAATGGTCCTGCACACAAGTGATGTCATTTACCCTTACTACGTAGACCTGGTTAGTTCTGTCAAGTACAGACAGGCCTAATGTTCTGGGGTGCGATAAACTTCAACTCTCCTTCACCTTTGGTATTTCTTGAGGGAACGCTAACCAGTGCTCGGTAAGTGCATAATGTTGTTGGACCAGTTCTTTTGTCGTTCTTGCAACAGGAAGGAGATGTGTTGCTCCTACAGCACAATGCTCGTCCACAGACTGCCCATAATAAATCCGAGTGCTCTGCAAGACACGCAGCAATTTCCATGGCTGGTCGATCTGCCGACTTGTCTCCAGTCGAGCATGTGTGAGAAATGATGGGACGAGAAGCGACCAGTGCGACTCGTCAACCAACGACTCCCACAGAACTACGTGAACAGATCGACAAGGCGTGGCATAATGCAGCCCACGACAGTACTCACCATCCGTACGATCGACTGGACGCCAGAGTCAGCGCCCGCATTGCCGCCCGTGGAGGTTACACCACGAACTATTATAACTCAGAACTGCTTACGCTATTGACCTGCAAGTGTAATCATTTCTCGTACCACATATCCACTGTTGCAACAAAAATCCTTGAGTGAACTGGAAACCACTAAGAGGGTGTACTACTTTTTTCCCATCAGCGTGTTTCCTGCAAATTCATCTACATATACCGGGTGATCGGAAAGTCAGTATAAATTTGAAAACTTAATAAACCACGGAATAATGTAGAAAGAGAGGTAAAAACTGACACACATGCTTGGAATGACATGGGGTTTTATTAGAACAAAAAAAAAGTTCACAAAATGTCCGACAGATGGCGCTGGACAGCAAAACGTCAGTGACTGCGCATGACAATCGTGAATAAAAGCAGCTGTAATGAGAGAGAGAATCGGATGCGCCAGCAGTCACAGCACGTTGACGTTACCTGAAAAGGCGCTTTTAGTGAAGCTGTATTATCAGAATGGGGAATGTGCTAGTTCGGCGTTACGATCCTATCGCCATAGGAAGGGGATTCGAGCGGGTAAAGGTCCGTTGACAAATGCAGCTGTGGCGAGAATGATTTCAAATTTCGAAGCCGCAGGTTGTTTAGACGATAGACCCCGTAGTGGCCGACCGAGCACAAGACGTAATGCTGCTGAAACAGTTCAGGAAGAAATGGAGACTGCAGCGGGTTCGTCTATGCACGGGGAAGTCAGCGCTCGTGCAGTCGCACGTCGCACCGGCAATCCATACACTACTGGTTGGTTGGCACTTAGGTGTAGCCTCCGATGCTATCCGTACAAAAACCATCGGCATCATGAACTGTTACCTGGCGATTTAGTGAAGCGGAGGGCATTTGCGGTGTGGGCGTTTCAAACGCTGGCGGAAGATGACGATTGGTTGAGTAACGTGTTGTGGACCGACGAAGCTCATTTCACGCTCCGAGGGTCTGTCGACGCCCACAACTGCAGAATTTGGGCTACTGAAAATCCTAGAACTGTCGTGAAAACTCCACGGCACGACGAGAAAGTCACGGTATGGGTTCGATTTACCACATCTACCGTTATCGGGCCTTTTTTCTTCGAGGAAATGCGTGATTCTGGTTTTCTAATTGCCACCGTGACGGATGAGAGGTACGCCGATATGTTACAGAATCGCATCATTCCCAGCCTGGCTGATAAACACCTGCTGGAACGTACGATGTTTATGCAGGATAGCGCTCCACCCCATATTGCTAGACGCGTGAAAGATCTCTTGCGCGCGTCGTTTGGTGTTGATCGTGTGCTCAGTCGCCACTTTCGTCATGCTTGGCCTCCCAGGTCCCCAGACCTCCGTCCGTGCGATTATTGCCTTTGGGGTTAGCTGAAGTCGCAAGTGTATCGTGATCGACCGACATCTCTAAGGATGCTGAAAGACAACATCCGACGCCAATGCCTCACCATAACTCCGGACATGTTTTACAGTGCTGTTCACAACATTATTCCTCGACTACAGCTATTGTTGAGGAATGATGGCGGATATATTGAGCATTTCCTGTAAAGAACATCATCTTTGCTTTGTCTTACTTTGTTATGTTAATTATTGCTATTCTGATCAGATGAAGCGCCACCTGTCGGACATTTTTTGAACTTTCGTATTCTTGTTGGTTCTAGTAAAACCCCATGTAATTCCAAGCATGTGTGTCAATTTGTACCTCTCTATCTACATTATTCCGTGATTTATTCAGTTTTCAAATTTATACTGACTTTTTGATCACACGGTACATCAAGATCTACATCACTATTCTTCATTTTACATCCAAGTGTTTGACAGTGTTCACAGAACCCCTTACAGACAATTTCTCGGCCGTTCCGCTCTCGCATAGCACTTTGGAAAAATTAACACTTAACTCTTTTCGTGCGAGCTCTCATTTTTCTTATTTCATAACAAGTATTTTGCCCTCTGTAGCTGAGGTCAATAACACATTTTCCCATTCGAAGGAGAAAAATGGTTATTAAAATTTCATGAGAAGATCCTGCCGCGATGAAAAGCGCCTTTGTTTCAGTGACTAGCACCCCAACTCGCATATCATATCTGTGGCACTCACTTCCCTATTTCATTGTAACACAAAAGCAGCTGCTCTTCTTTGAACTTTTTCGATGTCCTCCGTCAGTCTTATCCGGTAAGGACCCCATGCGACGCAGCAACACTCTATCAGCGTTGTTGCTGAGGTCTTCAGTCCAGAGACTGGTTTGATGCAGCTCTCCATGCTACTCTATCCTGTGCAAGATACTTCATCTCCGAGTAACTACTGCAACCTACATCCTTCTGAATCTGTTCAGTGAACCATGGACCTTGCCGCTGCTGGGTAGGCTTGCGTGCCTCAGCGATATAGATAGCCGTACCGTAGGTGCAACTACAATGGAGGGGTATCTGTTGAGACGCCAGACATACTTGTGGTTCCTGAAGAGGGGCAGCCGACTTTCCACTAGTTGCCGGGCCAACAGTCTGGATACGCCACTGCCCTGGCCTTGTACATTAACAAATGGTTCCAATGGCTCTGAGCACTGTGGGACTTAACATCTGAGGTCATCAGTCCCCTAGAACTTAGAACTACTTAAACCTAACTAACCTAAGGTCATCACACACATCCATGCCCGAGGCAGGATTCGAACCTGCGACCGTAGCAGTCGCGCGGTTCCAGAAAGCGCCTAGAACCGCTCGGTCACCGCGGCCGGCCGTGTAACATAAACCAAAAAGGCCTTGCTGTGCTGGAACTGCGAACGCCTGAAAACAAGAGGAAACTACAGCCGTAATTTTTCTCGAGGGCATGCAGCGTTACTGTGTGGTTAAATGATGATGGCGTCATCTTGGGCAAAATATTCCGGAGGTAAAATAGTCCCCCCATTCGGATCTCCGGGTGGGGACTACTCATGAGGCCGTCGTTATCAAGAGAAATAAAACTGGCGTTCTACGGATCGGCGCGTGGAATGTCAGATCTCGTAATCGGACACATAGATTAGAAAATTTTAAAAGGGAAATGGGTAGGTTAAAGCTAGATATAGTGGAAGTTAGTGAAGTTCGGTGGCAGGGTTATAAATACAGGCTCAAATAGGGGTAATGCAGGAATAGGTTTAATAGTGAATAAATAAATAGAAGCGCGGGTTAGCTACTACGAACAGCATAGTGAACGCATTATTGTAGCCTAGATAGACACGTAGCCCATGCCTACCACAGTGGTACAAGTTCATATGCCAACTAGCTCCGCAGATGAGGAAGAGATTGAAGAAATGTATGATGAGTTAAAAGAAATTATTCAGATAGTGAATGGAGACGAAAATTTAAAAGTCATGGGTGACTGGAATTCGATAGTAGGGAAAGGAAGAGAAGGAAAAGTAGTAGGTGAATATGGGTTGGGGGTAAGAAATGAAAGAGGAAGCCGCCTGGTAGAATTTTACACAGAGAATAACTTAATCATAGGTAACACTTGGTTCAAGAACCATAAAGAAGGTTGTATACGTGGAAGAGGCTTGGAGACACTGGAATGTTTCAGATAGGTTATATAATGGTAAGACAGAGATTTAGGAACCAGGTTTTAAATTGTAGGACATTTCCAGGGGCAGATGTGGACTGTAGATTAAAACTGCAGAAACTGTAAAAAGGTGGGAATTTAAGAAAATGGGATCTAGATAAACTGAAAATACCATAGGTTGTAGTGATTTTCAGAGAGACCATTAGGGAAGGATTGACGAGAACGGGGGAAAGAAATACAGTAGAAGAAGAATGGGTAGCTTTGAGAGATGAAATAGTGAAGGCAGCAGAGGATCAAGTAAGTAAGAAGACGAGGGCTATTACAAATCCTTGGGTAACAGAAGAGATACTGAATTTAATTGATGAAAGAAGAAAATATAAAAATGCAGAAAATGAAGCAGGCAAAAAGGGAATACAAACGTCTCAAAAATGAGATCGACGGGAAGTGCAAAATGGCTAAGCAGGGATGGCTAGAGGACATATATCAGTAGGAGTAGATAGATATTGCTTACAGGAAAATTAAAGAGACCTTTGGAGAAAAGAGAACCACTTGTGTGAATATGAAGAGCTCAGATGGAAAACCAATTCCAAGCAAAGAAGGGAAAGCAGAAAGGTGGAAGGAGTATATAGAGGGTCTATACAAGGGCGATATACTTGAAGGAAATATTATGGGATCGGAAGAGGACGCAGATGGAGATGAAATGGGAGATATGATACTGCGTGAAGAGAATGACAGAGCACTTAAAGACCGAAGTCGAAACAAGGCCCCTGGAGTAGACAACTTTCAGTTAGAACTACTGATAGCCTGACAAAACTCTACCATCTGGTGAGCAAGATGTATGAGACAGGTGAAATACCCCTTACCAAGAGGAATATAATAATTCCAATCCCAAAGAAAGCAAGTGTTGGCAGGTGTTCCGTAGAAATAGATAGATTAAGGCAAGATAAACCTACGTTTCTAGAATTTGTAGACTTAGAGAAAGCTTTTGACAATGTTGACTGGAATACTCTCTTTCAAATTATGAAGGTGGCAGGGGTCAAGTATACAATTTGTACAGAAACCAGATGGCAGTTATAAGAGTCAAGGGGCAGGAAAGGGAAGCAGTGGTTGGGAAGGGAGTGAGACAGGGTTGTATTCTATCTCAGATGTTATTCAATCTGTATATTGAACAAGCAGTAAAGAAAACAAAAGAAAAATTTGGCCTAGGAATTAAAATCCATGGAGAAGAAACAAAAACTTTGAGGTTATCACTTCTTACTCTAAGCTGGTCGAAGGTGTTTTTCCACAAATGAACAGCATAGATACAGAAGTGATGATATTTTCTGCAGGACCTGACCATCATTTTGCAGGACAATAATGCTCAAGCACGTCCAGTGCAAGCTGTTACTGATTTGTTTGACTGATCGCGCTGCTAAGCGCTATACCACCAACTGCACTCCCCTGACTTAAGGCCTAGTCAGTTCAACTCGATTCCGAAACTGAAGGAAACACTTCACAGCATTCGCTTCAGGAGTGCTACAAATTCGTCAGACAATAGACCGCGCCGCTCGAACTGTCAACACAACTGGCACTGCTAAGAGTATCCTACAACTTCCACATCGCTGGCAACGGGCTATACACAATGCTGGTGACTACTTTGAAGCCAGTAAGACTTTGAAACACGTATCTATTTTGCACGAGCTGTAAATAAATAGTTGCCACAATTAAAGTTCCAACCCTCGTACATTTAACCATCACAAACTGTAAGAAATTTAATACTCTACAAGAAAGGTTCAAGTGCTTTTACTCGTAGTACGCAGACGAGAAAGGGAAAAGAGGAAAAAAACTGCTCGATTTTTCGGCTTTCATTAAGTTAGCAAAGGGTTTTCACTGTCTAAAACTTGGGATGAGTATCACAGACCACTTACATACTACACGCTAAAAGTTTAGAACATTCGGATGTTGTCTGTAACGTCCAAAGTACCTGCCGACTGGTCTACAACGACAACGCTGGACTCAGTGTCACATTTTCAGACGTGTCTCGGGTCTGTGCACAACACTCTTATGGACGTAACGGTATGGAGGTGCCGAGGAGAACGAGGGTTGCCACACTGTGTTCACGACAATCATAACGTGGCCATCACCCGGTACGGCCGCACAGGGTGCCAGTGATTACGCAAACGCTCACCTCTGCTTCACTTAATACGCAATTCGGACAGCAGGAGGTTCATTTCCAGCGTGTGAAGGCAGTCGGCTGTTCTCTGTCTTCGAGATGTCTGTGACGTTATCTGTCAACACGATAGCGCAAGTCCGCGTCTTTCGCGTGCTGTCCTGATCTAATTCGATACAGAGCTTGATTGACCATTCACCTGGCCAGCACGGTTTCGGGATCTCTCACCCAATGAGAGCTTCTGATTATGAGTCCCAACAATTTATGAACTCTGCGCAGCGTCCAAGCACAGCTCGGCTCTGTGCTTATCTGGCTTAGAACAACAAATGTTACTACGACAGGTGGCAGCCTTATGCACTGAATTTCTCACCCCGTATAACGGCAAAACACTTACAGACATCCGTTACATTTCGTGCATGTATCTGCGCAAATAATACTTCAACTGGTAATTCACCCACGTATCGTCCGGCCATCCTCAGAGTGAGTCGCAAGACTGACAAGTTTCTTTTTTCTTCATTGTTATTTAAATTGCGCACAACTGGCGCGGGCTGGCAGCGGACAAAAACCGATCTCAGCTAAAGGTTACAAAAACTGTATTTTAAAATGGTTGAAACATATAAAAGGTGACAATAATAGATGATTTTGGAAGGAATACGTAGGTGGACGATAGTGACGATTTTTACATAAAAATAAGTGGCAACAAACGAGGATTTCCAAAATACACAAAGATGAAAATACCGATGGTTCTTAAAACTCGTTAGATGATTTTATACTACACTTAAATTCCGTAACTCGTGAACGTGAATGATACCATGGTGTTATGGTGATGCGAGGTGACACATTAAAAATTGTCGTAATGAAGGTGCGAAGACGAGTATGACCATGGAACTCTGTAGAATCGCAGGTAGCGACTGGAAGTCAGCAACGTGGGTGGAGGGGAAAGGGTAAAACTGCAGGAACGTTGTGGTTAGGGTATATCTCGGCACGGATTTCATCGATGGGGACTCGGAGTTGGTTGGAATCCCGGCGGGAGAGGGTGGGTAAGGCATGGAGGTGCATGCAATGTGGAATATGGATGTAGTGGGTCAGCAGGATACCTGGGTTGATGATTAGTGGTGGGAAATTGGGTGCTGGGACTGGGTTTTGCGATTAATGTATAGGATTCGAAGGCGCTCTAGGAAGTTAAGAAGGCGTGGGAAGTGGATGAGTTGGTGTGGGATGCGAGTTGGTGAAGGTAGGCGGATATAGAAGGCGAGGCGGTGTGCATGTCTTTCCAGGACTTCAAGAAACTTATAGAATTCAGGTGATTCGGAGATCCAGGCAACTTCAGCGTAGGTTAGGATGGGGCAGACGAGGGATTTATAGATAACGATAGTGGTAGAAGGATACAGACCCATGAGGCGCCCTGTTAGTAATTTTAGTTGGTGTTGGTCTTTTTGTTGGATGTAAGGAGATGTGTGTTTCATGTTAATTTTCTGCTGAGAGTTAGTCAGAGATCCATGGGTTGGTTATAGATGGAGAGATAGATATGTGGATGATGGGAACGTCGAGATGTTGGCTTGTCATTTCTGCGGGTCGACTTGAGGTTTCCATGTAGTACACCACTCGATTAGGAGATTCAGGTGGCGTTGGAGAGAGGCGTGGAAGAGTTGAAGGGTATAATGATTGGCTAGGTAGGTGGTGTCGACAGGAGGTACGTTGGGGGTGGCGGTTTGCGAATGTCTGCAGTGTACAGTTTGTAAAGGAGAAGTCAGAGGGCAGAGCCCAATGCACACCTGCAGCAGGGTGAAAGACGTGGGAGCAGGCATGGTTGGTTGTGACATGCGTAGGATGGTGTTGAAGGAAAGATGCTATAAGGTGGACATAGTTAATATGGAGTGCATAGGTTTTCAGCTTGAACAGCAGCCCAGAATGCCATACCTGGTCGAAGGCTTTTTGGATATCAAAAGAAGCAAATGCGGTGGACTTCCGGTTATTTGGCTGATGGGAGACTAGGTGGGTAAGGTAGAGAATTTGGTCGTCCGTGGAGTAGTTGTGACGAAAGGCACACTAGATATTGGGAATGGGTAGATGAGTTGCAAGGTGCTGATGGATTGGTTGGATAAGAACAGTTTCAAAAATTTTGCTGAAAACTGATGTGAGGTTTGGTATGATGACTCTGCGAAAGTGTTTTATCAAGTCTCAGGAAGAGGAGGGCTTTGGACACTTTCCACATCTACTGTGGTGCGCCTCAAGAAGTTGAGCGACACAATGGCAATGGAGTCAGGACGGGTTTGGACAGAGAGGTCGATATTGTAGCCATTGAGGATGTTGATAAACTGACGCCACGGCCGTTTTGCTGGAGGTGTGTAGTAATGAAGGTTAAGATCAGCTGCGATTATGTATGTAGTTAAGGTTCAGTATAAAAATGGTTCAAATGGCTCTGAGCACCATGGGACTCAACATCTTAGGTCATAAGCCCCTATAACTTAGAACTACTTAAACCTAACTAATCTAAGGACATCACACACACCCATGCCCGAGGCAGGATTCGAACCTGCGACCGTAGCAGTCCCGCGGTTCCAGACTGCAGCGCCAGAACCGCACGGCCACCGCGGCCGGCGGTTCAGTCTACATGGGCCAGTAAATCGCAAGGGGTGAGATGGTTAGGGCACATGTAGATAGTGACAAGTGTTAAAGTGAGTTTTGGGAGAAAGATAGTGAGAATGAGGTGCTCAGTTTGGATTATTGAGGAGCGGTTGGGGAGTGAGGGGATATTTCGAAGATGGCGGTGGCCACTCTGCTACGTGCAATTCGATGGGTATTGTCAGTGTGATGCAGGATGTAAGGAGACATGCTAATGGAATGGTGTTGATGGAGAAAGGTTTCGTTGAAGAGGAGGGTATGGGTTTCATGTTGTTGGAAGATACGGATAAGAAGATGTTTATTAGAGTGAACGGAGTGGATATTTTGGTAGATGATGTTGGATGTCTGCTGTGCCACTTTCAGTAAAACAAGAAGGTTGAGGGGTGGGTTAGACTGGTTTTTCCAGACGATCGAAAATGAAAAGGACTTGATTTTGGAAATATGTGACGTAGGTATTGAGGTAGAAGATGGTAATGGTGCCGAGGGTTATTTGTTGTAGAATATGGGGTCTTTCAAAAGATTGTATGTTTTGCAGGATTAAGGTTATGAAATGGATAATATCTTCAGCAGTGGGTGGAGAACGGAGGGAGTTGTTTGCGTGGAGCAGTCGATCAACTGTGCATATGGGGACAATGAGTTCAGGCTTTTGGGGAAAGGGCTTGGATTTGCATTTGTGGGAGTAGTTGGAGTGAGGCAAGTCGCAGGTGTTGCAAGTAGGTGGGGAGTTTAGGTTCAGGCATTGTTTGTGAAGGTGGTTTTGCTTGCATTGGTGACAGGTGGGTGGGTCGCTGTCCAAGATGCTACTCCAGGCTAGTGTAAAATGAATATGCACAACGGAAAATAATGAATGCTAAAATGAAAACTTGGCGCTGTCTGACTGCCCCCTGAAGCAGATCTTAGGATTTATTAATGATGATATCTCCTCCTTCTTGCACTTTAACATGTGAATTACAACATAATCATAAATGGAAGGGTACTAGTAACTTTAAAATAATAAATGCTGTTTCTGTCTGTACATTTACTGCAGATTAAAACCTCTTTCTATTACAACTGTTTACATATTAATGTCCAATGGACATAAATAGATACAAATCAATTTCCTTACCAATACGATTGATCAATTGCCCAAATTTGCTCCGTTTTTCGGCTACGCGATCTAATGTAAATAACGCGAGACGACTGACATCATCTACGTACCAAACACTAGAAGACACTACTTTCAAAGATGATCTACAGTGGTGTGTAACCTCAGTGGAAATAAAATTTACGTGATCACAGCTGTTTAACTTTATAGCCCTAATAGCCCGTCCGGTGTGTCGGAGTGATGGTTCTCGCACACGTCTGTGACGACGGAAGAACTCCAGCCACAAAATATATAAAAAACTCATTCAAACACTAGGATGGCACAAGACGGTTCTCTGACTAGTATAATCTAATACTGTCTTCTCCTTTCTGTGCTCTACAGACGAGAAACGCGAACTCCCAGCCACAAGGACGGAGTTCAGATAACGTCTCAACGTGAGTATAGGCAGAAGAAGTGCGCACAGTCACAGAACGCTGCGTACTCAACGACGACTCCCAACCCGGAGGCGAAGTCCAGAATCGTATAAGTTCGCGACTGTACAGTGCCTAACCATTGTAACTATAAAATCTCCTGAGAGCAAACACAGAAAGTCCGTCTGTACCAACAAAGCTGATACTGAGCGACCGTCAAATCCGGGTGCTCAAAACGAAAGACATCTTCTCTCCACCGCTGGCTTCCCACCAAAGCTCAGCTCCCCTCCCTCGTAACTCAGAAAGAGAATCATATTCTCGAAACCACGGAATATTCTCCCTCTCTACAGATTCTCCGAATGCCAACCAACCATATTTTAGTCTTTTGTCGTCTAGCGTGGAAAGTTTGCGAGGAAATACTTACGTATACAATGGTACGCTTCTCAGAGTAAAAAACCTCGGAAATAACGCAGCCTGCGATTTTCGAGGTAACGCTTCCTCGTCGCTCTCTGCTGCATCCAAGATTTTCAAAGTTTCCAAAGTATTATCCGGTTATCGTTCCAGCCCCACTACACCTTGGCCGGCCGCCGCTGTATTGTGCTTCCGCGCTCAGGTGCTCAGACCGTCCATGTTGGCTGCTTCCTGTGTAAAGCAGGACCAACACATCTGTGCTGGCTTTTCCACACAGGGCTTGTGTTACGCCTGCCGGTTCATTTCCACTGGCATTCCAACCTCTACTAGTATAGGAAATCATTCACTACGCCATTTTGATAATAAAGACACTCTGTCACCTTTCATGCAATAAGGCGTACGTGACAATGTCAGTCTTCTTTAAATATTCATATCTACGATATACAACCAATCAAATGATATTAATTGCGGTTGTAAATCATGGCAAAGAATGTAGATGAGTGCTTGTAAGGTGCGAAATTATGTAATGTAATGTAATTATGTAATGTTCTGTCACATGGTCATTGTATTGAAGCAGCACTGAATCTGTACGCTTGTGTGGTGTATCGAGATGCTTCTACAGGATGCTTCCTGCCGTAAATCAAGATCTCATGTTTTATGAATGAGTCAGGTGATTCGGAGAACATATACTGAGAAGCAAGGTGCACTATCACTTTGAATACGGAGTGCCGTGTGCACATTGATTCCCAGTTGCGAGCTGAGTTCACTTTAGCACTTTAGATCTCTTCGTCGGTGCCCTCTCACAAGGGAACCTCCCCATCGCAACCCCCTCAGATTTAGTTATAAGTTGGCACAGGGACAGGCCTTGAAAAACTGAACACAGATCAATCGAGAAAACAGGAAGAAGTTGTGTGGAACTATGAAAAAAATAAGCAAAATATACAAACTGAGTAGTCCATGCGCAAGGTAAGCAACATTAAGGGAAGTGTGAGCTTACGAGCGCCGTGTTTAGCGTGAGAAGCTGCGGAATAAGAGGTCCTTGGTTCAAGTCTTCTCTCGAGTGAAAAATTTAATTTTTTATTTTCAGACAATTATCAAAGTTCAGGCACTCACACATAATCAACTTCACTCTCCAAAATTCCAGGCCATGTTCAGATTTGCTTGGACATATGCAGGATTTGACGGTCTACACACAGAAACATTTGAAAACGTAAAAAAAAACGTATGTTTTGACAGAGCACAGGGAAAACTGTGCGACTGTGAAACTGTTGCATTCATTTGTTGCAGTTTATGTGACAAACTCTTATGTTTTCATCACTTTTTTGGGAGTGATTATCACATCCACAAGAAAACCTAAATCGGGCACGGTAGAAGAATCTTTTTACCCATTCGCCAACTGTGCAAGTTAGGTGGGTCGACAACATATTCCTGTCATGTGACGAACATGCCGTCACCAGTGTCGTATAGAATATATCAGACGCGTTTTCCTGTGGAGGAATCGGTTGACCTATGACCTTGCGATCAAATGTTTTCGGTTCCTATTGGAGCGGCACGTCCTTTCGTCTACTAATCGCACGGTTTTGCGGTGCGGTCGCAAAATACACACACTAAACTTATTACAGTGAACAGAGACGTCAATGAATAAACGGACAGATAGTAACTTTGCGAAAATAAAGAAAGTAAATTTTTCACTCAAGGGAAGACTCGAACCAAGGTCCTCCGTTCAGCAGCTGCTCACTCTAACCACGGGACCACGGCGCTCGTAAGCTCACATTATCCTTGATGTTGCCTATCTTGCCCATGGACTACTCAGTTTGTATATTTTGCTTATTCTTTCATAGTTCCACAGAACTTCTTCCTGTTTTCTCGATTGATCTGTGTTCAGTTCTTCGAGGTCTATCCACTGCGTCAATTTATAACTAAATCTGAGGGGGGTGCGACGGGGAGGTTCCCTTGTCAGATGGGAGTTGCGGTTGTTTAGGCGGAGGGTTTGTAAGGGTTGTAATGGAAGCATTTCCAACACAATATGTCCGTAGGAGGGAAGAATGAGATGAGGATCGTTGGTTTTAATGCTGATGGAATCTCTGCTAGGAATGAGGTTCTGGAGTTTCATTGTTGGTATGTAACGCTGAATGTGGGTGTTGCTGTTCTGGGATGATTTCGACTCAGATTCAGATTCAGATTCAGATCCGACCTGCACGTCGTCGGCATCTGAGAGAGTTAGCTGGGTCCTTTTAGTTTCACCCTGATGACCACTAGTAGTCGGCCTTTTGTAAGTTTTAGCCATAGGTGTTTGCTGGGAGGCTGTTGGATAGCTGGCGGTAGGGAGCGTTTACCTGCTGGTATTGTTTACCTGATGATATCGGAGTGTAGATTGTAAGTGGTGTTGTTGGGGCTGCCCCTGGCGGTGGTGTGGCAGCTGCCCCTGGTGATGGTGTGGTTGCTGCTGTTGCTGACGATGCTGTGGTCGATGATGCTGCTGGAGATGATGTGTCTGGTGCCGGTGCTGGCGGTGATAATGATGGTGCTGCGTCCTGGACTGTTGGCGGGACCGTTGGTGGTGCTGCAGTGCTGTTAACGGACGTTTGACAGGCAGTTGTTGCTCATGTTGTTGTCCAGGTAGAAGGTGGTGTTGTTGTACATTGCAAATGTATTTCTTGTGGGAGCAATTCTGCATCTACATTTATACTCCGCAAGCCACCCAACGGTGTGTGGCGGAGGGCATTTTACGTGCCACTGTCGTTACCTCCCTTTCCTGTTCCAGTCGCGTATGGTTCGCAGGAAGAACGACTGCCGGAAAGCCTCCGTACGCGCTCGAATCTCTCTTTCGTGATCTCCTCGGGAGGTATAAGTAGGGGGAAGCAATATATCCGATACCTCATCCAGAAACGCACCCTCTCTAAACCTGGACAGCAAGCTACACCGCGATGCAGAGCGCCTCTCTTGCAGAGTCTGCCATTTGAGTTTGCTAAACATCTCCGTAACGCTGTCACGTTTACCAAATAACCCTGTGACGAAACGCGCCGCTCTTCTTTGGATCTTCTCTATCTCCTCTGTCAACCGAACGTGGTACGGATCCCACACTGATGAGCAATACTCAAGTATAAGCCGATGGAGTGTTTCGTAAGCCACCTCCTTTGTTGATGGGCTACATTTTCTAGGGACTCTCCCAACGAATCTCAACCTGGCACCCGCCTTGCCAACAATTAATTTTATATGATCATTCCACTTCAAATCGTTCCGCACGCATACTCCCAGATATTTTATAGAAGTAACTGCTACCAGTGTTTGTTCCGCTATCATATAATCATACAATAAAGGATCCTTCTTTCTGTGTATTCGCAATACATTACATTTGTCTATGTTAAGGGTCAGTTGCCACTCCCTGCACCAAGTGCCTATCCGCTGCAGATCTTCCTGCATTTCGCTGCAATTTTCTAATGCTGCAACTTCTCTGTATACTACAGCATCATCCGCGAAAAGCCGCATGGAACTTCCAACACTATCTACTAGGTCCTCATTCAGAATCATTGGTCGTCGTACAGCAATCCGGCCGTGGACGTAGCGCCCGTCCGCGACAAAAGAAGCTGATGTCACGATGACGATTTTGTAAACATAGCTATCAATAGATGTCGCGGCGGCGGAGGCAGTCAGATTCGATGACAGAGCGGTTTTGATTAACAGATTCCGAATCTACAAGTGTAGTTCTAGTGAGTTAAGAGACTCCAGGCCTTGCTGTGTAGACGACAAGGTGCCAAGCACAACCTTATATAGGCCTAATCCACCGGGGCGGTACTGCGCAACGGCTCACAGGTGCTGATCGGCGGCAAAGAGATACTCTTACACACACGCCAGGCGCTCCACCTGTGGTGTAAGCATTCAGACATTCAGTTCACGTATTCGGTGGCGGTAACACCTTTGACCACTTCTCTGCAATTTAATTACCACGAGCCGGATTCCAAGACCTTATACAGATTAAAACCATTATCCCTATTTATTAAGTTATCGGTTAATCTAATTTCTGTGGGTTCCTTGAAAATAGAACCCCAAAAGGAAGAAGTGAATATTAAAATCTTCACATCACTCTAGTTCATCGAATGACCCGTATCTGTACAATGTTCTGCCACAGCTGACTGTAGTACGCGTGTGCATCTCCGATGTACCACGCAATTCTCATGAACGACGCGTGTTGCATGACCTGTATATGAGTTATCACAATTTCCGCAAGGAATGTGATGCACGCCTGCCTTACGAAGCAATACGTCAGTCTTCACGGAACCCAGTAAGGCTGCAATCTTCGTAGCAGGGCGGAAGATCACCTCAACACGGTGTTACTAGAGAATACGGCTTGTCTTCGAGGAAAGCGCGCCCACAGAAGGCCAAAACGCTCTTGGTCTTAGGGTATCACTTTCTTTTTCCAGATCACGTGCTTGCAGCATCTGTGACCCGCATGCGCAGTACGGCGGCTGTGGAGTACATGAGGCCGCGCCTGGCACCTTGCGACTCACTCTGAGGATGGTCAGACGATACGCGGGCGAAACATCAGCTGAAGAAGTAGTATTTGCGCTGGTGCATGCCCGAAATTTAGTGGATTATTCATTACGTCGAGAGAAGTTAAAATGCATACTTACAAATTTCATTGTGGTTGTTTCCTTCTGTACTCTGTATGGCCGTCCGCATTGGCCGAGCGGTTCTAGGCGCTTCAGTCTGAAACCATGCGACCGCTACGGTCGTAGGTTCGAATCCTGCCTCGGGCATGGATGTGTGTGATGTCCTTAGGCTAGTTAGGTTTAAGTATTTCTAAGTTCTAGGGGACTGATGACCTCAGATGTTAAGTCCCATAGTGCTCAGAGCCATTTGAACCATTTTTTTGTACTCTGTATGCACAATAAGGAAAATTTCGTTATTTGCTATCTTTTCTGGTGTTGCAGCTTTAATGACCATCAGTACGACAGCAATGCTTATGATTAAGACTGCGTAATTGTGTAGGTTAGTTAAAACACTGTGAACTATAGACCACAGACATAAATTTTTGCGTATTTTCGAACGTTGGAAGAATATGTTCGAAGTAGGTAAATTCGCATGGCATGATTGGCTGAGAAGGGATGTTTAGCAGCGTATCAGATTCGTTCTATTTGACACCACATGGGCAACTTGTGTGCCTCTAACCTACCCTAGCGATCCAACCGGCGAAAAAGTACGTATAGATTACGGTGTAATCTGAAAATTCTTATGTCTGATATGGATACCATGTCACGACCTTAGGTCTCTAGGCCTGCACGTTATCTATCTGTCGATCTATTTCATCGTCGTTTTTCCAGCAGTGGGTCTGTGCGGATCTTATTCCACTAGACAACCGAAGTAAATCTGTTTTATTGTACCACATTTTACGTATTAAAAATTGGCACAGTAGTTTTATCACATGTTCTGTCCCACACTGGTATGCCGCGCATTATTGCGAACTTGCGCCACAAAATTTTGGACAAGGATAATTTATTATTGTTAATAAAGCTCGTATAACGACTGGTTGTTGATATGCCCTCGCACCGAACGACCAAGACCAGCAAAAGCAGTATTTGTATAACCAGAATACATATAAACGTCTAATATTCAATATTTGAATTCAGTTTAGTGATAATCCAGTTCACACGTTACTCTTCTTGGAATGCTGTTTTATGTGCCTTTCGCTAATTTTAAGTCCAAGCGGACTGTATCTTTACATTATTTTCGTCGCCATGTTTCAGTGCACCTCCGTGAAGTTTTCAAGCGTCCCACTCTGATAAACCAGTATTCTCATTCATTCGTTAGAATGTAGCAGTGTCAGGTTTCCAGCTTTAACCCGTAAGTACTACGTAGAATGTACTGCTCACACTTTAACGTGATAGAAGAACTTGGGCGGCCTGAGGGGAGAGGAGAGGGACGAGGGAACAAGCGCCGTCTGTCGCTCGTGGGGCTGCCTGCCTACACCCAAGATTTGTGCTTCTGCGAAGTAATAACTGCCACGCGGTAATAGCAACCGCCGATCATTTCAGGCGCCATTAAAGTCGTACTGGAACCCCGTGACGTACCAGGACTAGCCTCTTCACCCATTTCAAAATGAGTAAGTGACCAACAAGGTACGACCTAAAATAAAGCGTCCACGAAGCATTCGGTGCCGGCAAACTCGCAGTTGTTGTCGAGGTTGGCAGAGTTGTAAATCAGGCGGTTGAGGCCCGAATTCTACTGATATCTCAGGTAAATACAGTTGAAAACACCTTCACCCCCACCTATAAAACTAGACGGGCATGAACGATTTTTCGATCGCCCCATCACAGAACCGTTTTGCAAAGATGATGACTCTGTATGGAAGTAGGCGCATTCTCGATCGAAATATCTACCGACAAAAAAATCTGTAGCAAGACACGAAGTTATCGGCCGATCCACATCGGTCGAAGGAGTGATGCATACAATATTGCGTGCTGCAACCAGTATTTGTTGTCCATTACTGCATAGTGTGACACTTTCTAAAAATGGAAAATATTAACCGCGAGGAATTAATTTCCTTGGTAGAAAGTCGACCCTCGCTACACGAAAAAAACTGTAATGTTATAGCGATCGCCAAGTAGAAGACTATGGCTGGAAATCGCTGAAACTTTGACACCAAAATGGTCCGAACTATCCTCTCGTGAAAAAAGGCCAAAATTTTAAACACAACAACAACGTGTGTGAACGAAATTTATGTACCGAATATTTGGGCATATCATTTTGTATGTACACACAATGCTGAAATATAGTTATTTTACATTTAAATATTTCAGAAACTAAGTCATAAAAAAACATCAACGACAAAAGTGTCTCTATACAAGCATGGTCATAGTGTCAACGAACAGATCCTGCTGGCGAAGTAAAGCACTCAGAAAATTATTTACGATGATCTTGAGCCACTTGTGAAGCACTTTCACTTGTTGTAGAAATATCCAAGAAATAGCTTTCTGCAGGAATATTGCACCCGTCTTCTATTTATTTTGGATCATTTTGTATCAGAAAATACGAAGGACGCAACTGGCTTTAAAAAGATTTTCGCAAAAACCGGGATTTGTGTCTGAAATATCCTGTACCAACTTGCGACTGCCGGCCGACAAACAAATCGATCATACGTGTGCACGGTTATCGGCCGTTCATACCCGCCTAGTCTAAGACTGCCACGTTCAAATGTCCCCCCAAACATAACACTAAACTATACACGTATACGTCACACTCACATACACTCTACAAATACACCTTACGAAACCAAATAAACCAATGTTATGAAGAGGGTTGCTTTTCGGTGATAGTGAAATATGCCGAAGTAAAACCATTTCTCATATAGGGATAAAGAGAGGTCAAGGGAAATTACCATCGTACCTCAAACCTCTCGACCCCGGTCAAATCCGACACTTCACTAGAAAATATTCCATTATCCTAAACAGCCAGTTTGGTTTTTGTGGTATCGGCCGCCATCCTGTCTGCCGCGCCTTCATATACGCACTCCGCCAGTTCCGCCAGCGCGTTTCCTACAGCCGCCACCGCGGCACGAACAATTAGCCGCTGCCAATGAGGTGCAGGCATCCCTCCTCCGGAGCTACAGCGGCGAACATTCAAGCACTGAACCCGTTTTGTGTGTTTGCCAGTTGAATAACACTTACAGGCTTTCATACTGGCCGCGACTCGACGTCTTCTGAACAGACATTGCGTTGAACAGTGATAGATTTATAAATCTTTTGTATCTGCATACATTTCTAATTCAAATGTACTGTTAGCGACCGACGCTGCAAAAACAGCAACAAAGCTATGTATTATTTGTACCATTTGATGTTAGATGTAGAGTAAATTAATATCTGAATTCTCTGTTCATGAACGGCATCTGTTCTTTGCTCCTGTGTCCACTAAACAACCACAGAGGGTGCAAAGTAAGCCATAACTGTTCTCAACAAGGAAAAAAACACCACAGACGCAGTAAACAGTTCTGTTGAGAGACTAAGCACATCATTAGGCAAGCACAATGAGGCGGTAAGAACCATCTGCGCCCTCACGAAGGCGTTTGATTCTCTAAACCATGCGTGGCTTATTAGCCAACATGACAGTTGCGACATTAGGGCCCCTGCAATGGCTTCGACCCTGATTATCAAACAAAAAGCACATAATGCAACTAAATACCGAACTATCAAAATATGCGTGGATTAAGGTTATTCGCAACAATCAAGACATGGAAGAAATCGACTCAGTCCAATTCTTAGTATTAAATTATTATCAGTTGGCATCTGAGCAGCTGTGCATTTTCATTGCAAATATTATCAACTGAAAAATGGTTCAAATGGCTCTGAGCACTATGGGACTGAACTTCTGAGGTCATCAGTCCCCTAGGACTTAGAACTACTTAAACCTAACTAACCTAAGGACATCACACACATCCATGCTCGAGGCAGGATTCGAACCTGCGACCGTAGCGGTTTCTCGGTTCCAAACTGTAGCGCCTAGAACCGCTCAGCCACCCCGGCCGGCTATCAACTGCAGTTAACGTGGACATGTAAAAAGTAATATATACAAAGTAACATATACATGTTAATTTGAATTCATTATTAGGTATGATATTGTGTTTTGGGGACACTTGGCCAACGAAGTACGGATACCAGACACAGAAAAAAAGCATTCGGAGCATACGCAGTATAAATCGTAAGGAACCATGTCACCCATTATTCACAAAGCTTCAAATTTTAACTCCCCCATCCCTACATTCTTATGAGAATACTATCATTTTGTGTACCAACAGGAGTTATTTGAGCGAAACCATTTTGTTGTGTGCTGTCCTTAGGTTAGTTAGGTTTAAGTAGTTCTAAGTTCTAGGGGACTGATGACCATAGATGTTAAGTCCCATGGTGCTCAGAGCCATTTGAACCATTTTGAGCCATTCTGTTCACACACGTGATACAATTAACAAAGAAAACTTGATGCTTCCTAAGAAACTGCCTCAACACGATGTTCAAGTACCTCAGTATATGGGAATGAAAATTTATAATAAATGAAAAGGAAGAAAGTTAATGGAGATGAATTTAGGTCCACAGAAAAGAAAGCCATATGAGACATAGATAATGAAATACGATCACTCAGCGGATTAACTGCTTATTTGATGTGGATATAGCTTGTTACACATCGCACTAACAAGGAACACCTTTGACCTCGAACACTCGGAAGCACACGAAACCAGGCTTAGACTAACACTCGATAAAAAAAGAAACCAGTGGTCTGTGTCATTTCCACGCAAGACGTTGCACTCTACCGCAAGTGACATTTTAATGGAGAGAAACAAAGTAACAAGATATCAATAACATAGGAGGGAAATTATGCGTAATTCGATGGCGTCTGATTAAAGTAATTACAATAGCGCAAAACATACATATCCTACACAAGTGATACTGCTTATATTAGTCCTCATTGTGCAAATGTGGGAATTCGATGAAGTAGTTGAAACAAAGTGGAAGACAACACTGAGCACACCTTAATAAAGCCACGTATTTACTTTCGAAATCACTGTCGCATTCAAGCAGTCCACTATAAAAAGCCACACTAATTACGTTTTCAAATGATGATATGGGTATGTCAGTTCATAACTTGCCTTTCACGAAGCATATTGCAACACAGAGGTATACTCTGGTGCAGAAAATAGGTTGTAAATCATAGAGTGAAGTTTGATGAAATAACGATCATGTATCTGCACGTGTGGTTTAGCGCATTGTAATCTTGCAAGGTCAGCAATTCTCCTGATATAGACCTTATATTGTCGAAAGAAGTAAACAGCAAAGGTTTGGTAATATTTTATTGTTTTCGTTGGCAATATCTTCAGCATAACGATTTTGTTAAGGAAATTTATATCTAGAAGGGTACGTTCAGTATGACATGATCAGGAAGCACACAGCAATAAGCTCTTTCCACTTGGTACATGTTCACCAAGGATTGAAGACAGAAAACGTTCACTGTGTCATTCTTCCACTTTTGCTTGCCTCCACATGAATGTATCTAGCGAGGTAGCGCAGTGGTTAGCACACTGGACTCGCGTTCGGGAGGACGACGGTTCAGACCCGCGTTCGGCCATCCTGATTTAGGTTTTACCTAAATCGCTTCAGGTAAATGGCGGGATGGCTCCTTTGAAAGGGCACGGCCGATTTCCTTCCCCATCTTCCCCCAAACCAACCAACCACATTAAAGTTTCTGCGATGCTCTGGTTTCGCACAAAAAAGAAAGAAACCGCAATGACAGCTCTCTGCTTGGAACGCGCCTCCTCTACAGTTGCCATTTTGTAGGCTATGTATACCGCCGCCATTTGTTGGAACTTCATGAAACCATATGGGCTGAAACGGGAATATTCCACAATGTTCTGCAACAAATTCAGCATTTTTTCAACCAACTGATGGAGAAAAAAATTGTTGCACTAATTATCGAACGCCGCTGGTGTTTGGTAATGTTGGGAAGAGTGGACGTACAAAATGTGGAGATGGTGGCTAGAATACCGTACGTAGTTTGAGATGAATGTAGGGTGCAGTAATTCTGAAGATATCAAAGGATTCGCACAAGACAATCGTTGAATACCTTCATCAAACCAGTTTTTGGACAACCGGTGACATGGAATGTTAGACAAAAATCAGATATCAGAGATCCATTTCGCTGATGTGTTTACGTTTTGGCATTTTTGCTAGTTCTGTCAGAATGGAGTTTTGCGAGTGGCAATTGCATTTCCCCAATTTTCTCTGGAAATCGAAGATTTAACGATCAGAGCTCCAGTGTTGACAGCTGAGGTTATCAGTATTTTCTAATATTTTTAATTCTTAACGAAAGTGGACTCCAGCTGGAGGATGAGAAGATTGATGAACAAGAGATGTTCAAAAACCTTATCTACGCCAATCAATGCTTGCGAAACTGTTTTATTGCATCCACCAAGAAGGTGATGACTGGTGACATATCATCGTACTCCAATATGCTGGAGAATGGCTAGAAAACTTATAAAGAAAGAGACATTGCTACTACTGTGTACTGCTGCAGAGTACTTCGTCGTTAATCACTTATTTTGTCCTTTCGCTTATTCAGCAATCATATCAGCATCTTCATGTAACAAAACTGAAATTTGCATCGCAACAGTTACATAAAAAAAAGCCTGATCAGTCTAGTATTGCTTTTTTTTCCTTGACTCTACACAAAATCACTTGATTTCAAAAACAGGAACGTGACAATCAATCGAATCACAACGCGTTTGCTGTAGATCGTTTACATGTTAGCGTAAACCGATTGTGATAGTTGAAATGCGATATATACAACTGCATTTCCAGGATCGATCAGTTTGTTCTTATTTAATCAGAAGCGGTACTGGGAATTAGGTGTAAGGCATACTGGATTTGGGAGCCGATGTAAACTTGCTAAGTAGCGTCTTTCCCTCGCGAAGTGCGAGTGTTTTGTCTTTAGGGTACCTGTTGAGTAAAGGAGACTTTATGAGTGCTAATAGATTGGCTTGGCACATAGCCTGTTCCAAGATTACTACAGCCTAATACTCTCGAATGGCACAGAAGGTGGCGAGGTGTTTGGAATTCAATATAGAGCGCTGGCGTATGGTCTGATGATCACTGACTGTACGCCCACGTGTGTTAGTGGCCATGGACGCGAGTGCATGCGGTAAGCTGGCTGTTGGTTGCACTCCGTAAGGTCTTTGTAGCTGTACAATAGGCAATGTGTGACGGCAAATCTTAATGGGGCTATTCACAGGCGCACTTGCTCGGCGGCCCGTCGCCACGACTGTGTGGCCCACTGCCGAACAGTTTCACGGGTCTTACTGCTTAGCCTTAGTTTGTGTGCGGTATACCCGGCGAACTCTGGACCGAAGTACGTGACCAGGTGTAAACCTGTTTACGTGTAAAAACGTTTACCCTGACAGTTAATTAAGGGCTGGACACATCTTTGAGACCCTGGTTGTAATTATTGTACACAGTGTAGTGGGTAAGGGGAAGGCTTTACAGTCCTGGCTATGGATCCTAAAGTAGAGAGTTACGACGATAAAATTTGATATGAATGGAAGGTGTTAACAGAAACTAACCTTGTATTCAATTAAAACACACATTAAGTGGATCTGGCTCTGAGAGAATATCACTTTACTTTACAATATCTCCTATGTGAATTTTCTCTCTCTCTCTCTTCACAGCTGTCACAGGCCCTGTAGCCCACGCGCTGCATCAGTGATCTGCTTCCACCGCCTTCTATCTCTCGTAGTCTCTCTCCACCCTGCGGAAATTCCTAATGTTGCGATGTCCTTCTCTGTGTCATCTTCCCACCTTGTAAGAAGTCAGCCCAATGGTCTTGTTGCCTGGAGAGTTCCTTTAAATGCTTTCTTGGTGATTTTGTTGTTTCCCGTTCTAACCACATGTCCATCCCATTTCAGTCTCCTACCTTTTAATTTCTTGATGATAGTGGGTTGCTTCATTAACTGATAAATTTAATTGTTCTTCCGAATTCTCCATAAACCATTCTCCAACACAGGTCCCCAGATTTTTCTCATTACTTTTCTTTCAAAAACATTTAGTTTTTCTCCTTCATTCTTTGTAAGCTTCCAGCTTCTAAACCGTACAGTACTATGGGGCAGATCATAGTGTTGTACATCTTTTTGGTGATTGACAAAGCTTTACTTTTGAGTGGGTTGCTTAGTGAGTACAGACATCTTGACCTTGACGCTATTCTTTCGTTTATATCTATTGTTATGATATTTTTTACTGTTGAAAAGGATCCAAGGTATTTAAACTGACGTGAATTTTTGATTTTCAGCGTTACTTGAACGAATGAGAAAACATGTCCCTTAGATGCAACTGCCGTTCTAAAAATTGCTCACAAACTTTTATCTGAACGAATACAGCGGATCTTGCATAGATAGTTATTGAGATAGTCATGCATCTAGCAAAGCAATGCTGGACTTTTTCAGAATGATGATCTCAGTGACTTGAGCAAATGCAAACAAGAGTTGTTCTGCAATGCCGGTTCTGCTGCTTATGCTCACCACAATTAATCAGCATGAGATTTGCAGACCACCGCCGTCATGGACGTGGCTCTGCAAGTACAGAATGAGGGTTGAACTTCCGTTGACACGGACTCTGGAGCCCATTCGTCTGCTACAACAAAATGTGGTGACGTGCAGAAGATGCGCACACCTCCCCGTCTCCCAGTGAACTACAAGATTTTTAGCTGCACCGTACAGCCTACGATTCCTTCCCACCAAACAGGACGCGCCTGCCACTCGCAGAATATGAACGCCCTGCTGGTGAATGGCGACGGTCCTTCACGCGCAAAAATCCTGCTAAGAAAAAGGTGCCGTGATAAAAAACCAATGACTTTCCGATTCTTCTTCCAAAAAGCTGCTGCCTCTGCTCTGTCTCTACGAAGTCACAAACATTTTTACCAGCCGCGTGTTTCCACGCCTCGCATCAGAGGTCCTCTGAAAGTAAAAAAAAAAAAAAAAAAAAAAAAAAAACTGCGCCCGAGGCTAGGCTCTTATCTTCGTACAAGCCGTGTTTCTCTAGGGAAGCGAAGATTATCTGCTGAAGGCACTCTTCAGAACACGACAAAGGGCCAGCCTCCCTGGCCTGCGCTTGCCCACAGCGCAGCACTCCGTCGTACATGCACAGTCCAGTAGGTATACATTACGTACCACACAATCAACACAGAGAAAGTATCGATGCGTCACAAAGCTCTGGGAGCAGCAACAAGCAACACTTGCCGCCATATTTTGTGACGTCAGACACACCGAACGTTTCTGCTGGACAGACCCAACAAAACTTGGAAAATCATATGTTTTGTCATAGAAATATAAATTAAAAGTATTGTCGATAATAAAACATGGCCATTGTATGGACAGTGCACAGTTGCATTTATCGCAGTTATGATGCAGTTGGAATTTCGAACTTTGGCTAGGTACCAGCATATTCTTACATACAAAATTTTATATATTTAACTGTCGTACCTGCCTATTTTCTATACCGTGTTTCCTGGATCTACATGGTCATTTGAAATGTCAGGCAGCTGACTGTACACTTCCCTATTGCGTTTAGTGTGTCTTAGTCTATCGATAATGCATCTTTGTGTCCAGAATAAAATTATGTGTTGAACAATAGTTAGAATTAGCATAAGGGCTATGCGTGTATATAAACTCTCAGCTAGTCTTTATTTTTTGAACAGAATTCCTTTGAAAAACAAGGAGCGTGAGGTGGGAACAAGTGACAGCCTAAACAGTACAGTTACATACGCTCTTCTCATATTAGGGCTTCTGGTACATGCTCTTTTCCGAGAAACAAAAATCCTAAGCGAATATGAAAAGAAAGATGACAGTCCTATATTCCATTGGAACTGCTGAAAGCCAAGAAAAAAAGAAAGAAAAACATGACGGTAGAACAAAAATCTGTAGTCCAAATATCTGGAGTTCTCAGTAGCAACGATAATTAAACCTTCTAATCGCGTAGTAAAATGTTTATTTACTGTGACTATCGTATGCTTCCTCTAAAAATACCAACGACCTACACAGACATATTTTCTTGATACAGGGTGTTTCAAAAATGACCGGTATATTTGAAACGGCAATAAAAACCAAACAAGCAGCGATAGAAATACACCGTTTGTTGCAATATGCTTGGGACAACAGTACATTTTCAGGCAGACAAACTTTCGAAATTACAGTAGTTACAATTTTCAACAACAGATGGCGCTGCGGTCTGGGAAACTCTATAGTACGATATTTTCCACATATCAACCACGCGTAGCAATAATATGGCGTAGTCTCTGAATGAAATTACCCGAAACCTTTGACAACGTGTCTGGCGGAATGGCTTCACATGCAGACGAGATGTACTGCTTCAGCTGTTCAATTGTTTCTGGATTCTGGTGGTACAACTGGTCTTTCAAGTGTCCCCACAGAAAGAAGTCACAGGGGTTCATGTCTGGCGAATAGGGAGGCCAATCCACGCCGCCTCCTGTATGTTTCGGATAGCCCAAAGCAATCACACGATCATCGAAATATTCATTCAGGAAATTAAAGACGTCGGCCGTGCGATGTGGCCGGGCACCATCTTGCATAAACCACGAGGTGTTCGCAGTGTCGTCTAAGGCAGTTTGTACCGCCACAAATTCACGAAGAATGTCCAGATAGCGTGATGCAGTAATCGTTTCGGATCTGAAAAATGGGCCAATGATTCCTTTGGAAGAAATGGCGGCCCAGACCAGTACTTTTTGAGGATGCAGGGACGATGGGACTGCAACATGGGGCTTTTCGGTTCCCCATATGCGCCAGTTCTGTTTATTGACGAAGCCGTCCAGGTAAAAATAAGCTTCGTCAGTAAACCAAATGCTGCCCACATGCATATCGCCGTCATCAATCCCGTGCACTATATCGTTAGCGAATGTCTCTCGTGCAGCAATGGTAGCGGCGCTGAGGGGTTGCCGCGTTTGAATTTTGTATGGATAGAGGTGTAAACTCTGGCGCATGAGACGATACGTGGACGTTGGCGTCATTTGGACCGCAGCTGCAACACAGCGAACGGAAACCCGAGGCCGCTGTCGGATCACCTGCTGCACTAGCTGCGCGTTGCCCTCTGTGGTTGCCGTACGTGGTCGCCCTACCTTTCCAGCACGTTCATCCGTCACGTTCCCAGTCCGTTGAAATTTTTCAAACAGATCCTTTATTGTATCGCTTTTCGGTCCTTTGGTTACATTAAACCTCCGTTGAAAACTTCGTCTTGTTGCAACAACACTGTGTTCTAGGCGGTGGAATTCCAACACCAGAAAAATCCTCTGTTCTAAGGAATAAACCATGTTGTCTACAGCACACTTGCACGTTGTGAACAGCACACGCTTACAGCAGAAAGACGACGTACAGAATGGCGCACCCACAGACTGCGTTGTCTTCTATATCTTTCATACCACTTGCAGCGCCATCTGTTGTTGAAAATTGTAATTACTGTAATTTCGAAAGTTTGTCCGCCTGAAAATGTACTGTTGTCCCAAGCATATTGCAACAAACGGTGTATTTCTATCGCTGCTCGTTTAGTTTTTATTGCCGTTTCAAATATACCGGTCATTTTTGAAACACCCTGTAGATACATAAGGCAAACTTCCTGGACTGAAACACGCTAAACATTATCCAAGTCAAAGGTGTATTAACTGTAAGTAAGAGTTGTACAGAAATTCGCCAGAATCTGTAGGATAAGATACATCGGTAATCACAGAAATATGCGTGGATACATGAAAGTAACCAGAATAAAGGAGCAGCTCTCCCATCGAAACATCACGCCTTAGATGACATAGTGCACGAAAAACGCTCTTAAATGTTTGAGAATTATTTCCCGAAACGAGTCGTGCGGCCAACAAGTAAACAGCGATTGGCAGTGGGAAACTGCATGACAAACACCACAGGACTCCTTGCTAGCAGACGACTATATCGCTTAACATGACGCTGCAAAACATGGAGCCTAAGTTTTCAATTGGCTTCAAATATGGCGGCGCCTTGGCCAGTCTATGTTTATGTAGGTCGTTGCGCACAATAGCTGACCACCCTCTGGCTGGCACGACGTCGAGGCACCACCAGAGGCTCCCCACAAGTGCTGATGCTCCATGGCTGCTTTTTTCGTTACTGCGGTCACTGTCTTGCCTGTCCCAGATCTAGCGTGCTTCCTGTTCCCACGCACTGAGAGAAAGCGTAGAGAGAAACAAGGAAGACCTTGTATTTGATACAAAGTTAGTTACAAGTCAGTACGTACTGTCACTGAAATCCAGTTCACTTTAATAAAACGTTGTTATTGTAGTCCACTCCATCATTATCGTCTAATCAGTGTATTATTCTCATATTAAATGGAAAGGAAATGGCTTGCCGATTTTCACAGTTAGGTTTCTAGCGACCAGTCAGTCAGGTGATTACATCTGTCCGGCCGGGTCGGAGATTTTCTCCATTCAGGGACTGGGTGTTGTGTAGTCCTTATCATCATCATTTCATCCCCATCGACACGCAAGTCGCCGAAGTGGCGTCAACTCGAAAGACTTGCACCAGGCCCTAACCACCCGGCATACATACATTACATCTGTGATATGGCGCCTTTACCAGAGACAGGCAAACAACTACGCGGAACTGAAATAACAGCATAGTTGAAGAACTACAATGTGGCAATTTATGCCGTCGCCATCGAATTCATTAGAGACAGAGAGGATCACTGCCTCAGCTGGATCAGGCTGAATTAAGCAGTTGGCGTAGATGTCACCGAAAGTGTACGTTGTGGGTTTGATTCTCTGCATCACCCTTAATGAAAGAAATAGAAATGTATCTTTTGAATATGAACATAGGAAAGTGACAGAATTATATGGAAATGAGACATTTCCAAAACAAATGGCTCAAATGGCTCTGAGCACTATGGGACTCAACATCTTAGGTCATAAGCCCCCTAGAACTTAGAACTACTTAAACCTAACTAACCTAAGGACATCACACACACCCATGCCCGAGGCAGGATTCGAACCTGCGACCGTAGCAGTCCCGCGATTCCGGACTGCAGCGCCAGAACCGCTAGACCACCGCGGCCGCATTTCCAAAACAGTAATGAAATGGGTGAACCACTAGGTTGTCAACTCCAGTTAAAGAAAGGATAAGAACACAAGACAATAAACAGCTATAGTCAGTTCAGACGTGCCAATTTTGAGTAACCACACAATCTAAATCAGGGTTGCCAAGTATAGGATTTGAGCACCGCTTCCTCACATTCGACGTCAGTATCATAACCACTGCAACTAGCTGGATGAGCATTACCAATCTGAGTAGACACACACGCGTCACATGTTTTGTAGACTACGCTTGTGTTCCACAAATGGTTCAGTATCGAAGCAGTGGGGTCGCCAAATGCTAGTACGCAGTAGGTCGAGTAATATTCTGTACATTTGCTTTCTAATTTTTATCACGTATAAAATGAAACTACTACTGTCTTTGTAAATGGAGTAGGGCTTGCTGGTCTAGTGGCAAAACCTGGGCCTGGAAACCGAAAGGTCTTGCCATCGAATCCCAGTCAGACAACGGAGTTTTCAGTCTGCCTTTAACGTAGCCTTCATCTCTAAATGACGTGAAGATTCTGGTTAGGATTCCACGTTAAACTATAGGTCTCCAAATCGTGATAACATTACGAGGGTGCATGAGGGTCATGCAAGTCATCCAAGTAGCAAGTTTTTCACCAAGCCAACGGAATTATTGGTTAAACGAAACAGTGTTTTTTTTAGAAGGCACTGAAGTTAAAAATAAGCGTAATATAGTGTGTTGCTTGTTAATATATGCTGTGACACTTTTGCTGTAAAAGCAAATAAACACAATGTGCTAGCCTATCAGTGGTAAGCCGGCGACCTTGCCGCAGTCGTAACACCAGTGCCCGTCAGATCAGCAAAGTGAAGCATTCTCAGGCTTGGCACTTGGATTAGTGACCGTTCAGGCTGCCGAACACTCTTCACCAGCCTTGTGGGGGCAGCTGAGGAGCTACTTGATTGAGGAGTAGTGGGTCTGGTCACGAAAACTGGAAGCAGCCAGGAGAGCAATGTGAGGTCCACATGCTCGTCCATATCAGCATCCAGTGATCCCTATTGACATGGTGGGCAGTCAGTACCTTTGGGCTTTCCGATGTCTGTTTGGATGGAGTATCAATGGTAAAGAGCAGTTTCTGCCTCGTAATCCGATGTGTAGATGGCAATGACTCTGGTATCATATATCGATACCACCTCATTGGCGTCATGTTGTTGTTGTGGTCTTCAGTCCTGAGACTGGTTTGATGCAGCTCTCCGTGCTACTCTATCCTGTGCAAGCTTTTTCATCTCCCAATACCTACTGCAACCTACATCCTTCTGAATCTGCTTAGTGTATTCATCTCTTGGTCTCCCCCTACGATTTTTACCCTCCACGCTGCCCTCCAATACTAAATTGGTGTAGCAACCGTATTACAAGTTTCCGTCTGACGCCGACAGCTGTTGCACTGGCTCTGCTGGACCCAATGGTGCGCGCCCACAGAGCCACACCTCGGCGGCTCTGGACTGTCAGCACCCTCTGCCACCGCAATGCAGGATGGAGGAGTGGGAGGAAATGGAGATAGAAAGTGGAAATGAAGAGATGGACAGAGAGAGGAGACAGGAGGAAACAGAGAGGGAAGGAGGAAGAGATGGACATAGAAGGGGGAGGAGGTGCTTGAGAAAGAGGGAGAGAAGAAGATAGAGGGGCTGTAGGAGATGGAGAGAAAGGAGGGAGGAGAACGTGGACAGAGAAAAGGGGAAGAGTGTGATGAGCAGAGAGAGGGGGGAAAGCAGGAAGGGATGGGTTCAAATGGCTCTAAGCGCTATGGGACTTAACATCTGAGGTCATCAGTCCCCCTAGACTTTGAACTTCTTAAACCTAACTGACCTAAGGACATCACACACATCCATGCCCGAGGCAGGATTCGAACCTGCGACTGTAGCAGCAGCGCAGTTCCGAACTGAACCGCCTAGAACCGCTTGGCCACAGCGGCCGGTGAAGTGATGGGCGAAGAGAGGGGGAGGAGAAGATGAACAGAGATGGGGGTGGAGATTAGGATGTATATCCGATTCTCATACATGTTAGAAACGTGTGCTTTCTGTTTTCTTTCTTTACCATTTTACCATACTGAGCCACAGCAGCGCAAGGCCGCGAACAGATAGCCCAGGAATAAGAAGATGAATCATTAGTAGAAGTTACTTACGACAGAAAAAAGGGACGAGTGAAAAGATGTCAAACGTAAAAAAGCCACTTCCTAGGCGGAGCTCTCTCAACGTGGTTTCTGACGCACCATTTTGTACTGCTGTAAGAAAAGACTGGAACACATGTAGCAAGTATTTCTTATTTCTTACCCATACTTTTGGGTAGGAAGTACCAGTGGCGCTTACAGAGCTATAATCGCTAAAAGTTACATCTCATTAATGATGGAAATGATTACGACTGTTACTGTTCCTAACGCTACGGTGATGTATAAAATCTGCTTCAGTCAGTTATATTTTCTAAATAAAAGATGTGTTTCAAATACTTCCCACTCATCGTCAGGTGGCGCTTACAGCCGTACTACAAACTTATGTTTTGGTATTTTCTGTGCCTCATACGAAAACAGTTTTCTCAGTTTACTACATTTTTAAATAAACTTGGAACGTACTTTAAATATATTTGAAAATACAGCTGAAAGTACACTTACCGCAAATACGTTGATATTTGTATGTATGATTATAGTAAATATCGGATTTTTTTCTAAAAAATGGCTAATTTATTTGAAAAGACTGTCGTCAAAATGCCTCTTCGTAGAAACGAAAGTTTGACGCCGAACTTAAAGCAAGACAAGAGTAAAAATGATATAAAGCTGCATTTACTCATGTCAACTATCCTACTACACGTTTCAGAAGCTAACCTCCGTACACTTTATGTAGACAGAAGCTCACACACGTTTCAGTGAGCCCTTGGATTCATTTAGACTGAACCGTTTTGCTAAAGTAGCAGTAGCTAAAACTTGTGGACATACAGAAAAAGATATGAATGAGAGCCTAAGAATTTTAGCAACTGGAAGCAAGGAGAAGAATCTTCATCTTTTTGGAGAACTGAAAATATGGTTAGGGCCTACCCTTCCTAAAAGCAGTAATTGACACGACTAATATAAAACTGACTGTAACAGCCACACTTTTTCAAGGAATTTTACCGATATGTTTTTAAAAACAAAAAAATCTCCAAAAACCAACTTAAAAAATTATTTCTCTGTATGTCTAGCTGACAGAGACAACTCGTCTGTCAAGCGACAGTAACTAAAATTCTTTGCAACAGGTATCTGTGTCGTTCTTCTCTAACATGTTTTGGCTGCGCGGGGTTGCCGTGCGGTCTTGGGCGCCTTGCCACGGTTCGCGCGGCTGCCCCCGTCGGAGATTCGAGTCCTCCCTTGGGCTTGGGTATGTGTGTTGTCCTTATCGTGAGCTAGTTTAAGTTAGATTAAGTAGTGTGTAAGCGTAGGGGCCGATGACCTCAAGAGTTTGGTCCTACAGAACTTAACACAAATTTCCACATTTAACATGTTTTATTCTTTCCTTTTTGTGATAATCATTAAAGGAGTAACAATGTGTTTACGTCTTAATTTAAATGTCATGAGCGTAAAGCTGCTCGAAATTTTGCTGCAAATCTTATGTGTAATTTCAGCTTTTTATTCAAAAATCTGTTACGTATGTTTTAAATTTTTTGCAAAAAGTTTAGTAAATTTATATTATTTTCATTAGAGGCACATTTATGACCAAAGATAATGTTATGGCTGTAAGCAGCCTCTAAAGAAGGACCCACAGAATGTGAAAACCGTTTAAAAAACCATTTAATGACTGAAGGCAGATAAGATGTATTTACGGTAGCTAATTTGCGACATTGTACATGTTATGCATCAAAATACTGGCAGGAAACTTTTCTATAATGTGGATAATACTACGTCTCTGGATTTAAGTCCTGCTTTTAGTTATTGTTGTAAAGAAATACGTGTTAAATACTTAGTTATTTATTTTGTATAAAATATAGAATGAGCGCTGACAATGACAGATTCTGACCGAAATTAGGGAAGATTGAGCCTGTCATAAAGCTTAATTCGATGCCATTATAATGACATGTACTATTGATTACAGAACAAGCGATTCGGAAACGCTACAGATCATTCTGTCATCACACACTTCGGTGTGTTTGGGGAGGTGTGGGAGGAAGGAAAGGAGAAGGAGGAGGAGGAGATGGGAGGACGAGGAATGAATGAAGAGGAAGAGGAGAAAGAGAAGGTGAAGTAGTGGACACTATACTGCACACTAGAGTTCAACTGTGCATAAAATTCAGGTTTCGCTAAGTGGTGTTTTTTTTCCAGAATCGATGCCGGTGAATTAAAATATTTCACAGGTTATTGAAATCGATCGCAATAACACTGATAGATGCATAAACATCACAAAAACATTTCTGTTCAGAAAGTTCCTTAGATATTTACTTGAGTTCCATATGGTAGTGTCTCGTAGAGACTCCCATTGTTGTCAAACACAATGAAAGTCGATATTAAATCAGTAGTACTAGACTGTTGTTCAAACTGAGACCATTCCAGCTGCGTTAGAAGAAAAGAAGGCATCGTTAAGAACTCTTGAGAAATCGCGTTAAGAGCTAAAGTGACGTTCCGTTCTGGCAACCTTCCACGAAGGTTAATTGCAGTCACTGTGTTTACATACGCAGACTAGGCCCACTGCCGTTCATAAACACAGTGGCAGTCTTGTAATTTTTTTTATATATTTCGGCCTCGTGTCACACTTATAACCAAGCCATCACCAGACAGCACAAAAATGATTTTGGAAGAAAGTCTTCTCAAAGTGAAAATTATTAAAAAGCTCTTTAACGGCTGGTGCAGATGTGCTAGATAGTCACTAGGAGCGACATAAATGACGCTCGCCTCCAGATGCGATGAGCAAATAGCAGACCAAGTAGCTGGTGGTCATAGCCAGAATGGAACAACTGCTAAATCATACTATTATTATGCAAGTGCAAACCGGAAGGCAAAGGAATATTAGAATTTAAGAAGTACCAACTTTACACTGTTATTAGTTGATTGTAGTCTTCAGTTACATCTGTCAGAGGGCAGATATGTTTATATTTTGAGGGTATCTTCATCTGATGAGATAACACGTAACTCATTCAAGTACGTATTGTTGTCTATGGACGTTAGCTCGATTTGTAATTTAGTTTCTTAGTATTTTACTACCTCCTTTTTCTTTCTTTTTAGGCAGATAATCGGGATGATGACCCTGTAATAACTCGACCCCGATAATGGAACACTTTGTGTGACATGTGGCTGAAATATATAATGTAAGAAAATATGTTTGTACTTCTGTGCTTCTTGGTAAAAGTGCACTTGTTATCGCAGCGATGATACTTGTGTTATCACTTTGAGTTCAGTCTGATTAAATTCCAATAATCTCATACATACAGAAATATGACATCACCACCAAAATCAATGTTTTAAGGCATTTCGTTTGACACTTGTAGAATCTAGAAAATATATTCATCTTTATATATTTGTTTTATGATGACCTCGGGCACCATGTGTTGTCTCTGCGATGAGGAGTTGCTAGGTGGTAGTTTGAAGCGTTCCGCTGCATTTGTCAGACGAACGCGAAGTGCCTAAGGTTAGCTCAAAATCGTCTCGACACACCTGGAGACTGCTACGAACACCTTCTGCGCTTCGCTGTACACAAATAGAAGTCGCCTGGGACGCAGCACGTGTGCCCGTATTACATAAAGCTTTGGCATTGACTGTATCTACCTTCACATAATCCTTTGTGAGGTTTCCATGCGTCTCACGTAATGCTAAGTCCCTAAGCAGTGCTAGCGTGAACTACAGAACGAATACATATTTACTAACAGTAAGTAAAGAGTTATTGCATGTGTCGAAGTTCTCATTACTTTCTTCTTTCTTCCACTTACTCTCACTGTTCATTCCATTCAACAGATACTTTAATTCTTCCCTTGTTTCACTGAGGATAGCAATGCCATCAGTGAATCTTATCACCGATACCTGTTCTGCTTGACTTTTAATCCCACTCTTCAATCTTTCTTTTATTTCCATCATTGCTTGTTCGATTTATGGATTGAACAGTAGGAACGAAAGGCTGCATCCCTGTCTTACACTCTTTTTAATTCTAGTCCTCTAGGATCTTGTTCGTTATACTGTTCGTCTTGCCCTATAGCTTGCTGCCATTTTTCTCAGAATTTCGAACATCTACGTCTCCTCAGTTTTCGTAGCTCGCTATAGGTTGTTTCATCTTCCAGGCGTTTGGTGGTATAAATCTGTTCCAGAACGCGTATTACTGGCGCGAAACAATTTATTTGGTTAAAGTATCTTTCATAAAAGTTACAAGTGCCGTTGTATGTGGCATTCAAGACAAGACAAACAAGAGAAGTTGGTAGATTCAGCGTTAACTGTTACATGAGCTTGACTGGTTTAAATGTTATTCACAACTCCGCAAATTTATAATATAAAAGAAACACGTAAATCGCTTGATAAGTATGCATGTACAGTGTATTTTTTATACTAAATTGTCTTCTCTCTATGCCTGAGCGTTCAGACTGGTAATATGTCTCACACATTAACTGTATATTATTCACTGTGGCAATTACTGGTACTTCCACGTTATGCCTTTGATACAGTAGATGTTGATGACTTCAGAAGCACATGTGCTCATTACATCTACTATGTTTACATAGGAAAACAGAGACTGTGGTCAAAAATTTAGACTTAGTAAGTTTAGAGGTGTTACAGAAACATAATAGATATTGTAGATTATGACAACTAAATTGCTTGATGGTTATGAAACTACACTGTCATTTACAATATTGCTGGTTGCTGCAAAGTTGTAAAACGCTGCAATCACTGTCAACGTTTTCTTTTCTTTTCTTTTTTTATACGTGTTGTGAGCAGACAGTGAAGTGCAGCTTCTGTTTTTAAAAAATTTATTAAAGATGTGTAGAAATGACTTGTATGCAAGGCCTATTTGTTCACGGAGAATGAGGTGTCATGAGTTGGAGCTATGGATGTAAATTTCGAGCTCCTCTTTCCTTTGCTGCAAGTGTGTAGTGTCTGCAAGTTGTCTTTAAAATTGTGGTTGAGTGGCCATATAGTATTGCAGTAGGTGATTTATCAAGGTTATTTAGCTGTAAGGCATCCATGTGCTTCCGGTACCTTATAGTGTAACTATTTCCTGTCTGGCCTACGTAGAACTGTGCGCAATGTATTGTCACGCAAAAGTTTGTAGATACCCAATTTGCTGTGATACTGGTCACTGGTAGCGGTTATTATTCTACACCTTGCATGGTTTTATCGTATATAGATATGCACATACAATTCAGCGGAACTTATCGGAATTACATTTAAGATTTGCATTTACCTTTCATAAATTTTCAGTGTGCTCTCTACTGGATGCGCGTCGGATATCCATCTAATAGTCAGACTCATCCCATATTTTTGCGAGCGGGCGTGGAATTATTATATTCGCTGCTGTTGCTATGTGACCTCGTTGTTCATTACGTTTGTTGGAAGATGAGACATGTTGTCGGAGTCTTTCACAAAGGCATGAACTAAAATCACATGGCGCAAGATCGGACTACTTTGGAGGTCAATGGCTCAATGCGAGACTAATACTGTACACTGCTTGTTGTCGATCATCGTCGAGGCAGTAACTAGTGTGCCATGTTCTCGACCGAACCAACGCCGCACAGTTGTAACTGAACTGAACCTGTTGAAACTGCAAACACACAACGCTTTTGGTAGCCGTGTTATCGCCACCTAGATTCAACGCAAACTGTGTAATGAACTAGCGAGCTGTCTGCAGAAGGGACACTCCTACCCACAACCACATGAACCAATACCCTACAAATGTCGCCAGGGTAAACTGTTACTTTTGATGTGTGTGTTAAAATTCACCCCGCCTTTCTATTTTCATTCACGTAAAAAGTAGATGAATCATTCTGGAACACCATCTACCTCCATATTTATCCCCATCATGTATCAGTAAAAAACAGAATACTGCTGCGAGACGCAGCACTGACTGGGTATCATTTATGGCTGTACCCGAGACTTCGTACGCATGGAATTTATTTTTGACTTACAAATCTTCTTTGTGTACAGCATTTGAAGTCGTAATGATTGGAGACATGAATGAAGAGGTTGTTTGGTTCAGTCACACAGAAGAGAGCCACGTAGAGCAGGCTGTGCAAAAAGCAGCTGATGCAAAAGTCCACGCCCGCCACACGTAGCGTCTAGCCTTCTGCTTTGACCACAACAGGAATTGTTCACGTTTAAAATGAAATGGTAAATTGTTAGAAGTAAACAGGATCCGGATACGAAAAATTGCTCGCCTGCGTCACTTCCTGTCAAAATTTCCGCTTCTATGTTGTTACTTTGTAGAGAAGTAACTTCAGGCGTATGTGAGGGAAGGGCTCTGAGGAGCGATATACTGCATGACGCTCTCAATCAGAGTTACGCCGCGGCTCGCTTTTGAAAGGAGTTTCCAAACAAGCCTGAAGTTCTCGAACTAAGGCAATGGATTTTTCAGACTTATAGTCTTCGACCTTTTAGCTGTTCTGGTATATTCAGAAAGACTCGACCGACTTATAGGCATTTTTATTCGTAAACAAAACGGCATAAAATATATTATTGTAGTGGTTCTTTGGCGTACAATGCCGTATTGATTAAATACCTGAACTACAGCGTTTTTGTGTGATCTAATTTTGATGAAATAATACCTATACGTTACCCCAAGATACGCTCAAGTTAGCTGCGAAAATCTCATGAAAATTAGTCTTGTAGTTTCAGAGGTTCGCGTGTTCAAATAGATAGACACGAAGTTGGTATTGTTTCTTGGTGAAGAACGCAACTCGTTAGAAATACTTTTCTAAAAGCTTTATTTTTATGTTATTTTTGGTTTCGTGCTATCATATCGATCTTCAGAATGCTAACTTTCCAGTAACATTAATGTCGTCAGTATTACGTTTTCCGTTGACCTTTATTTGCTTCCATATTCTTGAAGATATGATCGATCTATGCAACTAAATGGAATGCTGTTTTTATTTTGTACCACACGTGTTTTTCTTCTTTTTATTTATGAAGCATTTACAGTGACCGTAATATATGTACGTTTTATGTATATAGTAATTGCGCTATTGTATGTGACTGGGAGGAGAGAGGGAGAGAGATTCTTCGGTAATTATTAACATCGGTCCTATCACCTTTTTTATGCAATGGATGAATTCTCTCGCAGTGTTTAATAGATCGAGCCCAAGAACAGCTAGAACCCAAAATTGGTGATTACCAAGCAGGCATTAGACCAAATAGATCCTGTCCGGAACAAATTCCTGCTTCAAAACTAATCCTCAGATACCAAAGGATTTGTAGTAACAATATTGTATGTACATTTGTCGATTTTAAAAAGGCTTACGACTCAGCTGATCGTGAATCTCTTTTCCAGATTTAAAAGGAACAAGGGCTAGATAATAAAACTCTAACACTGAATAAGAAAACGTTAACTGACACTAGATCTAAAGTTAAATTCATGGGAGAGATTTCTGAACCATTTGAAGTAAAGACTGGTGTTAGACAGGAAGATGGACGCTCCCCATTACTGTTTAACTGTGTTTTGGAAAAGGTAATTACAGAATGGCGAGAGTTAAAGTCGAGTCAAAATACACATCAATCAATCAACTTAAGTAGAAGTAATATTAGACTGCCTCGCCTTTGCAGATGATCTGGAAATTTTAACTAGGGCTATTACCACAGCTCAAAAAAAAAATGAAATTCTTAAAGAAGTTGCGGAAAAAGTAGGACTGCAAATATCATTCGAAAAAATGGAATGTATGACATGCAACAAACAAGCACCGAAGCTTTTGAACACGAAATATTGAATAATAAAAAGCGGTTCTCAGTTTAAATACTTGGGGGAAATTATACAATAAAACGGTCTGGAAAAAGCTGCAAACGATGTTCGATGATAAAAAATGGCAACTGCATTCAGATCAACACAAAACATTTATAATAAAAAATCACTTTCTAAATTCAGTAAACTTAGGCATAACAGCACTGTAATCAAACATGAATGTCTTTATGGAGCAGAAACTTTAATTTTAAATAGAAAGACGAATACTGAAGAAATTCAAGAGAAATAAAGATTATACGGAAAACATTAGGCTCCAAATTACTAATGGAGAAACTTACAGGCTGAGAAGTAATAAGGAAACAGAAGAATACACAGACATACGTGGTGACATAGAAGAATATCGAGACATACATGGTTGCATGTGAAAATGAAGACTTAAACTTTATGGGCACATTAAAAAACTGCACCTGCTAGGTTGACACAACAAAATGTAGAATTCTACGAAAACAGAAGTAAGGCCAAAACTAAGCCAATTAAATGGATCGCTGCGATTAAGGAGGATCTTAAAGTAGCCGGTGTAACTCAGGTGGACGTTACAGAAGAAAAACATTCAAAAGATATGTGACTCGAAAGTTGGTCAGAGGGAAAGTAGGAAACGGACTGGAACACTGGTCTGATGAAAGAAAGAGACTTCATTTTGAAAGCGTGAAACAAATTTGGACACGAAGGAAGACGAATCATCAAAAGTGACATTGATTGAGTGTACCTCGCGTGGTCCTTTTGGGAATGAATAATAATAATAAATTGCCCTATAGACTATAGTGATTCCAGATATGTCAGTATTTTACTGCATAGTAACATACACTGCTGGCCACCGTAAATGCAACACCCTGAAGGAAGCATCCGAATCAAGTGAAATTTACACCATGAGTTTGCAGCGATGAGATATGCAACTGATTAGAATTTCAGCGCAGACGCACATCACGCGCGCCTGTGGCGCCACCTCATAGCGCCATTTAAGGCTTGGCGATTTCGACGAGTGTACGTTCGGCACGTGTGTTTACCTTGTGGTTGTTTCACAAGACGATCGGTTATGCCTCGTAGACAACAGCGAACATCTTTTGATCAAGTATCCGAGTTCGACAGAGGAAGGATAGTGGCTTACCGAGATTGTGGATTATCATACAGAGAAATCGCTAGTCGAGTTGGACGAAACCAAACAACTGTAATGCGGATATGTGACCGTTGGATGCAGGAGGGTACGACGGACCGACGTGGTCGATCGCATTCACCTCGGTGCACCACTGCACGTGCTGATAGGCAAATTGTGCGCATGGCAGTGACGGATCGTTCAGTGACATCCCGAACCATAGCACAGCACATTGCGTCTGTAACGCATCATCCAGTGTCTGCGCGTACCATTCGACGCCGTTTACAGCAGAGTGGTCTGTCCGCAAGACGTCCATTGCTTCGTCTACCATTGACGCAGAACCACAGACGTCTCCGTCGCCAATGGTGTGATGACAGACGGATGTGGACGGCAGAATGGAATGACGTTGTCTTTACTGACGAGGCACGCTTCTGTCTGCAGCACCACGATGGTCGGATTGGAGTGTGGAGACACCGTGGAGAGAGGATGCTGGACAGCTGCATTATGCACCGCCACACTGGTCTTGCACCGGGTATTATGGTATGGGGCGGTATTGGATATTACTCTCGCACGCCTCTAGTACGCATTGCCGGTACTTTAAATAGCCGGCGCTACATATCCGAGGTGCTGGAGCCAGTTGTCCTTCCTTACCTTCAGGGCTCGGCCACAGCCATATTTCAACAGGATAATGCGCGATCACACGTGGCACGCATTGTGCAAAGGTTCTTCGTCAATAACCTAATTGAATTGCTTGCCTGGCCGGCTCGCTCTCCGCATCTTTCGCCGATAGAAAACATGTGGTTCATGGTTGCTCAACGAGTGACCCAGAGTACATCCCCAGCTGCCACACCAGATGGTCTTTGGCAACGTGTGGAAGCTGCTTGGGCTGCTGTACCCCAGGAACACATCCAACGTCTCTTTGACTCAATGCAGAGACGTGTGGCAGCGGTGATCTCCAACAATGGCGGCTACTCTGGCTACTGATTCTGGCAGGAACCACATGTCACAGACGTCTGTAAACGTAATCATTTGATACTTGGTCAACATGTTATCTACAAAATAAATTTTGTTGTGCTACCTCTTGTCTTTCTTGGTGTTGCATTTACGGTGGCCAGCAGTGTATATGGAGTAATAACGTGATGCAGCTATTATAAGGGACAGTCAACTGAAAACGGGATGGAAAAGAAGTGAGTAAATTTTCTATGATTTCAAAAGAAATAAATTTAATATATTTATTCCACTACGCAACAACACGGTCAATGCCTTGATGGATGCCGCGTGGGGTAGCCGTGCGGTCTTGGAACCGTTGCCACGGTTAGCGCGGCTGCCTCCTTCGGAGGTTCGAGTCCTCCCTCGGGCATGGGTGTTTGTGCTGTCCTTAGCGTAAGTTAGCTTAAGCTAGATTAAGTAGTGTGTAAGCGTAGGGGCCGATGACCTCACCAGTTTGGTCCCATAGAACTTACCAAAAATTTCCAAATTTTGCTTTGATGGAAAACTTTTTGCTGTTATCTACGGAAACACGATCGTGCACCTCTTCGTCCGAACTAAATCGACGGCCAGGAATATCTTTCTGGAGAAACAGCACGTGGAGAGATCGGGACCGCACAGAGGATATGTAAAGGCTTCCAAGCGAAATTTCTGCAGAGAACTTGAAACTACCTGCCAACAAACTGCTCACCCAAATGTTCCCAAGGTGCAATGCTGAATTTTCGCTGGGAAATCATCACAAAACCTCCATACAGTTCCGGTCCCTTCCCACGCGAATTCCTCATTTTTAGAGCTCTACAGAAAGATGTACGTGGCCGTAGATTTGTTTCGGACGACCGGCTGCACGCCTGGGTATAACCTGTTCTGTAGGCAATCGCAAACATTTTTCCATGTAGGCATTGACCTTCTTGTCTCACAGTGGGATAATGTATTAACAGTTACCGCGATTACTTTTGAAATGATAAACGGTTTACTTACTTTGTTTGCACCTGGTTCGTTTCCATTTTATCGTCCCTTATACAAACATAAACATGTGTTAGATGCCATTGAAGAGGCTTCGTAAATAACAAGATGCATAACGCGTATGGCACAGAACACACGGCGTTTTATTTAGTTCCATAGACGGACCATATCCTTAAGAATACAGTTCGTCCGTTTCTGCATTGCACAAGAATTTTAATGTATTTTGCGTCACTTCGTATGTTTTGAGGATCGAAAAAAGCATGTTAAAGTGCCTGCATTTAATATGAGTTAAATTGGAACCGCTGTATACACTTATACAGGGTGTTACAAAAAGGTACGGCCAAACCTTCAGGAAACATTCCTCACACACAAATAAAGAAAAGATGTTATGTGGACATGTGTCCGGAAACGCTTAATTTCCATGTTAGAGCTCATTTTAGTTTCTTCAGTATGTACTGTACTTCCTCGATTCACCGCCATGATTTCATACGGGATACTCTACCTGTGCTGCTAGAACATGTGCCTTTACAAGTACGACACAACATGTGGTTCATGCACGATGGAGCTCCTGCACATTTCAGTCGAAGTGTTCGTACGCTTTTCAACAACAGATTCGGTGACCGATGGATTGGTAGAGGCGGACCAATTCCATGGCCTCCACGCTCTCCTGACCTCAACTCTCTTGACTTTCATTTATGGGGGCATTTGAAAGCTCTTGTCTACGCAACCCCTGTACCAAATGTAGAGACTCTTCGTGCTCGTATTGTGGACGGCTGTGATACAATATGCCATTCTCCAGGGTTGCATCAGCGCATCAGGGATTCCATGCGACGGAGGGTGGATGCATGTATCCTCGCTAACGGAGAACATTTTGAACATTTCCTGTAACAAAGTGTTTGAAGTCACGCTGGTACGTTCTGTTGCTGTGTGTTTCCATTCCATGATTAATGTGATTTGAAGAGAAGTAATAAAATGAGCTCTAACATGGATAGTAAGCGTTTCCGGACACATGTCCACATAACATATTTTCTTTCTTTGTGTGTGAGGAATGTTTCCTGAAAGTTTGGCCGTAGCTTTTTGTAACACCCTGTATATGGGATGGACAAAATTACGGAAACACCAGAAACACAGCACGTTACCACGCGTAATACGGTGTAGGGAAACCTATGGCATTCAAAACAGCTTCCAGGCGTCTCGGAATGGTTAAGTACAGATCCTGTATAATTTTCAAGGGAATCTTACACCTTTCTTCCAGGAAAATAGCGGAAACTTCCGGTAAAGGTAATGAGATAGATAGCGATCGCGCACCATTCTTTCCAAAGTAGACCACAAAAGTGTCCAGGGGAGATGTGCAAATTATCCTCGTGCCCACAAAATCTGTCCTGTGCGACGCGAGCTGTGAAAACAGGGGTCCATGGAATAGCGTGACATGGCTGACAAAATCATCACCGAGTCACCGTCGTATTTCGCTCTTGAAACGTAGACTCTTCCGGAGGTTGGACAGAGTGTGAAGCAAGATTCATCCGACCAAATGACTTTCTTCCACTGGCCCACTGTCCAGCCCTTATGGCTTCGGCACCACGTTTTCCTGTTAGGGGCATTTGCATCACTGGTTTGTAGGGCAAGAATTCCAGTTCACTGTGCAATTCCCAACCACGGAGCTCCCATCGTGTTCTTTTGGTGCTGCAGTGTTCGCGAGTGCGACTTAGAGGTCTGCAGTGACTTTTTCAGCTGTCGTTCTTTTATTTCTCGTGACAATCCTCTTCAATGACCGTCCGTCACGATAGCTTAACACACTCTTTCGTCCGCGTTGTGACTTAGCGAATGATGTTTTTTTTCCGCTTTTCCTGTAAGCTGTTTAAATCTTCGGTCGGGTGTATCTTGAAACACCAAAAACTTCGATACCTTGGTTACGAGAACACTCATCGTACGAAGTCACTCACAAGGGAAACTCCCCATTGCACCCCCCTGAGATTTAGTAATAAGATGGCCCAGAGGATAGCCCGTTAAAAAGTGAACACATTTCAAGCATGAAAACACAGAGAATGTGTACTGAACTGTGAAATAAAAAGCAAAATAGAAACAGTGAACGGTGGAAGTACAACATCGAGGGCCACCCGAGTGCCATGGGGCCGTGGTTAAGCGTTCACGGTGTTGGACTACAAAGCAGATGAACTGTGTTCAAAACTATGTAGTGCCACTTTTTTTTCACAATATTACGAACTGTCCGTCCGGCCATTGAAGTGTTTGTTCTGTTTCTGTAGTTCAAATGGCTCTGAGCACTCTGGGACTTAACTTCTGAGGTCATCAGTCCCCTACAACTTAGAACTACTTAAACCTAACTAACCTAAGGACATCACACACACCCATGCCCCGAGGCAGAATTCGAAACTGCGGCCATAGCGGTCACGCGGTTCCAGACCGTAGCGCCTAGAACCGCTCGGCCACACCGGCCGGCGTTTCTGTAGTCTTGGCAATTATCATACCATACACTGGTTATGGAATATGCGTCATGTAGTAAGAATACATTAGTGTTGCAAGAAAATGTGATAAATAGTGAGAGCACCTTTTTTAGATTGAAGTCAGCTGACAGGTATTCCTGCTTAAGGGAAGTCTCTCTAACAAAAGAACCACTTTTGACAAAGCTTAGGTATCCGAGTAATGAGGGAATTAGTATATTTCATCAAAATATACAAGGTATTAGAGATAAAGTTAGTGAACTGCTTATAGATGTTGACTCTGAAATTATTGGTATATCTGAACACTTCTTAAATAAGGAGATAATTCAGAGGCTTCCTTTACCAGGATACAGGTTGGCTGGCAGCTTTTCGAGGAGCTCTTTGTGGTGTGTGGGGGGGGGGGGGGGGTAGCCATGTATGTGAAAAACGGCATCCCATTTGAGTCAATTGATGTTTCAAAGTACTGCACTGAAAAGGTGTTTGAATGTTGTGCAGGTGTGGTTAAATTTAATGGAGCTAAACTTCTAACTGTTGTTATTTATAGATCTCCAGACTCCGACTTCACAACACTTTTGCTAAAGCTAGAGGAGGTTCTTGGTTCATTTTATAGGAAATACAAAAAGTTAGTTATATGTGGTGACTTCAACATTAATTGTATAAGTGATTGTGCAAGGAAGAGGATGCTGGTAGACCTCCTTAATTCATATAATCTTATGCAAACCGTATTCTTTCCAACGAGAGTGCAAGGGAACAGTAGAACAACCATAGACAACATTTTTGTTCGTTCCTCATTACTATAAGGGCATTCTGTTAGCAAAAAGGTGAATGGCCTTTCAGATCATGATGCACAAATTTTAACTCTAAAAGATTTTTGTGCTGCATTACGTGTTAAATATAGTCATCAGCTGTTTAGGAAAGCTGATCCAGTTGCTGTAGAGACCTTTGTAAACCTCATCAAGGAACAAGAGTGGCAAGATGTTTATAGCGCTCATACAGTAGACGATAAATATAATGCTTTTCTCAAGACTTTTCTCATGCTCTTTGAAAGTCGCTTTCCGTTAGAACGTTCAAAACAGGGTACTAGCACAAACAGGCAGCCTGGGTGGCTGACTAGAGGGATAAGAATATCTTGTAGAACAAAGAGGCAATTATATCAAAACGTTAGAAACAGTCAAAATCTAAATGCAGCAGCCCATTACAAACAGTATTGTAAGGTGCTTAAAAATGTTATTAGGAAGGCAAAAAGTAAGTGGTATGCAGATAGAATAGCTTAGTCTCAGGATAAAATTAAAACCATATGGTCAGTCGTAAAGGAAGTGGCTGGTCTACAGAGACAGGTCGAGGATATAGAATCAGTGCGTAGTGGGAATGTCCGTGTTACTGATAAGTTGCATATATGTACAGTATTTAATAATCACTTTCTGAATATAGCAGGTGAACTAAATAGAAACCTAGTCCCAACAGGGAATCACACAGCGCTCTTAGAAAAAAGTATTCCGAGACTGTTACCTGAAATGCTCCTCCATGATACTGACAAGAGGGAGATTGACTTAATAATTAAATCACTAAAGACCAAGAACTCTCATGGATATAACGGGGTATCTAGCAGAATACTGAAGTATTGTTCTATGTATGTTAGCCCAGTACTTAGCCATATCTGTAACTTTTCCTTTAGGAGTGGTAGGTTTCCTGACCGATTAAAGTACTCGGTAGTGAAGCCACTTTATAAAAAGAGAGACAGGGATAATGTTGACAATTTTAGACCTATTTCTATGCCTTCGGTGTTTGCTAAAGTTATCGAGAAGGTTGTACATACAAGGTTACTGGAGCATTTAAATTCACATAATTTGCTGTCAAATGTACAGTTTGGTTTTAGAAATGGTTTAACAACTGAAAATGCTATATTCTCTTTTCTCTGTGAGGTTTTGGACGGATTAAATAAAAGGTTGCGAACGCTAGGTGTTTTCTTTGATTTAACGAAGGCTTTTGACTGTGTTGACCACAAAATATTACTGCAGAAATTGGACCATTATGGAGTAAGGGGAGTAGCTTACAATTGGTTCGCCTCTTACTTTAAGAACAGAAAGAAGATGGTAATTCTCCGCAATATTGAGCGTGGTAGTGATGTTCAGTCCCAACGGTCGGTGCTGGGGCCACTGCTGTTTCTTATTTATATAAATGATATTCCTTCTAGTATTACAGGTGATTCAAAAATATTTCTGTTTGCTGATGACATCAGCTTGGTAGTGAAGGATCTTGTGTGTAATATTGAAACAGTATCAAATAATGTAGTTCATGAAATAGGTTCGTGGCTTGTGGAAAATAATTTGGTGCTAAATCACAGTAAGACTCAGTTTTTACAGTTTCTAGCTCACAATTCAACAAGAACCGATATTTTGATCAGGCAGAATGGGCATATTATAAGCGAGACGGAACAGTTCAAGTTCCTAGGCGTTCGGATAGATAGTAAGCTGTTGTGGAAAGCCCATGTCCAGGATCTTGTTCAGAAACTAAATGCTGGTTTATTTACCATTAGAACAGTATCTGAAATAAGTGACACTTCAACACGAAAAGTAGTCTACTTCGCATATTTTCATACACTTATGTCGTATGGTATTATTTTTTGGGGTAATTCTCCTGATTCAAAAAGGCTATTTTTGGCTCAAAAACGGGCTGTCGACTCCTATTCAACAGTCTGGGAATTCTGACATTGCCCTCACAGTATATATTTTCTTTAATTCGTTTGTTGTTAGCAATATTAGCCATTGTTGATTTTCTTTATTTAAACTTAAGACTTATCGCCTGAATGTGCTTTTTATATTTCATTTTATCTGTTTCTACTATTGTGTTATAATTCCATGTATTGACTCGTTCCATGACCATGGAGACTTCTCCTCAATTTGGTCCCACGGAACAATAAATAAATAAATAAATAAACCAGGTGAGATACCACATACACATCTCACAGGAACAACAACAAATAAATGGCGATATACTAGGTTACAACAAAGTAATTCAGGGGTCAAAACTTCCAAAACTGAACGCAACTTCAAAAACGTTACAAAACATTTGTTTTGGTAGAGCACAGGGAAAACTGTGATTGTGAAACTGTTGCGTTCATTAGTTGCAGCTTATGTGACAAACTATTACATTTTCATCATTTCTTTGGGAAAAATGTGTGATTGTGAAACTGTTGCGTTCATCTGTTGCAGATTATGTGACAAACTATTACGTTTTCATCATTTCTTTGGGTGTGATAACATTCACATTCATACGAACATCTAAATCGGGGAAGGAGGCATATCTTACTCACCAGGCGTACAAGTTAGGTGCCTCGATAGGAGACTCCTACCATATGACACGCGCACTGCCACTAGCGCCGTGTATGACACACCGGACGTGTTTTCCGGTGGAGGGTTCGGTTGACTTGTCACCTCGTCATCAAACGTTTGCCGTTCCCGTTCGAAATCAAGAAAGGGCTATGCCGGCTGGTGTGAGGGACTGGCTGAATGGGGTGGATGCTGCCCCGACGCCGACATTGTCGAAAGAGCGGGACGATATGCCCACGGTGCGTTCTGAGGGAGCGCTTGCTGTGAGCTATTCCGTTTCTTCGCACAAATTCCGCAAACACACCTTCTGGCGAGCTACGAGGGGAGGTGTGGGAACGTCATGAGTTCCCAGGCAGTTTTCGCCGGCAAATTCCCGTGTTTCCCGTAAAAGATCACCTTTGATTGGCTTGCTCAGGGAAAAGCTCCGTGAAGTAGCAAAACCGTCGCAGAAATTGGCACCAAGTATCTCCATTGGTGTAGTAGAAGTGCTTCGGAAATTGAGTGGAATTTTCCACTGGTTATCAAGTTGATGATTGGTACGTTTAGCCACGACCACTGGGGTGGGGGTGGTAATGTACTGTGTTCAGCTTGTGCAGGTGCTCTTGAGCGAGTCGGCTTTCGCCTTTCGGTAGGAGTAGGTTACAAGACTGAGCTCTCGCTGCTCTGGACAGCCTGACTTCCGTTGGCTGTCTAATATACTTTCATTTAATTGTAACTGTTTGACGAAGTTGCTGAGTTTTGGCTTCAACGTAACTTTCCGAGTGCAGTTGGCAATTGAGTGTTCTGCATACAAATGGCCCTTGTTGTCCGTCTTGAGCAATTTTGGCTCAAGTTGACTGTATCAGAGTTACTGTGTGACTTCGCTTGTTAAAATCAGTCACTGTACCGTCAGTGATTGTGTGACGTGCTTTCTTCGTCTCCCTCGAGGCGTATTTGAACTGTTAGGAAGTCTTCAATCTGAAAAAACCAGGCCAGGATAATTAGTATCGGGCAACAGTCGAGACATTATCATCACCACGTTGGGACGTCGAAGCGACCAGCCATCGCCTCCGGTATGCCAGATCGTGTTCTTGCAGTAAATAAGACAGCCTGGTAATGTATGTCCGCAGCATGGGCAGATTAGGGAATTTTGCTACGTGATAATCAGAGTTCAGCAGAGCGCGCCTGTTGTTATTTTTTCTGTCTTGGTTCTGTCTTGGGTTTTCAATGTTTGAGTTCTCACTACTATTGCAGCTTAATTAATGTCGGGTTTGCTGGGTGTTTTTCTTAAGATTTGGGTTGGAAGAAATTGGCTCCACATACGACTTGGTCATAAATATCACAAGCTAGTTTATGGACAACTTTACCTTCACAGCAATTATCTGTGTATCAAATAGACGTATCGTAAATGTTTCATGTGTTTTTCATTTTGAATTTAGTCAGAATAAATCCAATTGTTGTCTTGAACAGAACTTTCATTCTGTAGTCATGTAGAGCAACCATCTCAACTGTCACGACATTAATTAAAGTTTCCATTGTCAAATTATTTTTCATCAAATTAAATTATTGCAGGTGCCACTTAAAGGATCGGTTACAATCAGTTCGCGTTTCCCTTTTAATCCATGTGCAACAGCGAAGGTTGGAGTTAGGAAAGGGGCTCATCATTTCCATATGTAAATTCTAACTGAACGTAGTGCTAAACACACTGCTAGCCCCGGCACCTCGCAAATGTATCAAATTACTGGTATAGCGTCACCCGACATCTGCACAAGAATAGCAGCAGAAATTGAGAAAAATAAGCAGGAAACCGACCCCAGGCATCCCCTATTCGGACACGAAGCATGGCGTCAAGGAGGAGCTTCATGCACACAACATTGGCAATTCCGTCAGCGTCTCGAACTTGTCTAACGGAGCTATGGCAGGATCCATTAACTGTTGGGGACAAGAACAAGATGAAAGAGGAAGCTGCTCTGGGCTTTCGTCTACCATATGCAACATGGAATGCTCTGCACCACTGGTTCCCAGTATTTCTTAGACCATTACCCCTGAGTGCAATCAGACATTAGCTCGCACCCCACCCTCCTCCTCCCCCATTGCCGTCTGTACCTCTCCCTCCCCTCCCCAACATTTTCACTAACTTAAGCACCTACCTAAACTGTAGAATGAAAGACTTTTATTTTTAAAATTATGAATGGCAAAGGAATTCGTGGTGCATCGCCAGTGCTACCCACAATTCCTTCTCAGATAAGAAAGCTAACTATCCACAGTGAGAGCAGACACTTGTTACAAACATACTTCCCCTGCATTACTCCTCTCCATTGCAACACTTGCTTGACCGGAGCACTGCAACCCCATTTAAAATCAACAAAAAATTTGTGCACTGTACTTACTGTTCGTAAATCACTTGACTGCTGCACTCCTTACTACTGAACTGGCAGAAGTTGGAAGACTTTGGTGTGTTAATGCTTTGTGTCTGACAACAGCCACTAATTGTAACAATAATAATAATAATAATAACTAAAGTATTTAACAGTTACATTGTAGACCCATACACATTCCCTGATACACTTACACAAGGAATAGCTTATCTGAAACCTAAAGATCAAGCAGACACAGCAAACCCAGCAAAATATCGCTCCATAACATGCCTACCAACAACATACAGAATATTAACTTCAGTCATTACACAGAAATTAATGACACATACAACACAGAACAAAATTATAAATGAAGAACAAAAAGGCTGCTGCAAAGGAGCACAAGGATGTAAAGAGCAACTGATAATAGATGCAGAGGTGACATATCAGGCTAAAACGAAACAAAGGTCGCTACACTACGCATACATTGATTACCAAAAAGCTTCTGATAGTGTACCCCACTCATGGTTACAACAAATATTGGAAATATACAAAGTAGACCCTAAACTGATACAGATCCTAAACATAGTAATGAAAAATTGGAAAACCACACTTAAAATCCAAACAAATTCAAATAACATCACATCACAGCCAATACAGATTAAGCGTGGAATATACCAAGGAGACTCATTAAGTCCTTTCTGGTTCTGCCTTGCTCTGAACCCACTATCCAACATGCTAAATAATACAAATTATGGATATAATATTACTGGAACATAACCACGCAAAATCACACATTTGCTATACATGGATGATTTAAAACTACTGGCAGCAACAAATCAACAACTCAGCCAATTACTAAAGATAACAGAAGTATTCAGCAGTGATATAAATATGGCTTGTGGAACAGACAAATGTAAAAAAAATAGCATAGTCAAGGGAAAACACACTAAACAAGATGATTACATGTTGGATAACCACAGCAACTGCATAGAAGCGATGGAAAAAACAGGTGCCTATAAATATCTAGGATACAGACAAAAATAGGAATAGATAATACAAATATTAAAGAAGAACTAAAAGAGAAATATAGACAAAGACTAACAAAAATACTGAAAACAGAATTGACAGCAAGAAACAAGACAAAAGCTATAATTACTTATGCTATACCAATATTGACCTACTCATTCGGAGTAGTGAAATGGAGTAACACAGACCTAGAAGCACTCAATACACTTACACGATCACAATGCCACAAATATACACTCCTGGAAATGGAAAAAAGAACACATTGACACCGGTGTGTCAGACCCACCATACTTGCTCCGGACACTGCGAGAGGGCTGTACAAGCAATGATCACACGCACGGCACAGCGGACACACCAGGAACCGCGGTGTTGGCCGTCGAATGGCGCTAGCTGCGCAGCATTTGTGCACCGCCACCGTCAGTGTCAGCCAGTTCGCCGTGGCATACGGAGCTCCATCGCAGTCTTTAACACTGGTAGCATGCCGCGACAGCGTGGACGTGAACCGTATGTGCAGTTGACGGACTTTGAGCGAGGGCGTATAGTGGGCATGCGGGAGGCCGGGTGGACGTACCGCCGAATTGCTCAACACGTGGGGCGTGAGGTCTCCACAGTACATCGATGTTGTCGCCAGTGGTCGGCGGAAGGTGCACGTGCCCGTCGACCTGGGACCGGACCGCAGCGACGCACGGATGCACGCCAAGACCGTAGGATCCTACGCAGTGCCGTAGGGGACCGCACCGCCACTTCCCAGCAAATTAGGGACACTGTTGCTCCTGGGGTATCGGCGAGGACCATTCGCAACCGTCTCCATGAAGCTGGGCTACGGTCCCGCACACCGTTAGGCCGTCTTCCGCTCACGCCCCAACATCGTGCAGCCCGCCTCCAGTGGTGTCGCGACAGGCGTGAATGGAGGGACGAATGGAGACGTGTCGTCTTCAGCGATGAGAGTCGCTTCTGCCTTGGTGCCAATGATGGTCGTATGCGTGTTTGGCGCCGTGCAGGTGAGCGCCACAATCAGGACTGCATACAACCGAGGCACACAGGGCCAACACCCTGCATCATGGTGTGGGGAGCGATCTCCTACACTGGCCGTACACCACTGGTGATCGTCGAGGGGACACTGAATAGTGCACGGTACATCCAAACCGTCATCGAACCCATCGTTCTACCATTCCTAGACCGGCAAGGGAACTTGCTGTTCCAACAGGACAATGCACGTCCGCATGTATCCCATGCCACCCAACGTGCTCTAGAAGGTGTAAGTCAACTACCCTGGCCAGCAAGATCTCCGGATCTGTCCCCCATTGAGCATGTTTGGGACTGGATGAAGCGTCGTCTCACGCGGTCTGCACGTCCAACACGAACGCTGGTCCAACTGAGGCGCCAGGTGGAAATGGCATGGCAAGCCGTTCCACAGGACTACATCCAGCATCTCTACGATCGTCTCCATGGGAGAATAGCAGCCTGCATTGCTGCGAAAGGTGGATATACACTGTACTAGTGCCGACATTGTGCATGCTCTGTTGCCTGTGTCTATGTGCCTGTGGTTCTGTCAGTGTGATCATGTGATGTATCTGACCCCAGGAATGTGTCAATAAAGTTTCCCCTTCCTGGGACAATGAATTCACGGTGTTCTTATTTCAATTTCCAGGAGTGTAGAATACATCACATACATTCAGCAACAGAAAGATTCACATTAAGCAGAAAGGAAGGAGGAAGGGGATTTATCGACATAAAGTACCTACATTATGGACAGGTAGACAATTTAAGAAAATTCTTTCTAGAACGAGCAGAAACTAGCAAAATACACAAAGCAATCACTCATATAAATACATCGGCTACACCATTGCAATTTCATAACCACTTCTACAACCCTTTAGATCACATAACATCAACAGATACGAAGAAAGTAAATTGGAAAAAGAAAACGCTACATGGCAAGCACCTGTATCATCTAACACAGCCACATATCGATCAAGACGCATCCAACACATGGCTAAGAAAAGGCAATATATACAGTGAGACGGAAGGATTCATGATTGCAATACGGGATCAAACAATAAACTCCAGATATTGCAGCAAGCATATTATTAAAGATCCCAATACCACAACAGATAAATGCAGACTTTGCAAACAACAAATAGAAACGGTAGATCACATCACAAGCGGATGTACAATACTAGCAAATACAGAATACCCCAGAAGACATGACAATGTAGCAAAAATAATAAATCAACAACTTGCCATACAACATAAACTAATAAAACAATACGTTCCCACATACAAGTATGCACCACAAAATGTACTGGAGAATGATGAATACAAATTATACTGGAACAGAACCATTGTAACAGATAAAACAACACCACATAACAAACCTGACATCATACTCACCAATAAAAAGAAGAAATTAACATAACTAATCGAAATATCTATACCCAATACAACAAATATACAGAAGAAAACAGGAGAAAAAATTGAAAAATACATCCAACTGGCTGAGGAAGTCAAGGACATGTGGCATCAGGATAAAGGTGACATTATACCAATTATACTATCAACTACAGGAGTCATACCACCAGTACATCAACGCAATACAGCTACATCCAAACGTATATATACAACTACAGAAATCTGTAATTATTGATACATGTTCAATTACTCGAAAGTTCCTAAATGCAATGTAGCATTAAAAGGAAGTCACGCCAGATCAAGGGCCGCGTCACTTTCGATTTTTAGCCAGACATAACGTCTGAGAAAGGAAAGAAATAACAATAATTATAATAATAATACTATAGTATATATCTACTTTAGTAGCCACTATGTAGTTATTGGTGTGTCGTACTGTCAATTAATTCATTTATCTGTTTCGAAGACAGTAATGAAGCAGTTTCTGGACTACAGCAGGCACTATCTACAACTCTGAGAAGACATTTTCTTGAGAGATTTAGCGTTTGTTACGTGTATGTCTCACTTTTATCATCTGCTATGTACGGAACAAAGTACGAAATATGTTTATACTGGGTGGACTATTTGAGGAACCTGTAACCTCCATCGCATTAATGCCAGTAATTGAAGAAAGTAATTATTGATGATTATATAAACAGTATTAGGGTCTTACAAATTTGTAATAATAGTAATGATCTTTTGAAAATAGTTTAGTTTCGTGATTGAAAGAGAATCGAATCATTTAGGTGTTAACCCTCAGAAAAATTAATTTTATCCGTCAGGAGGAGATCAGCCCCAGGTTGGGAAGCACTGCTCTAAACCGACTGAGGGCACGAGTGCCAAGGTGCAAGGCGAACATCAGCAAGTTGGGCTACACCACTGAGCAGGAATTACGTGAGCGTGGCGACCTACAGGACACACAAAGTCTCTTGATCTGCGGAAACCTGCCCAGTCCTTGCACCGCAGAAGAGCTTTATGCACCAAATGATAAGGCTATCGAAACCACGGAATTCTGGAGTAAAAACCGCGGAATTCTGGAGCTCGCGGTCCATTTAATAGGAAATCATATGTACCTTGCTGTGTTATGTTATTACTTTCAGTATATTGTATTGCTGTACTATACTTTTATTTATCATGTTGCATTTTAATTATTTTGTACATCTAAGTCCTGGACACGTAAAATAAACAAGATTACCGGTAGTCCCCACCTCGGGATCTTCGGCCACCGAGTTGGATGCCTTTTGAGTAGAGGTCACAATGGGTGTCTTGCGTGTCGATGATGATGAAATGATTATGACAACACAACACCCAGTCCCCGAGTGCAGATAATCTTCTACTCGGTCGGGAATTTAACCACGGTCAGTTGCTTGGTAGTCTGACGGGCTGACCAATCAGCACAGTGGTTCGTTGGTTGGGGCAGGGGACCATCGGTGCCATCGGATTAGCGAAGGATGGGAAAGGAAGTCGGCCGTGCCCTTTCAAAAAAACCGTCCCAGCATTTGCCTGAAGCGATTTAGGGAAATCGCGGAAAACCTAAGTCAGGATGGCCGGACGGGGGTTTGAACCGTCGTCCTCCCGAATGCGGGTCAAGTGTCCAACGACTGCGCCACCTAGCTTGGTTCAGTTAGTGGGGCGGAACTGATATTCCTAATGTCAGTTTCAGTCTCACACGTCCTCTTTACATTCTATGCTTTTATTTACAATGGAACAACTACTCACTAAACAAAGATATCACTGATTTCCTATTACGCACAGTTCTCAACTACTTTACGTGAAACAGAGATAATGTGTGGGAGGTGCAACACGCTAACGACGAAAAATGCTTTCCCTCTATTGGTGAACTCATTAAAATCTCCACCGCTTTGAGTGTCACAGTGGAGAGTGACTCAGGGAACCCACTAGAACCTCCTGTTAGGATGGCTGGACAAGGAGGCGAACCCCGCTCCACTTGAAGATGCGCACCAAGTTTTAGCCAGTGTATAATCCCACCCTGAGGAACTAACTCGCTGTAGACAACTGCCCTTCCCGAACTTGTATATCATCGTACAGAAAGAAGGTTTAGTAAGAAACTGGCGCCTTCGTCGTCGTACGCGTAATCTACAGTCGGCTACTTAACGCCCTTAACTCGTTTTCCTGATCTAACTGCAGAGAAACGTGACGTTTTCACGCCGCTGACGTGTCAGGCTCGTAGGAGGAAGTATCATCAGTTATTATGCAAGTGTCGTGCCACGGGTCTTTGGCGCAAACCCTATAGTAGCGTGTCAGGTTGAAACCGGTTCCGCCGTTTGACTGCAGATACCGAACGAGCAACAGACGAAGCGTAGCTGCTTTTAGCCGGTTTCTCCTGAGCCTCGATCCAGCTGCAGGCCCATTCATAACTCGCGAGGTGACTGTTCGAGGACAAACATGTTTACGGCCGGGAATAGGAACGCTCTAGCCCACGCAAAATTGAGGACGAGCCGTACAGAAACGTGTTCCAGTAATCGTTCGCGCTCGTCATACATACACCATCAAATATGTCAGTAATGTGTGTCAGGCATTTGACTTCTTTCTGTCGTACCACATTATCTCTCAAGCAATAATCGATTAATCGATAAGGCATTTAAATGGAGTAGCAGTGAAATCACAAATTAAAAAATTAACTGAAAAAATGATTGGTAAGCATTTCACTTACGTTGCTTGTATTATGTGTAGTATAAGAATAGTCTGTATAAATAGTTAAACTAAGTACTAAAGGCTTTCACAAAGTTTAAATTATCATCTCAAAAACATAAAGTTAAGCAATTTCTTTTTTGTTCAGGTGCATGTCTCCAGTCATGATACACATCGAAATACCCGCCCGCAGTACCGTAGCATCGCGCTAGAGGAGGCAAGTGAAAATAGCGCAGTGAAGTGGGGGTCTCATGCGATGATTCGTTTTCGGTACTTGAAGGATGACAACGCTACAACAATCCATTCTGAGTTGTTGGAAGTATACGGCAATGCACCATCATACGGCCCAGTACCCACTTTCAGATCTACATACATAGTCCACCAGCCACCGTACGGTGCGCGGCGGAGCGTACTCTTAGCAATAATAATCATTTCCTTTCCTGTTCCACTCGCAAACAGAGCGTGGGATAAACAATTGTCTATATGCCTCTGTACGAGCCCTAATTTCTCGTAGCATATTTTCGTGATCCTTACGTGAGATATACGATTGCGGCAGTAGAATCGTTCTGCAAACAGCTTAAAATGTCCTCTAAATGTTCTCAGTAGTGTTCCTCGGAAAAGAATGTCGCCTTCTGTCCAGGGATTCCCCTTTGACTTCCTGATGCGTCTCCGTAATACTTGCCTGTTGTTCGAACCTACCAGTAACAAATCTAGCAGCCCGTCTCTGAATTGCTTCGATGTCTTCCTTTAATTCGACCAGTGTGGATCCCAAACACTCGAGCTGTGCTCAAGAGTGGATCGCAATTGTGTCCGGGGTATGCGGTCTCCTTTACAGACGGACCCCACTTCCTAAACTTCCCCCAATAAATCAAATGCGACCATTCGCTTTGCCTACTGCAATCCTTGCAAGCTCGTTCCATTTCATATCGCTTGGCAACGTTACCCTGTATATTGAATCGAAGTGACTGTGTTAAGCAGCAGACTACTAATGCTGTATCCGAAGCATACGGGTTTGTTTTTCCTACTCATTAGCGTTAACTTACAAAAAATGGTTCAAATGGCTCTAAGCACTATCGGACTTAACATTTGAGGTCATCAGTCCCCTAGAACTTAGAGCTACTTAAACCTAAGTAACTTAAGGACATCACACACATCCATGCCCGAGGCAGGATTCGAACCTGCGACCGTAGCAGCAGCGCGGTTCCGGACTGAAGCGCCTATGACCGCTCGGTCACAGCGGCCGGCGTTAACTTACATTTTTACCCATTTACGGCTAGCTGCAACTCATTACGTCAACTGAAAATTTTGTCTAATTCATCTGCTGTCGTCCTTCAGTCACCTCCCCGTACACCACAGCATCATCAGCAAACAACCGCAGATTGCTGCCCACGTTGTGCTCCAAATCATTTATATATATTGAGAATAACAGTGTTCCTATCATACTTCCCTGGGGCATTCCTGATGATTCCCTTGTCTCTGATGGATACTCGCCGTCGAGGTCAACATACTGGTTTCTATAACTTACGAAGTCTTCGAGCCACTCACGTATCTGCGAACCTATTGGATATGCTTGAACCTTCTTTAACGGCGAGCAGTGGGGCACCGTGCCAAATGTTTTCCGGAAATCTAGAAATATGGAATCTGCCTATTACCCTTAATCCACATACAGCAGTATATCATGTGGGAAAAGAGCAGGACGAGTTTTTCATGAGCGATGCCTTCTAAAACCGTGCTGATTCGTGGACACAAGCACTTTGGTCTGGAGAACATTTTGGTATTTAAACTCAGAATATGTTGTAGAAGTCTGCAGCAAACCGAAGTTAAGGATGCTGTTCCGTACTTCAGCGAGTTCGTTCTTTCACCCTTCTTATATACAGGAGTGACCAGCGCTTTCTTCCAGTCGCTTGGGACTTGACGCTGGGCGAGATATTTGCGATAAACGTTAAGTTGACTAAGGGGTAAATGCCATAGAGCACTCTTTGTAATTGGCGCAGACGTTTCCAGTGACACGAGACAAGTGTGGATGAGAAAGAACTGAGAGGCTGATTATGTCTCTGGGAAGAATCGGGAATCGCGAGACACGCACTTGAGGTCAATGATCGGCGTATCAGAATGGAGGAGATTTTGGAAAACTGAAAATCAGTCATGGATTAGAAGAGATTTTCACTCTGCATTGGAGTGTGCGCTGATATGAAACTTCCTGGCAGTTTAAAACTGTGTGCCGGACCGAGAGTCGAACTCGCGACCTTTGCCTTTTGCGGGTAAGTGTTCTACCACCTGAGCTACCCAAGCACGACTCACGCCCCGTCCTCACAGCTTCACTTGTACCAGTACCTCGTCTCCTACCTTCCAAACTTCACAGAAGATCACCGCAACATCCTTTCTTTCAGGAGTGCTAGTGCTGCAAGGTTCGCAGGAGAGCTTCTGTAAAGTTTGGAAGGTAGGAGACGAGGTACTGGCAGAAGTGAAGCTGTGAGGACGGGGCGTGAGTCGTGCTTGGGTAGCTCAGATGGTAGGTCGCGAGTTCGAGTCTCGGTCCTGCACACAGTTTTAATCTGCCAGGAAGTTTGAGTCATGGATTAGTTTTCAGCATATTTTGCGACATTTTGAACATGACAAAGATCGTCTCCCGCTTTGTTCCATGACTGCTCACAACCAATAAAAAAAAAAAAAACTGCCGACCCAAGGCAATAGTGGAGACACTGCAACAGTCAGGCCAGAAGATTTACGAGACAAAGGAGCAATGGAAACATACGAATGAATACTTGAGGTGAAAGGAATGGAAAGGAAACAGGATGGGAATGAGGTAGGAAGGAAATAATTAATTCCAACTGCACAGGGCACTGCGGCAATGCAACGACGTGAGTTGAAAATTTGCGCCGGACCAGGACTCGAATGCGGGTGCTCCGTTTCTCTAGCACAGTTGCCTTAACCACGTCCACCGTCCGGGCACGATTTCCACCACACCCAAGCTCCCAACTTTTCGTTGGCCGGACCCCACTGTCCCACTCCCATTAACCCCTACTAGCACATTTCTGGTTCCCGTAGGACTTCGGACATTAGCTTTGCATCCGCAGAAACATTTTGATCAGTCAACCTTATGACATAAAAAAGTCTGAGAAGCGCTAAGAGATTGGCTTTCTCAGAACTGTATCCGCCAGAAGGAAACCCATTGAACAACTTATTAAGCATTTGCCAGATGACGTTAGGGTTTACTGTCTTAAAAAAATGATTTCGTTAGCCAATGTTTAATGAAACCTTCTGATTGGTGGAGTGTTATTTTGCACGTTATCTGTGCAGAGTAGAGAGGAAAGACAGAAGTTTTTGGACACTCTGTAATATTTGGGGGTATTCTTCGTCGCATGACTTGGATCTGTACTACAGGCTACTTTGAACGTGTATCACGATGTTTATTTCAACATTTCCAGTGACTAAGGTGGCAGTTTCCTCTAAATCTTCTTGTTGAATATGCTGTGGGCTCTCCCACCCTACAAGATGACGTCGTCTTCACATATGCACCGGTTTTGACGAACGCTCAGGTACCCATTTATATCTCGATTAGCACGCTGAATTATCAGGTCTTATCCCCACAGAAAATGTCTCGGGGCATTTGGAAAAGTAGGTGAAGCACAGTGTTCAACATCCCCGCAAAATGAGATCTACTCTCGAAAGGATGACTTCAGGTGGATGTGACATACCTGAAGAAACTTGTGTGTCTCCTTCTTGTTTAACGGACGCCGTTATCATGAGGCTAGAAGTAGTGTTTCATGATGTTAACTTGATGGCCCTTGCGGATGACGAATTTTTTGTTTTCAAAAGGTTTCCACAAGAAATTAGGTCAGTTAGTAACAAGCAAGCTATCAAATGAATAAACGCGTAATGTTTCCTCTCGACAAATATGTAATAATGTGTGTGTGTGCGTGTGCGTGTAAGTGAGAAAATACGAACAATAGCATGAATATGTTTCTTTGGAGGAAAACTGTTGAAACAATTATTCCAGGTGGACATTTCACAGAAGTTGCATTCTGACACATTTTTATACTGCAACCACATTAGTACAATTTTATAGCTGTGAATTATTGTTTATCCTAGGACAACTCACATGTAAAGCAACATAACATATTTCTTGACGAAAGCATGTAAACTGTCTTATGATGAATTACCACAATTCGAAACCAGTAACAGTAATCTTTCAATAATGTAATGTTATGGGACAGTTTATGCCCAACTAATCACATAACCTATTTGTATAATGTAATATACAGGTCCCAAGAGTCAGTACAGTTAGTTCTTTAACTCTGCATTAGAACTGCATTTACTTTCAATTACTGCACTGCTAATCACTTACTTTCTTCTTTCCTCTTACTCCAGGGAGAGAGACCTGCAGCCTTGCGGGCTTTCTTCAGCTGGCTCGACAGGGAAGTGAACGTAGTGGATCGGAGTGTCATAAAATTGTCTGGTGTTGAAAGTCATCTCCAAGTAGGTATACAACAGAGAAATGGCGGTCCCTTGTTCGCGCAGTAGGACCATAGGAGAGCGTGGAAATGTTTGTTGAAACCCTAGTAAAGAGTTTAGAGATTGGTTCACAGTAATTATTTGGGTAGAAGGGGCAACTCCCCACACGTCCAGATTCACAAAGCTTTTGATTGGCTGTGGCTGGAAATCCATCATATTGTGAGAAGGATTTTTCTGCCTTCTTTCCTCCGCCCTACAATTATTGGTTAACCAAGACAAAATCCACGAGAGTAGGAAATCGTTAAACTTGTTCATAAAATCATTACTGATCGGGACAAGATCTGCTGCAACTCGTCACCGAGATTTTGACACTGGTGGAACTAGCTGAGTGTCATAAAGAAAAGTCAGAAAACACTTGCTGTTGAGAGATCGAAGATCCGCTTGATTCAGGGACACTGTCTAGAATGTACATCACCTTCGGAAGCCACAGAAGATACTCACAGAGAGAGACACCTCCCCCTTAGTGCAACGTACGGGGGCCGAGCTGGACTCAGAATTTGCAGCTGCTACTGCGATCACTTTCCACACTCACACCGGTCAAGAGTGGTAAGCGTGCGCCATTCTGAGTGGACGGGCACGTGGAGCTCGTTAATTTTCATCACGGTTTCATATCACAGGTTTTAAAACTGAGCCGGCCGGTGTGGCCGTGCGGTTCTAAGCGCGTCAGTTTGGAACCACGTGACCGCTACGGTCGCAGGTTCGAATCCTGCCTCGGGCATGGACGTGTGTGATGTCCTTAGGTTAGTTAGGTTTAAGTAGTTCTATGTTCTAGGGGACTGATGACCTCAGTAGTTAAGTACCATAGTGCTCAGAGCCATTTGAGCCATTTTTTTTTTAAACTGACAGCCAGCTAACTGCACCCACCATGTGGTTTGGTGAAAGTATGTGTGTTCGTTCTTAATTTTCTGGTGATAGTTCTTTAAATAACTAACCGTTTTCACAGTCATTTGCTGTATCCGCAGTATAGTTTCATATTATGCTTTCAGGTGTCTACCCACCTATGACAAGGCTATAGTTCACATTTATGGTGTATGACAAGGCTATATAGTTCATATTTATGGTGTATTGTAAAAGTCTAGATTATTTTAGGAGGAGTTCGAGCAGATGTTAAAACATCGATACAAATTGTTAGTGATTTTTAAAATGTGGGGGTAACAAATACTCAACTCTGAAAACAGTTATTGTCCTCTCAGACGACGTGTATGTGGTAGCATCACTGTCACTTGTTTTCCTCTAAGTTGATTGTAATAATGCTTAGCTGTAGCCTTACAAAGGGCTTGTATATGGATATTTCTGGTGTGAAAGGATCATCCGTCATTTCTTGACGCCCAGTGTACGTCCGATAGCTTTTCTCAACCGTAATCTTCGGGGAGGCTCCTTTCATGTGAAATCACTCGCAAGGTAAAGACAGAATGGTCAGGAGTTAAATCGGAACAATGTGACACTCTAAAATACCTAGGAATAAGATAGATCTTTGGCTTTCAAAAACATTGCATGAATGTCAAATCAAAAGTCTCCACTAGGAACAACCTACTGAGAAAACTGGTCGGGTCACAATGGGGCAGTCAAGCTGAAACCATTCGAACATCTGTAACGGCATTATGCTACTCTGCTGCAGAGTACGCTTGTCCTGTTTGGTGTAAGTCAACACTTACAAAACAGGTGGATATTGCCCTAAACGACACATGCAGATTTATAACAAGCTGCTTTAAGTCAAGTTCAGTCGAATGGTCCTACCACCTTGCAGGAATTGCACCACATCCCGTTCGAAGAGAAATAGCAGCAAACAGGGAAAGGACGAAACTGGAGCAGGAAAAAACGCATCATACTATGCTTGGGCAGCAACCCTACCCACAACGACTAAGGTCAAGGAAACGTTTCCTCAGAACATCGGAGAAACTAAAAACCACTGATGAAGAAGCCAGGCTGCAACTATGGAGGACTGAGATATTCCACCCTCCTGGGTGGAAAAAGCTTTCAGAATATTTACCCCCTGGTCGCGATGAGAACTGGCCAATCTGGAAGTCCTTGAATAGGCTGAGGTCAGGAGTGGGCGGATCGCGGTTTAACCTGGAAAAATGGGGATATATTCAAGAACATGAATCACAATGTGACGGCGGGGAAGAACAGACGGTTCAACACGTGCTCCAGTGTCGACTGCGTCCAGCCCCTTGCACAGAAGGTGAGCTTCACCAGGCGACGGAAAATGCACTGTAAATGGCCACATTTTGGTCAAAGATTGTATAAACTGTGTTGATCTATCAACAATTGTATAAACTGTGTTTTACGCATGTTTCTGACACGAGAATAATAATAATAACCGACATTTAGCACTTCGTTCGTTCCAGAAATCAGTTTCACGTCAGAGTAAAATTCTCTATGACATGATATAAAGTTCTGAGTAGCCGGTCTACTAGCACACAGCTGGATCTGTGCTGAGACTAACTGTGACTGAAAGCGATTGTTACTGGTGGTCGCTGATTATGTAGAGACTGGGACGAGCAGCACTGCGCTCGGACAAAAGGAAGCAAATGGAGGCGCGCCTAAACCGACGTCTCCTAATCGTTGATGCCCTGTGGTCCAAGCACGGGTCTCACAACCCGAACCACACGCCACTGTGAAGCACTAATGAAGGACTGGATCCCTTACTTCGTTTGCACATAATTCATTAAAGTCAGTCCAACACATTTATTTTAAATAACATAAATGAAGTTACATTTAAATCTGTCTGACATTAAATAGGAATAAAAAAACAATTTCAATATCAGCTGATTTAGTGCGTTAAGCGCGAGTTAAGCCAATAACCAGGTAAACTAAATTTGAATCTGTCTGACATTAAACAGGAATAATAAAAAAAACAATTTCAATATCAGCTGAATTAGTGCGTGAAGCGTGAGTTAAACCAATAACCAGGTAAACTAAATTTGAATCTGTCTGGCATTAAACAGGAATAAAAAAAATTTCTTTGTGTGTTTAAATTACAGCATTAAGGAATTCCAAATCTTTCCCCTTTTTAGGCGGAGGCTGAGCCAGAAACACAGAATGCCACAAAAACACAGTTTTGCTGTAAAATCTTACAGGACACCCGGAAGCAGTAACAGACAAGGGGTCGGCACCCACAAATAACACAGGCTAAGAGTCAGGCTGGGAGCACATCCCACGAGAACTTGTTCACACTATGCTCACCACAAACTGTAGACATTCCGGCCGAACATCCGCTTGCGGTGGCTGCCAGAAGGACGAAGCAACCAACAGGCCCACGACGTGCTTCTCACACAGGCACCTCAATTTTTACAAACATCTAGGCCAATACCAACTCCGGACTCCCCTCTCACTGCTAGGCTTGGCACAGGCGTTTCACGATTAGCAAAACAGACCCAGCATAACAGAGCCACAATTCCGCCATTCTCACCGACTGCCCCAAACCGACCGCCTCTAGCCGTCCCGCGCGCCCCAGCCGAAAACGCAAAGATGCTCATGCCCGGGGACGCGCCAAAGATAACAAGCCGATCGCTGATGAGCGACCAGCGATCTAGCTCACCTTTACTTGTGATGCCCTTGTGAGGTACCAACGTTTGCTAGAGACCTCATTGCGCGCACAACATTACAGTATTTGTCATCTCTTGCCCACTTATTACATGTTTATATGCTTGATCCAATGGATAAATCAGTTTGTTTGCAGATGCAATGTATACCCAAACAAAGTAATGTGTCAGAGTTCTGTTACGATGCTGTGTAAGAGTACCCAATTCAGAGTGACACCTTTGAAGCAGAAACGTATATATTTTCCTAATCACTTCCCTTGCACCTTACGCTACATCACTGCCTAGAAAGCTGTGTGTTGTCAACAGATATAAAATTATACTATGATATGAAGCTTACAACCGTTATAGCTGGAATGCATTATGTCTGATTAGTGCAAGGCAGTCCGGCTTGTGGATTTAATCGCCGGCCGGAGTGGCCGAGCGGTTCTAGGCGCTTCATTCTGGAACCGCGCGACTGCTACGGTCGCAGGTTCGAATCCTGCCTCGGGCATGGATGTGCATGATGTCCTTAGGTTAGTTAGGTTTAACTTCTAGGGGACTGATGACCTCAGCTGTTAAGTCCCATAGTACTCAGAGACATCTGAACCATTTTTTGAGGATTTAATCGCACCAACGGCCTTAGCTCACATGTAAACAGTGTGTTAGAACACCGATTTGTAGTGATTTACGGGAAGGATATAAACATTGGTAACATTTCATGTAATTTATATCATTTTACGAGGTACAAATCTTTGCACTTGTTAGATGTTATTTTATTTTTGTAGTGAAAAGACTTGTTTTTGACGAAAACATGTATACATGTAGGAGGACTGTGAAGTTTGACATGTGCTGAAGCAAAATGTAAGTGATTATTTTCACAATTTGTTAATGTACTACTGTCTACATGACATGTTTGTGCAGTTATGTATACGAATATACACTTTGTGCTACATTTTTGTATTCTTTTAGCTTCTGTAGTACCAATTGAAAATGCTCAAAAGCCGAAATTGTAATTCTGGAATTAATAATTTCTACAGTCAACGGCGAATACGATGTCCTTTAAAAAATTCTACATGACTGTGTGCACCGCCCATGAGAAGTAAGTCAATAATTTAAATTGGTTATTAATTGCTTTCACTGTGTTGATTTATATTTGTCTTACAGCAATAAGAAGTCAGGTGAGCAGAGCTAGTCGTTGTCCTGAGTTTTGACGTTGCACTTTTGGGATATAGCTTTAAATGTGTCTGTCTTTGTAATTGTACATTTTTTTGGTGGTGCATATAGGCTAGAAATTTGGTAATTAGGGGGAGTATTTTATTTGTAACAGTGCTTGGCTATGCCAAGGTTAGCCCATCTAGAGCACAGAGTTTAGAAAAGATGAGTAATACTGCTAGGAAAGAAGCGAGTCCATCTGCAACTGTTAATTTTGAACTTAATGTGGAAGTTGAACAAATCAGTTCACAGAGTACTGAAGTTAGAGATGATCGTGAGGTAATTTGGAAGGGTCAGTAGTGATGGATAGTCAATTCAGTAACATGCATATTAACAGGGAACAATTCGAGACTGAGTAGTTATGTGAGGAGAATGCGACGATGGCACTGACAACTGGAATCTCCGGAGCTGCTGGATACGAGGACGCGACACGGAATGTTACCGGTCGTGCACCAACTCGCTCATCACCTACAGCCTTTGATCTCCAATCCTTCTTGATTGACATGGCATTATAAAACAAAAAATAGCACAATAGGATGTTCAAAACGGCAGAAGAACATCACAAAGTGGAAGATCAGCATTATAAAAATATGGAGGAATTTTTCAAAAAAACCAAAGACAAACATAAAAGTGCGGAAGATTATTACAGAAAGGTAGGTGACATATAAAAAGATGGAAGAGTTTTTCAAAAAGACACAGGAAAACTTAGCGGCAATTACGCTAAGCAGGATGAAAGTAAGGGTGCGTGATTGAAAAAAATAGAAGAACAATTTGAAGAACATAAGGAAAATTTTGAGAAACTAGATCAGCAGTTAACGGTTCACGTACAAAGATGTGACGAAAAGATGATAGACTGAGAAAAAAGATCGGGATAAAATTAAGAAAACCGAAGACAAGACGAAACAGATAATTGAGGATCAAGTCAGCATCTGTGCCAATAAATTAGGCGCGCTTTCTCAGGAAGTGAAAGGCACGACCGACGAGTTGTGCAAGGGCGTTGATGTCCTTGAAGAGTTGACAGACGAGGTATAGGACGACATAATACAAGTCAAAAAACAAGTTGGGCTGTTGTCGTTACGCAGTAAAGCGTGTTCAGGTACAACCATTCCAGTAAACTTGAAAGATCAGGCGGAAGTAAGAGTGCTGTTCCAGTTTGAGGGAATGCAGACATACTCAGCCGTCGTAACCGGGAACTGCTGTAAGAATTACCTAAGGAGAGAGAACGTAATAGTAGCTCATGGAATGTTACGACTATCGGAGAGACATCAATGAGTGAAGAAGATAGGCGGAAGGAAGCGGAGGAATTACGTCAATTAACCAACATTCTGTCGTATACGCTGCGATCCCGTATCACCATACGTGAACGCACAACTAGCCGTAACAGTAGGAAAAGGATATCGAGAGATCGAAGAGGACGAAATTATAAAACATTTTGTTTTGGTACAGAAGTACACGTTGCGCGCAGACAGATCGAGCAGTTTGCATCCATAAATTGTGATCAACCAGTTCCAAGAAGGACTTACAAGGTCATGTTGGACACAAGTACAATTTAGACGCAGCCCACATGATGCTAGCGATCGTTGCAAAATGCGGGAATTACAAGGAACTTAAACAGGCGTATTCTCCGTGAATTTTAAACGCAGGAGAAGCAGGAGTGCGTCAAGCCAGGAATTTTGATGATGTGTCTCACGCAAGATCACAGTTTCGTAGTCCATCTCAATATTTCAAAGAAGTGATGAAAAGAAAGCAGTTCTTGGACACGCTGTTTGAGCAGAAAGAGTTAAAAAGGATCTGCCAAACAAAAGTACTGAGAAGGGTTAGAAAGGTACCGCACTAGCAGATCGTGGAATGAATGACCTAAGCGCGCTTTTACACTTACCGGATGAGCGTGGGTGTAATCTTGAAGCTGATGCTACAGAAATGATGCACTATGTGCAAAGCCATTAAGAGCCGGAATAACGTAGAGTGCCCAATGCGAACTGGCGAGCGAGGGACCCACTCCACAAAAATTTGAACAAGTGGCACAGGTACGGTGCTCTTGGTTTGTGGCAGCCACCGTGTCGGACAGCTGGGAGACGAAATTACGGAGGGTACGATGACCGAAAGGAGAGGGTGCGGCAATCTTAAAAGTGAACGGTCCAGATCCGCGAAAGAATCCGCGAGAAAATAATTAAGAGAGAAATATGAGGCGAAATTGACTTGTAGGTGAAGCTCCGACTTCAACTTCACAGCCTTATTCGTAAATTGAGAGTCTTTGTTTCCCTGCAAATAATGTAGTACTAGGAATTAGTTATCTGCACTGTAAGTAGGATAGAAGAGATTACGCATTAGTTAGTGATAGCAATTTCGACACGTGTATGAGCATACATTAAACGCCGTAAAAACTGTAGAGCAGAATGAGGCAAACTAAATTTGCTGAAGACGATGAAGCTATAGTTAAGACAAGAAAAAGACCGAACAAGAGCCAATTGGTAAGTCATAAATTATTTTACATCTGTTGCCAACCATATCGAGCGGGGAACAAGAGCCGCAGATGAAACGGACGACGACAAATTTCGCACCTCAGAAGATTTATTGAGTAGGCAATGTTGGAGACTAATCAACCAGTCTCAAAACCGTGAGCCGGCCAGAGTGGCCGAGCGGTTCTAGGCGCTACAGTCGGGAGCTGCGCGACCGCTACGATCGCAGGTTCGAATCCTGCCTCGGGCATGGATGTGTGTGGTGTCCTTAGGTTAGTTAGGTTTAAGTAGTTCTAAGTTCTAGGGGCCTGATGACCTCAGAAGTTAAGTCCCATAGTGCTCAGAGCCATTTGAACCATTCAAAACCGTGGACGAGTGTACAACTGTGGATTAGAGAGAGTGATGTGGAAGGGTTTCTGTTGCGAGTTACTTATGTGCCACTTCCTGGTAAGCTTTAATCCATTGAAACAGTATTGTAACACGACAATGAAGAAAAAGCATCGGATTAGATAAATTTACCCTAAAAGAATGATTTGTATGTTTCAGAGCCGAGCCTTTTATGTTTTGCTGGACGCGATGGGGTGCAGAGCCTTCGGGGATTAGTTAAATTTTTTTCATTTTTTTAAAATTACGTGTAAGAAAGCCAGTAGCATGAGGCACTGGACGATGATACAGGGAAGGGTAGATTACTGACACACAACGTCACGTAAAGGTATGTGAGTCGCATTAACTCAAAGTACAAGATTTATTTGTTTGCGCATTTTGTGTGTACTGTTCGCAGGGGATGCAACTGTCAGCTGGAGGAAGTCCGTAATTGCAATACTGAATATCTTAAATGGTTCAAATGGCTCTGAGCACTATGGGACTTAACTTCTGAGGTCATCAGTCCCCTAGAACTTAGAACTACTTAAACCTAACTAACCTAAGGACATAACACACATCAATGCCCGAGGCAGGATTCGAACCTGCGACCGTAGCGGTCGCGCGGTTCCAGACTGAAGCGCCTAGAACCGCTCGGCCACTCCGGCCGGCCGGCAAGGACATTGAGTGTCGTTGTTGTTATGTAAATTTTATTTCTGTGTGTCTAAAGTTCCCATGTAACGCTGTTTCAGTGTAATATGGTTGACACGACTTGCAGGACATGCACGAGAAGGCAAGATGGAACACCTGACCCTGAAGGCAGCTGTCCAGAGAGAGCCAGGCGACCTTGACATGCTGGTGCTGGGCGAGGACGCAGGTCACGTTGTACCGTTCCTGTTAGCAGGGCGCCGTGTCCCTGAACCCAGCTAGGCCGGCGCTCAAAGGCACTTACCTGCCGGTATGTGGCTCATGCCACCTCATGCCAGGTGCGGCGAGTCTCGCCTGCACTACCGGTTTCTACCGCCAGGCGACCCGAGAAGGACTTTGCCGCAAGAAATTACTTAAGACATCCTCGGTGACAGCCGACGGTTCGGTCACGAAGCCGCGCTACAAAGGACATCAAATCCACTTCCACAACACTAATTAGCAGGGAGACTGTAAGTCACGAGTCATTAGCGAATCTTTGTGATGGGACTGCATGAAGAAGTACTTATTATGTTGCCCACAAGAGCATGCTGCATACACTAACGGAAAGAATTCGTAACACCAGTAATGAGTTGTGGGACACAAACGAAAGTTGGCACGCTTGTTTCTTCATCTGAAGATGATGTCTCTTCAAATTTCGTAGCAGTTGCATAAGAGCGGCGATAGTATGAACACCTCACAGATTTCGGACGATGTCGTGTAACAGGGCTACGAGAAGCTGGATGTTCCTCCTCCGACCTGCAAAAGAGACTTGGCAGGGTTGTAGCCACTGTACCTGACTGCTGGCATCGGTGGTCCCGAGAATGTACAGTCGCAGGAAGACACGGCTCCAGACGTCCACGTGGCACTACCGAGAGGGAGACCACCGTGTTTGGCGTATGGTTTCTGGCGCATCGCTCTCTATCTGCAGCAGTAATTTGAGCGGCAGTTAACACCACAGAGACAAAAAGAACTGCCACAAATCGGTTACTTCACGGGCAGCTCCTAGTGAGACGCTACGTAGCGTGCGTTCCACTGACCAGAAACCACCGCCATTTGCGACTTGAGCGATCTCAAACGAGAGCTCGTCGGAGGGCCGGGTGGAGGTTGTTGTGTTTTCTGACGAAAGCTGGTTCTGGCTGGTCTGCAGCAGTGGCCTAGTATTGGTTTGGAGGACGCCGGTTGAGGGCCTGCAACCATCCTGTCTGTGTGCTCGACACACTACACACACCTCTGGAGCTGTGGTCTGGGGTGCGATTTCGTGTGACAGCAGGAGCACTCTCGTGGTTATCCTACGCACCCTGGCTGAAAATTTGTGCGTCAATCTGGTGATTAGACCTGTTGTGCTCTTATTGACGGACAGCATTCCAGGGGGTGTTTTCCAACAGGATAACGCTGGTCCACATACCGCTGTTATAACCAACATGATTTACAGAGTGTCAACATGTCGCCTCGGCCTGCACGATCACCAGATCTGTCTCCAGTCGAGCACGTATGGGAGATCATCGAACGACAACTCCACAAACAGCATTAACCGTGTAAGTGGGCTGTTTAGGTTTTTATGTTGGTAACGCCACATAGCGCTCTACACTCCTGGAAATTGAAATAAGAACACCGTGAATTCATTGTCCCAGAAAGGGGAAACTTTATTGACACATTCCTGGGGTCAGATACATCACATGATCACACTGACAGAACCGCAGGCACATAGACACAGGCAACAGAGCATGCACAATGTCGGCACTAGTACAGTGTATATCCACCTTTCGCAGCAATGCAGGCTGCTATTCTCCCATGGAGACGATCGTAGAGATGCTGGATGTAGTCCTGTGGAACGGCTTGCCACGCCATTTCCACCTGGCGCCTCAGTTGGACCAGCGTTCGTGCTGGACGTGCAGACCGCGTGAGACGACGCTTCATCCAGTCCCAAACATGCTCAATGGGGGACAGATCCGGAGATCTTGCTGGCCAGGGTAGTTGACTTACACCTTCTAGAGCACGTTGGGTGGCACGGGATACATGCGGACGAGCATTGTCCTGTTGGAACAGCAAGTTCCCTTGCCGGTCTAGGAATGGTAGAACGATGGGTTCGATGACGGTTTGGATGTACCGTGCACTATTCAGTGTCCCCTCGACGATCACCAGTGGTGTACGGCCAGTGTAGGAGATCGCTCCCCACACCATGATGCCGGGTGTTGGCCCTGTGTGCCTCGGTTGTATGCAGTCCTGATTGTGGCGCTCACCTGCACGGCGCCAAACACGCATACGACCATCATTGGCACCAAGGCAGAAGCGACTCTCATCGCTGAAGACGACACGTCTCTATTCGTCCCTCCATTCACGCCTGTCGCGACACCACTGGAGGCGGGCTGCACGATGTTGGGGCATGAGCGGAAGACGGCCTAACGGTGTGTGGGACCGTAGCCCAGCTTCATGGAGACGGTTGCGAATGGTCCTCGCCGATACCCCAGGAGCAACAGTGTCCCTAATTTGCTGGGAAGTGGCGGTGCGGTCCCCTACGGCACTGCGTAGGATCCTACGGTCTTAGCGTGCATCCGTGCGTCGCTGCGGTCCGGTCCCAGGTCGACGGGCACGTGCACCTTCCGCCGACCACTGGCGACAACATCGATGTACTGTGGAGACCTCACGCCCCACGTGTTGAGCAATTCGGCGGTACGTCCACCCGGCCTCCCGCATGCCCACTATACACCCTCGCTCAAAGTCCGTCAACTGCACATACGGTTCACGTCCACGCTGTCGCGGCATGCTACCAGTGTTAAAGACTGCGATGGAGGTCCGTATGCCACGGCAAACTGGCTGACACTGACGGCGGCGGTGCACAAATGCTGCGCAGCTAGCGCCATTCGACGGCCAACACCGCGGTTCCTGGTGTGTCCGCTGTGCCGTGCGTGTGATCATTGCTTGTACAGCCCTCTCGCAGTGTCCAGAGCAAGTATGGTGGGTCTGACACACCGGTGTCAATGTGTTCTTTTTTCCATTTCCAGGAGTGTATATGAAAATCACTGACTATGCTGTGTGAAGTATGTGGCTGGTTTGCATTGTTGGAATATTCGCTATTGTAGCGTTGGGCAGTTGGATGTGAACAGCGCGTAGCGTTGCGCAGTTGGAGATGAGCCGCCAGCAGTGGTGGATGTGGGGAGAGAGATGGCGGAGTTTTGAGAGCGGATGATCTGGACGTGTGTCCATCAGAAAGAGTAAATTTGTAAGACTGGATCTCATGAACTGATATATATATATATATATATATATATATATATATATATATATATATATATATATGAACACTATTAAGGTAAATACATTGTTTGTTCTCTATCAAAATCTTTCATTTGCTAAGTATGGCTATCAGTAGTTAGTGCATTCAATAGTTAGAATCTTTTATTTAGCTGGCAGTATTCGCGCTTGCTGTACTGCAGTAGTTGGAGTAACGAAGATTTTTACGAGGTAAGTGATTCATGAAAGGTAAAGGTCATTACTAGTCATGGACATTCTTTTGTAGGGATTATTGAAAGTCAGATTGCGTTGCGCTAAAAAAAAAAAATATCGTGTGTCAGTTTAGTGATGATCAGAATAAGTAAAGAGAGAAATGTCTGAGTACGTTCAGTTTTGCTCAGCTGTTTGGACGCTTCAACCGTACCTGTATTGACCGACCAAGGGCAACAAGCATGGAACTCTATCTCTCAAACTGACATCCAGCGCCCGCACATCACAATGCATACACGTTTGCATGCTTGCAGTTACCATTCTGGCGGTTACACCGGTTATTAATGTACCATCCTTTCACATTGGCAATGGCTTATCTCGCACTTATATTATCCTGTGATCTTGCAATGTTAATCTCTTAAATATGTTACCTAGGCAAATGAATTCTCGAAATTTCATTACTTACATTAATTACTTTTTGGTGTTGTGTCAAGGCCCCACAACCTTCAGGATTATAACCATTTAACTTGTAATATTGTGTAGTTTAATTATTTTTTGTGTTTAGTAGTGTCATTTATGTAAAGTGTAATGTCAACATTAAAAAACAACTTTGATGGACAACACTCTTTGCAAGTTGATTGTATCTATGCTTATACTGTTTTGCTCCTTAAGAACTAGTGTCCCTTCCAGATACTTGACAGTTGTTTCCTAAACATGGCCCAGTAAGCTCAAAACTAGTTTGAAAGAAACAAAAACTCTAGAAGAAAAAGTGTATTTATTATTCAACGTTAAATATGGAATTGTTCTGCCTAGAAGCAACGGACGAATTCATAGACAGACATTGAATGTAATATGAGAATGAATCACCTGCTGTCACGAGCTGGCTACAGACGTGATCTTTTATACCAGCCAACCCGTTTACTCGAACGAGCTCCTAACTTGAACAAGTAAATCTCGTTTCTGCGAGAAGATCTACGAAAACTATAAACATTAACTCTTCCCAGCGTGCTGGAGTAGCTTGGGTCAGCAACTTCTGTTAACCAACAGAACGAAAAACCAGTCCAAGTTGCAAATATTTTATTTTTAATTCGATGAATATTTTCGGGTGGAGACCCATTTTCAAATCAACACAACAAATTGATTTCGAGTACGTGTGTATTTTGAACACAAGCCATCCACACGTGTGTGAGATCATCAAGACACTGCGTTGTTCGCAAACATTGTAAAATTAATTAGTGTGTGTGTGAGTAGAATTGGTTTAGGTAATTTTGTCCTTTTAATTACATATATTCCAAACAAATGTACCTTTACACCAGAGTAAGTGAATGAATGTGAAGAAAAAATGGTTCAAATGGCTCTGAGCACTATGGGACTTAGCAGCTGAGGTCATCAGTCCCCTAGAACTTAGAACTACTTAAACCTAACTAACCTAAGGACATCACACACATCCATGCCCGAGGCAGGATTCGAACCTGCGACCGTAGCGATCACGCGGTTCCAGACTGAAGCGCCTAGAACCGCTCGGCCGAATGTGAAGACGATTATGAATAAGTGTGTATGTGTATTTCCATGTTGTCGCCTTGGTACCAAGTTAACGTTTTTCACCCTTGATAAAATTGAGGATAGTATGCCGCGCGGAGTGGCCGCGCGGTTTGAGGCGTCCTGTCACGGACTGCGCGGCCCCTCCCGCCGGAGGTTCGAGTCCTCCCTCGGGCATGGATGTGTGTGTGTTGTCCTTAGCTTTAAGTTAGTTTAAGTAGTGTATAAGTCTAGGGACCGATGACCTCAGCAGTTTGGTCCATTGGGAATTAACACACATTTGAACATTTTGAGAAGAATTGGAGAGAAGAGGAGTATGTGGCACAACTTGACAAAAAGAAGGGACCGGTTAGTAGGACATGTTCTGAGACATCAAGGGATCACAAATTTAGCATTAGAGGGCACCGTGGAGGGAAAAAATCGTAGAGGGAGACCAAGGGATGAATACACTAAGCAGATTCAAAAGGATGTGGGTTGCAGTAAGTACTGGGAAATGAAGAAGCTTGCACAGGATAGAGTAGCATGGAGAGCTGCATCAAACCAGTCTCAGGACTGAAGACCTCAACAACAAAAACACCCATAGCCCAACAAAAACGTCTTTGTTGAACTTGTGCTACTGATTCATCTCAGCACAATTTCATTGACATCCATTTTGAACACTACGGGGAGGTGATGTTAAGTGGAATTTTATGTCCAGACTGTCATGAAAACTCGTATTTCTATAATGTAATGTGCAGATCCCAAGAGTCAGTATGGTCAGTTCTTTAGCGGTGAATGTACACTGCAGACAGTATTCACTACTACCAATGATCTCAGTGCTAATTACTTCTTTTTCTCCTTTCCTCTAAATACGATGAGGAAGACCTGTTATTTCTGCAGCTTGGGGACCTCTTTTTTAGCTGGCTCGTGACAAGGAAGTTAACCTAGGAGGACTGTAGTGTCGTGAAGTTGTTTGGTGCTGTAAGGAGTCTCCAAGCAAGTATAGAACAGCTTAATGGCAGTCTCCAGTGCCAGCACAGCAGGAGCATAGGAGAGGCTGGACTGCATTACATAAAAATTGCATTGCATAAAATACTAAAAGGAATATCTTTGGCTGGATAAGATCTGAAAGGCAGGTGAAAACACAGAGCTTCAGACCATGGGACCAGCCATTGGATGCTGCCGCACTCTGCAGGAATATTTGTTCAAATCCTAGTAAGGGATCCTGTGATTGGTTCATAGTAATTATTTCGGTAGAAGGGACGATTTGCCGAAGTGCATACGTGCTAGGCTTTTGATTGGCAGTTGCTGTCAGTTCGTCGTGTAGTGGGAGAGATTTTCCGACTTCTTTCCCCCGCTGCATGTTTACTGGTTAACCAGACGAAATCCACAAGAGAAGGAAATCGTTAAGCTTGTTTATAAAATTATTATTGGTCAGAACACGCAGGTTCTCCTGCAACTGGCCAGATGGATTTTGACGCTGGCGGAATCAACTGCTTTCGTAGAGTAAAGTCAGAAGACACTAACTGTACGGAGGTCGAAAAAGCGCTGGCTCCAGCTATGCCTTTGAGAATGAACTTCATTTCACGCAACTGTAGAAGATGTTCAAAGAGAGGGATGTCTCCGACTTGAAGAATGTACAGAGGCCGAGCCAGAATTTCCAGCTGCTACTGCAGCCGTTTTCCACACTCACACCCTTCAAGAGTGCTAAGCAAGTGCCGTCGATGCCGCCACGAAGGCAAAGGGGAAGCGAAGCTAGTTAATTTTAATCAGGGCTTCATTGGGCCGATTTAACATTAACAGCCAGTAAATTGCACCGGTCATGCACTTTGGAGAAAGCATTGGTATTCATTCTGACTTTTCCGGGAATCTTTCTTTAAATAACGAACCATTTTCAGAATCATTGGCCGTATCCCTGATATAGTTCCATACTATGCTTACATGTGTCCACCCCAAGGCTGCAGTTAGTTTAGGAATCTCTTGTCCACTTGTTAAATGTTTGTATGGTTGATTAATTAGGTAAATCATTTTTGATGCGAGCCGACAGGATGTGGAGAACAGCGGAAGGCAACGGGAAACCAACACTGGAATTACTTCCCTAGACGTTCATGGGACGGACCTCTTTGTACAATATTGAAGAGGCTTAACCCAGGACAAGACCTGCCATAAGGCAGAATACCATACTACTACTATGGCAATAATCCAAAATTTTAAAGTGACTGTAGTTTAATGAAATCCTTCATTAACATATCCGTATGAGTTGAGGTACACATACTTTCTTGTTTAATTGTCTCCACTATTAATTTGAATTATAAGGCGTTATCCATTGCGCAACATTGTTTCTCTTAAATTTGCATGACCTTATGGGGATCTGCCATTCCCTGTCGGCCACTGAGTATCGGAATGTAGCATCTTAGCGGTATGCTAAACTGTTCAACCTACGCCTCACACTAAGCCAAAACCAATTTGCGTCTGGTTGCTGCTGTACACCATCAACGACAAGTACATCGGTATGATGTATGTCTATCGTTCTACATTTTGTTACTATTTGGTTTTTCGAGCTTGAGTTCCGTTCCAGAATCTCATAGATCTATATCTTACTTTTCTTTCTTTAATTCTTTCTGGGTATGTAGTGACGTATTCTACGGCATTTTCTCACTGAGACAGATGTCCAACTCAATAAAGGATTGTATAAATGTGTAAGTAGATCTTAAGTGTTCCATTTTTATGGGGGAACTTTTCTATTTTTTGATTTCAACGCTGGTTACGAAACAGACTGTACACTTATACATTGTCTCATGAAGCACAGATAAGCGCTTCCAAAATCGTTTTACCAAGCACTTAGATAAAGACACTCGCATTCGAGAGGAGCGATTTTCAAATCACTGTCCGATGATTCTGATTGTTTCTGTACGGTACGCCTGTTCCCTATTTGCGAGAAAAACAAGATTTAATATCGCTAGAACTCTACAGGTAGGCTATCTACGAGTACATAGCCTACACAACTAAAATGTCACTCTGAAATGTTTTTTTCTCGGTAAGTCAACAATAATTTGCTGTCGTCCATAAATCGCCAAACATAAAAAAAATTAGCACATCCAGTACAATTAGCAAAGTTGACTTTAGGCCATTCCTTTGGCCAGTTTAAAATGTTTAAGAAACTAAAATGCAATTCTTACAGCTGGAGGAAAATAAGACAATTTGAATTAAGAGTCTGCAGTACCATGAATACGGTGACTGCTCTTTCAGCTTGTGATTTTGTTTCAGTCCAAAGCGATATACCTACCGCATTTGAGCAGTATTTCTGATATGAACATCCACTGGTCTTCGGCCCATTTCCCCCATAGCGGTGGTGAGTTACAAGTTCTCCACGGAGACTGCTGTGCTTCTTGTCCTAACTGAATGACAACTGCCTATCTCTGCCCGTTTCTCTCCTCTGAGATAGACTTGGCAGTAGTACTAAAGCCACCTCCACTGTGGAGACCTCCGTGCTAGCACTATCACACCATCACGCACTTTTGGGATGTCAGTCTTATTTTTTGAAAGTAAACTGTCCCACGCTTTGTCTGTGGCTTTGTATTTTAAGATCTACGTTACCGTTTCCTTTTTTCTTTTCTTCCTTTTTTTCTTGTTTATGTTGTTGGTGCATAAGAAAATGACTAAGTAATCGAAACTAGCCAACAATGACGTATACACACGATAGAAAAATTCTTGTTGAATAAAAACAGCCTTCCATTCATCATGGATGTGGCTGTGCACAAATAAAAACCTTATTTCTACATGTATTAATTGATTAAAGGTGTAGTAATTACCGGTGCAGTAAATTATTATTACTGTTTCACGTTGGAAACTCTGAAAAACGGAACACTATATTTCATGAGTTTCTATTCGAAAAAAAAGGAAACGTTTTCGCCTGGATTTATATGTCTCCCTATTCAAATCATTGTCTTCCCAGATAAGTATTTTATCAGGGGGATTTCAAAACACCCTGACCGTACAAAGTTGTGCTGTGACTGCTGCTACAGCAAAGTGCCAACAGTTGCTTCTTTTCGTTTTTTCCCCCTGTTATTTATCCGTCTTCTTCGTTAATATCTTTGTTGTAAGCTGTGCCTGAAAGAGATACTGAGAGAACAACACGACTGGTTCACGTTGATGCTATGTAAATCTGGATGGTGCAAAGCTGGGAAGTGCTTGACCCTGAGTGTGTAACTACACGTGAAGCACAAAGCAGGCGTAGCATCGCATGAGACTTATCGTCGGAGAGGCAGAGCACGCCGTTAAACAATGAAACACCAGACACGACGGCTACTGGCTCAGTTTCACACGCCGTTCCTTTATCTTATCTCTGGCCGGCAGCTTAACTTTGACAGACGTACAAGTCCAGATACAAAGTCACCGCGCGTCGCTCTTGTAGTAATGAAAACAAAACAGGCAGGAAATTGTATGTTAACTTTTCGATACTGAGTGACTTACTTCATAGTCGAACTAGGAACCACAGTCGGGGACGACGTTACTCAAAGACCATGAGACGGAAGCGCCATTTCTTTGTTATGGTTTCTCTAAATAAGTACCGTCCAACTGGTGAAAGCTTTTCTGATTTCCAGTCGGGTGGCACTGATGAGATACCGCAACGTCATCTTCTTCGCCAGAAGATGATGAGTATGACACTCCTCGAAATGCCACCCAGCTGGAAACCCAGTAGTGTACACTGAGGAAGTCCAAATTCTCATAAGCTGCCTTCCAGTACTCCGAGATTTTTTTTATTCAACTCAGTGGCCTGCTGTACACGGTTCATTCATTCATGTCAAACTCAGCGTCTGATGACCCAGATCTCTCGCCCGGACAAAACCAAGAAAAACCGCCTCTTCTCCGATTGGAACGTATTTCCGGATTCATTATCGTCATTCCTACCACTGCCTCGTCGTTGTAATGAACATATAGCGCAAACTGTGCATTCCCTGTGTTTTCTCCTGTTATTTTATTCTGTTTGTTGTTGTCGACGTGTACCATAAATAGTGGAAAACTGTATGATTCCTATTAACTAGGCGCTCCCTGTAACGAATCAGTTGAAGAGAAATACATCCTGAACTGGTGCTTTCACAGGAGTTGCTAGAGGCCTAATTTTTTCTGATTTAACTCGAAAGCAGTAGTGAAACCAAGATTAACTTTGTCACAAGACTGTACGAAAAATTAATACCTCTACTGCATACGGGGTATGGTTCACTTGACATCCAAAATAGCATGGATCATCCTGCAAACTGATACCTATGCATACACACACATTGTCAGTTGACAGCTGGCGATATTAATTGCCTGATAACATATAAGTGGAATTCTGACCAACATGTGCATTTTTTTCGTATATGTGAGCAGAAGAAGTGGCTTTGTGGCATGCAGCGTTATAACTTTCAAACAAAAGTAAGCGTCACTGTCTCATGACGAAACTGATGACTGAGTTGTTGACAGAGGACTTTTTGAAAATACTTTATTTTCCGGCACAGTCAAGCGCAGTTTCAATTAAAAAAAATGCTGGTTTTTGGGGGTCACCAGCTATCTTCAGATGATAAGAAGAATGTAGCAGTAGTTCACTCCACTGTAGTTGAGAAATGATCTGAACGTCCTTGGTGACGTCACGAACGGCAAATTTCTTATTGAAATTGGGTGTGGTTTTGCCAGAAAATAATTTATTTCCAGAACAGTTATTTGACTCTCAGTACAACCTAACTGTTCTTTCCATGACGTCATTTTACCTGGCAAAATTTGATATCTTGTGGAGGAAGGCAAATATGTTAAAGAAAGTTTACCGATTAGAATTTATGTAAATAGAAGAGATGCATTTCGCAGTAACGAAGATGAAGAAGTAAGTGCTAATATCTCTTAAAATAACCTACGAAATCCAAAGACCTTGCAGTAGAAGAGATGTGTTTCACAGTATCGAATATAAACAAAAGCTAGAAGCTCTTAGGATAGGCATTTTAGAGTCCATGGTTACAAGGCATTTTTTGATTGTTTTGGTGTAAGGAACCTGTTCTCAAAGTCTGTAAAGGGAATTTAGTAACAACCTCTATATGATTCTTTACGTTCCCAGGCTTCTACGGTCAGTATCGATTTGTATAAAATCATTTCATGTGTTAGCACTCTTCATTATAAACCACGAAAACAGCTAACGCTCAAAGTTATTTTATTCAGATTTTCACTCTCTGTTCGAGTAAGTTCCATTGAAGAGTTACCGACGACTGTGCCGCTAAAGCGGAGTTATTGAACGCAGTTTTCCGAAATTCCTTCACCAGGGAAGACAAATGGAATATTCCAGAATTTGAAACACGAACAGCTGCTAGCATGAGTTTCTTAGAAGTAGATACCTTAGGGGTTGCGAAGCAACTCAAATCGCTTGATACGGGCAAGTCTTCAGGTCCAGATTGTATACCGATTAGGTTTCTTTCAGATTACGCTGATATAATAGCTCCCTACTTAGCAATCATATACAACCGCTCGCTCACCGATAGATCTGTACCTACAGATTGGAAAATTGCACAGGTCGCACCAGTGTTTAAGAAGGGTAGTAGGAGTAATCCATCGAACTACAGACCTATAGCATTGACGTCTGTTTGCAGTAGGGTTTTGGAGCATATACTGTATTGAAACATTATGAATCACCTCGAAGGGAACGATCTATTGATACGTAATCAGCATGGTTTCAGAAAACATCGTGCTTGTGCAACGCAGCTAGCTCTTTATTCGCACGAAGTAATGGCCGCTATCGACAGGGGATCTCAAGTTGATTCCGTATTTCTAGATTTCCGGAAAGCTTTTGACACCGTTCCTCACAAGCGACTTCTAATCAAGCTGCGGGCCTATGGGGTATCGTCTCAGTTGTGCGACTGGATTCGTGATTTCCTGTCAGGAAGATCGCAGTTCGTAGTAATAGACGGCAAATCAGCGAGTAAAACTGAAGTGATATCAGGTGTTCCCCAGGGAAGCGTCCTAGGACCTCTGCTGTTCCTGATCTATATAAATGATCTGGGTGACAATCTGAGCAGTTCTCTTATGTTGTTCGCCGATGATGCTGTAATTTACCGTCTAGTAAGGTCATCCGAAGACCAGTATCAGTTGCAAAGCGATTTAGAAAAGATTGCTGTATGGCGTGGCAGGTGGCAGTTAACGCTAAATAACGAAAAGTGTGAGGTGATCCACATGAGTTCCAAAAGAAATCCGTTGGAATTCGATTACTCGATATATAGTACAATTCTCAAGGCTATCAGTTCAACTAAGTACCTGGGTGTTAAAATTACGAACAACTTCAGTTGGAAAGACCACATAGATAATATTGTGGGGAAGGCGAGCCAAAGGTTGCGTTTCATTGGCAGGACATTTAGAAGATGCAACAAGTCCACTAAAGAGAGCTTACACTACACTCGATCGTCCTCTGTTAAAATATTGCTGCGTGGTGTGGGATCCTTACCAGGTGGGATTGACGGAGGACATCGAAAGGGTGCAAAAAAAGGGCAGCTCGTTTTGTATTATCAAGTAATAGAGGAAAGAGTGTGGCAGATATGATACGCGAGTTGGGATGGAAGTCATTAAAGCAAAGGCGTTTTTCGTCGCGGCGATATCTATTTACGAAATTTCAGTCACCAACTTTCTCTTCCGAATGTGAAAATATTTTGTTGAGGTCAACCTACATAGGTAGGATTGATCATCAAAATAAAATAAGAGAAATCAGAGCTGGAACAGAAAGATTTAGGTGTTCGTTTTTCCTGCGCGCTGTTCGGGAGTGGAATGGTAGAGAGATTGTATGATTGTGGTTCGACGAAGCCTGTGCCAAGCACTTAAATGTGAATTGCAGAGTAGTCATGTAGATGTAGATGTAGAGTTAGGGAATCTCCTGCCAAACGGCTATCGACCCGGTACAGCGGCAGACGGGATCCCGGTAAGGACTATTTGAGAGGGGATTTCCCGTTCCATCATTTCCCTTACAACCAACGGAAACCTCCCAGAAACCTTGCTCGCAATCAGGAAGTGGGAATTACACTGAAGAGCCAAAGAAACTGGTACACCTGTTTAATATGGTGTAGGGTCACAGCGAGCACGCCGAAGTGTCTCAACACTGCTTGGCATGGACTCGACTAATGTCTGAAGTAGTGCTGGAGGGAACTGACACCATGAATCCTGCAGGGCTGTCCATAAATCCATAAGAGTATCCGAGGGGGTGGAGATCTCTTCTGAACAGCACTTTGCAAGGCATTCGAGACATGCTCAATAATGTTCACGTCTGGGGAATTTGGTGGCCAGCAGAAGTGTTTAAGCTCGAAGTGTGTTCCTGGGGCCACTATGTAGCAATTATGGATGTGTAGGGTGTTGTATTGTCCTGCTGGAATTTCCCAAGGCCGTGGGCATGCACAATGGACATTTATGGATGCAGGCAATCAGACAGGATGTTTACGTACGTGTCACCTGTCAGAGTCGTTTCTAGACGTATCGGGGGTCCCATTTCGCTCCAGATGCACACACCCCACACCATTACAGAGATGCTACCAGCTTGAACAGTCCCCTGAAGACATGCACCGTCCATGGATTCATGAGGTGTCTCCATACCCGTACACGTCCATCCGCTCGATATAATGTGATTCGAGACTCGTCCGACCAGGCAACATGTTTCCAGTCATCAACAGTCCAATGTCAGTGTTGACGGGCCCAGGCGATGCATAAAGCTCTGTGTCGTGCAGTTGGGTTGGGTTGTTTGGGGAAGCAGACCAGGCAGCGAGGTCATCGGTCTCATTGGATTAGGCAAGGAAGGGGAAGGAAGTCGGCCGTGCCCTTTCAAAGGAACCATCCCGGAATTTGCCTGGAGTGATTTAGGGAAATCACGGAAAACCTAAATTAAGATGGCCGGACGCGGGATTGAACCGTCATCCTCCCGAATGCGCCACCTCGCTCGGTATGTCAGGCAGTCATCAAGGGTACACGAGAAGGGCCTTCGGCTCCGAAAGTCCATATCGATGATGTTTCGTTGAGTGGTTCGCACGCTGATACTCGTTGATGGCCCAGTATTGAAATCTGCAGCAATTTGCGGAAGGATTGCATTTCTGTCACGTTGAACGATTCTCTGCAGTCGTCGTTCGTCCCGTTGTTGCAGGATCTTTTTCCGCCCGCAGTGATGTCAGAGATTTGATGTTTTACGGGATGCCTGATATTCGCGGTACACTCGTGGAATGGTCTTACGGGAAAATCACCACTTTATCGCTACCTCGGAGATGCTGTGTCCAATCGCTCGTGCGCCGCTTCTAACACCACGCTGAAACTCACTTAGATCTTGATAACCTGCCATTGCAGCAAAAGTAACCGACCCAACAACTGCACCAGACACTTGTTTTATACAGACGCTGCCGACCACAGCGCGGTATTGTGCTTGTTTACATATCTCTGTATTTGAAGACGCGTTCTTATACCAGTTTCTTTGGCGCTTCAGTGTGTTTTTAATTTAATTCCGGGACAGTATATCCCAGCCACAAATTCTGAAAGCCCCAAGTGTGTATAGGCGCTTTTGTCTATGTGTGCACACAGTAAATTCGATGACGTGCTTGAAATGTGCAGCGTTACAGTTTAGAATCGTAACGCACTGTCAAACTTCCGCTAATTTAAAATTAGTATTTCCCGCGTATATCGCCGAAAATAATTTTCAAATCAATGACGTTGTCGTAATTGGTGGAAGCGTTCACCGGTGTAATAGTTCCGGAGAGGTGGGAGAAGGGGAGGGGGGGAGGAGGAGTGGCGCCTTCTTAGTGTTGGTTTTTGCATTCTCCCGCGGCGTCCTCGTAGTACCTAAGGGCAGACAACCATGCAGTCGGCCGCCCAAAGTAGACATCATGATTAAAAATATTTGGAGCGTTTCAGAATCTCGATTGCCTCTCCTACTTCCCGTTGACACTGGAGTGGTGCTTTTGCTAAAACGTGAACATCAGCAAAGTCTATTTCCTGGCCATCTGTTTCACAATGTTGAGGCGCGGCTGACTTGCTGGGTAGCTTCAGTCCTACATGTCGATCGTGCTCTTTTAGCCCTTCTTTAACTGTACGACCTCTGTCTCCTATGCATACTTTATCACACTTGCACGTAATTTCGAACACTCTAGCAGTCACTAAGGTTTCTGATTCGCATTTCGTCGTACTTCAGACGCCTTTAATTTTATAGTTGCTTGGAAAAAAAATTGGCTTTACACCTTGACGACGGAGAATCTTTCCATTGTGCCCGGTGATGCTCTTCATGTATGACAGAAACAGAAGTTGTTATAGAGCTGAGTCCTCTTTCTCTTTTTTGTCTGATACTTTTTTTACGCTTCAGAGGACTGTCTAATGTCTTTGTGTCATAGGTATTTGTTTGCAATGTTTTTGTATGCCTTAATTCGAGTTTTAAACTGGTGACGTCACTTACAGTATGAATCACCTAAACCTTGCACCATAAATATTGCCGTAAATGGAAAGCGCTATTGAGGTTCGGTTTTCATTGAATGCATTAGTGGGCAGGGGCCCGTATTGTTAGCTAATCAGCAGATTGTAACAACACCTAGAAATTGTATTTTTGTGCAGACATCCATATTTTTGAAAGGAACGATGCCTGACGACGTTAACAAACTAAAAATAGGGTAAAGTAGAACGTCAGTTGCGTTTGTTGCACGGTTTTAGTGCGAACCGTTTACGATCTATCGTATTGTGCTAGTTTCGACACTGACACTTATTTGTGCCATTCAGCGTGCGTAGTTGGTAGGTACGACGTTGTTACATTTAGTTACAGTGCGTTTGTGTGCTCCTTGACTGCATTTCGACTTGCTAGTCGGTTAGTGTGCGACAGTCCAGCCAGTAAGTCGTCACTTGACAATGTGATTTACCAGTGCAGAAAAAGACGACTTGCTCATCGTGTATGGAGAGTGTAGGAAGAATGTAGTTCGATCTAGTATGGTAAATGCGCCAAGATACACCAATAGACGTCAACCAACTCGGCAATTATTTATCGGCCTGTTGAACTAGTTTTGTGAAAGTGGTAGTAAAACACCTAGACAACGTATCAGAAGGCAACAAGTAACGGCAGAAGAGGGGGAAATTAATGTTGTTGCAGTTGATCCGCACTTTAGCTTCCACGAAATCGCACGAGGAAGTGGCATGAGTAAGGCAAGCTTCCTACGTATTATCCATCAACATAGGTTCCATCCTAGCACATCTCTCTCCATCAAGAATTGCTTGGAAACGATTATGAGAATCGTTCTAACTTCTGTACATGGACATTAAGACAGGGTACTCCAGATGAGATGAAACCATATTTACCAATCGTGGCCAAGTAAACCACCGAAACATGCGCTATTGGTCTGTTGACAATTGCTTTGGATTCGTCAGATGGAACAGTCAGCCGTCCATGGAGTGTAACCGCGTGGTGTGGGATAGTGAACCACCAGTTCATTGGCCCTTTTTTTGTTGACGGAAACTGAACGCGCACAAGTATGGCAGCCTCCTAGCAGACCATCTTCTACGGATGCTAGAAGCTGCAGGCCAGGAACCTGTGGCACTAATACGATGGCTGTCCAGCCCAGAGTGCAACAAGTACTACAGCATGTCTTCACGAATTATATCCGGATCGTTGGACTGGACGTGGAGGAGCTGTCCCCTTGGCCGGCCCGTTCCCTGGATCTGGCGCATGTAGACTTTCTCTGTGAAAAAAACTGAAAGTCGCTGTCTAGAGGGACATACCAACTATACCCAATGAAACGCAACGACTTATTACTGCAGCCGGCTCGGAAATCTCCGCAGAAATGCTAGCACGTGTGCAACTGCAAGACTTGAAAGTTGCACAGGTCACACCAATATTCAAGAATGGTAGTAGGAGTAATCTACTAAATTACAGGCCCATATCGTTAACGTCGATATGCAGCAAGATTTTAGAATATATATGGTGTTCGAACATTATGAATTACCTCGAAGAAAACGGTCTATTGACACACAGTCAACATGGGTTTAGAAAACATCGTTCCTGTGAAACACAACTAGCTCTTTACTCACATGAAGTGTTGAGTACTATTGGCAAGGGATTTTAGATCGATTCCGCATTTCTGGATTTCCGGAAGGCTTTCGACACTGTACCAAACAAGCGGCTCGTATTGACATTGCGTGCTTATGGAATATCGTCTCATTTATGTGACTGGATTTGCGATTTCCTGTCAGAGAGGGCATAGTTTGTAGTAATCGACGGAAAGTCATCGAGTAAAACACAAGTGATTTCTGGCGTCCCCAAGGTAATGTTATAGGCCCTTTGCTGTTCCTTATCTAGGTAAACGATTTGGGAGACAATCTGATCAGCCGTCTTCGATTGTTTGCAGATGACGCTGTCGTTTATCGACCAATAAAGCCATCAAAAGATCAAAACAACCTGCAAAACGATTTAGAAAAAAATATGTGAATGGTGCGAAAAGTGGCAGTTGACCCTAAACAACGAAAAGTGTGAGGTCATTCACACGAGTGCTAAAAGGAACTGTAAATCAGTCTAATCTAAAAACCGCAAATTCAACTAAATAGCTGGGTATTACAATTAAGAACAAATTAAATTGGAAAGAACACATAGAAAATGTTGTGTTGAAGGCTAAAAAAAGGCTGCGTTTTACTGGCAGGACACTTAGAAAATGTAAGAGACCTACTAAGGAGACTGCCTACACTACGCTTGTCCGTCCTCTTTTAGAATACTGCTGCGCGGTGTGGGATCCTTGCCAGATAGGACTGACGGAGTATATTGAAAAAGTTCAAAGAAAGGCAGCACGTTTTGTATTATCGCGAAATATGGGAGAGAGTGTCACTGACATGATACAGGATTTGGGCTGGACATCATAAAAAAAAGGCGTTTCTCGTTGCGACGGAATCTTCTCACGGAATTCCAATCACCAACTTTCTCCTCCGAATGCGAAAATATTTTGTTGACACCGACCTACATAGGGAGGAACCATCACCACGATAAAATAAGGGAAATCAGAGCTCGTTCGGAAAGCTATAGGTGTTCGTTCTTTCCGCGTGCTATACGAGATTGGAATAATAGATAATTACGAAGGTGGTTCGATGAACCCTCTGCCAGGCACTTAAATGTGATTTGCAGAGTATCCATGTAGATGTAGATGTAGATGAACAGTTGTTTGATATCAGATTGGAAGCATGTACTGACGCTGCAGGTGGTCATTTCGAACACGCCCTGTGATGGTCAGTTGTCTCATTACTGATCAGAATCCACATAACTAGTGTACGCAGTTGTGTTGTTCTTTAGTGTGTGCTACCACAGGTGTAGCACAGGTGTCCACGTAGAATCTTTTCAAAATACAATATCTCGTAGACCACGCGTACTAGAATTCTGCAAGGAACACGACTGACATTCTGATTTATCCTACTTTTTGTCTGCTAATATCAATAGGCATTGTTCCATTTAAAAAGTGTATGTTCGCACAAAAAATGCACTTTCTAAGTATTATTAGAATCTGTTGATTGACTGACAATACGAGCCCTGACGAGCCCCAACTACTAATCCATTCTGTGAAAACCGCAAGTTGGTAACACTTTCCATCTCCACAACATTAGCGGTGCAGGTTGTAGGTGATTTACCCTGTATACTGTATTCTTTTGCTGCCAGCATGCTGATAACATTTTTTTTTAACTGGGTGGTGGTGACAATAATTATATCTTAAAATTAATTTTATGTTTATATGTTACATAAATGAGTACCTCTGGACATGTAAATGCCAAGACAATAAAGGTCAGCTCACCACCACCACCACCACCAATTAAATTTGATTAGAATGGTTATGTCGGGCAGTTACACTTCTCATTCCGCAGCGAGAGAAGTACGGGGCCTACTCACACACTCGACATGTGAGCGTGATGTCTCCGTGTTTACACTTACTCCTCGACGGTGGTCTGCAGTTCATCACGTGATAAAACGTCGCAGATAAGACGAGTGGAGGGCAATGAACTGCCGAAAGTAAGATACGCTGTGTGCTGTGTCCTGAGCAGAGAACGAAAAGACGAAGTCACGTTTCACGTTTATTCAAGCAAGATGGTTTTAATCTTCGCCGTATGGCAAAGTGAGATCAATTAATTGCTACATTTCACCTTTTTATTTGCATATTTCAACTCAACCGATCACTCATCCAAGTTTTAGAAGAACTTTCAGAGAACTGGTCTCGAACATCATGACCTACCTGGAAGAAAACTATATTTTCCACGAAAATCACCGATCATGCGAAAACCACCTAACAGTCTTCACGTATGATAATTAAGAAGCCACTGGTAGAGGTGTTTCTCAAGTTCTAAAACAATTCAAAATAGTACCACAACGACTCCTACTTAAGAAAATGTGGTAAAATGGGATGTAGCCTCTGCCATATAATTCACTATGGTTTTCAGAGAATGGATGAAGGGTGCAGATGTCGATGAAGGTAATGCATTTTTAGAGCATAGACACACAGGTTTGTGACTCTATCGATGACTTCTTATAACTACAGATACATTCGTGCGAGAAGCAAAAACAGAAGTAGCCATTGATACATATTCATTCATTAAAAAATTACAACCAACAAGTTCATTTCCCAAAGGTTTTTCACGTTTATATTATTTAAATAGTGCTGATCACAGTACATCGCCGGTTTCCCGCCATAATGAGTTTCTCGGCATGGAGGTGCTCTTCAACAAAGACATATGAGTATCGTAGAAAATTGTTTGTTTTTGTGAACCAAGTCTAGTTACTATAATAATTAGCTCCATAAGTGGGCAAATTAATCCATTTGTGTACGTCATACATCGAAAGTGCTGTACAACTTGCCCGCGAAAGGCAAGGGTCCCGAGTTCGAGTCTCGCTCCGCCACACAGTTTTAATCTGCCAGGAAATTTCATATCACCGCACACTCCGCTGCAGAGTGAAAAGCTCGTTCTGGAACCTATAATCTTAATTGCCTTATCTTGTGCACCATTCCTTTGTTCCACTTCCTTGAGTCACTGTTTGGTTTTTATGTTTTTTCCAATGTCTCGAATTCGTTGTCAGGGATAAATTTTACTACGCGAATGTTTAGCAACAAATGGCTACACTGAGGTGACAAAAGTCATGGGATATGCACGTAAACAGATGGCGGTAGTATAGTGTGCACAAGGTATGGAAGGGCAGTGCATTGGCTGCGCTGTCGTTTGTACTCAATGTGGAACTGTTTCAGCGTCACGATCGGCCTCATCTTAATACAGCCGTCAGGCGTAATAACATGAGACTTGGGGGTGCGCTGATGACAGAAAGCATGGGTCACTTTTCAGTGGTGTCGGTGGAGTCTATCAGCAGGACGAGTTTCACTAGACATGGCCTGCACCTCAACAGGTATGGGAAGGGGGGTTGGCAAAGTTTATAGGTGACAACATAGGTGGGGTTGGTGGGATCACTCATGGGAAAATTCCTGCAGTAGTGGGTGTTAGAGCTGCACCTTTTTTAGTCAGATGATAGGTATTCCTGCTTAAGGGAAGTCTCTCTAACAAAGGAACCACTTTTGACAAAGCTTAGGTATCAGAGCAATGAGGGAATTAGTATATTTCATCAAAATATACAAGGTATTAGAGATAAAGTTAGTGAAATGCTTATAGATGTTGACTCTGAAATTATTGGTATATCTGAACACTTCTTATAATTCAGAGGTTTCCTTTACCAGGATACAGGTTGGCTGGCAGCTTTTCGAGGAGCTCTTTGCGGTGTGGGGGAGTAGCCATGAATGTGAAAAACGGCATCCCATTTGAGTCAATTGATGTTTCAAAGTACTGCACTGAAAAGGTGTCTGAATGCTGTGCAGGTGTGGTTAAATTTAACAAAGCTAAACTTCTAACTGTTGTTATTTATAGATCCCCAGACTCTGATTTCACAACATTTTTGCTAAAGCTAGAGGAGGTTCTTGGTTCACTTTATAGGAAATACAAAAAGTTAGTTATATGTGGTGACTTCAACATTAATTGTATAAGTGATTGTGCAAGGAAGAGGATGCTGGTAGACCTCCTTAATTCATATAATCTTATGCAAACCGTATTCTTTCCAACGAGAGTGCAAGGGAACAGTAGAACGACCATAGACAACATTTTTGTTCATTCCTCATTACTAGAAGGGCATTCTGTTAGCAAAAAGGTGAATGGCCTTTCAGATCATGATGCACAAATTTTAACTCTAAAAGATTTTTGTGCTGCATTATGTGTTAAATATAGTCATCAGCTGTTTAGGAAAGCTGATCCAGTTCCTGTAGAGATCTTTGTAAACCTCATCAAGGAACAGGAGTGGCAAGATGTTTATAGCGCTGATACAGTAGACGATAAATATAATGCTTTTCTCAAGACTTTTCTCATGCTCTTTGAAAGCCGCTTTCCGTTATAACATTCAAAACAGGGTACTAGCACAAACAGGCAGCCTGGGTGGCTGACTAGAGGGATAAGAATATCTTGTAGAACAAAGAGGCAATTATATCAAAACGTTAGAAACAGTCAAAATCTAAATGCAGCAGCCCATTACAAACAGTATTGCAAGGTGCTTAAAAATGTTATTAGGATGGCAAAAAGTAAGTGGTATGCAGATAGAATAGCTTAGTCTCAGGATAAAATTAAAACAATATGGTCAGTCGTAAAGGAAGTGGCTGGTCTGCAGAGACAGGTCAATCAGTGCGTAGTGGGAATGTTCGTGTTACTAATAAGTCGCATATATGTACAGTATTTAATAATCACTTCCTGAGTATAGCAGGTGAACTAAATGGAAACCTAGTTCCAACAGGGAATCATATAGCGCTCTTAGAAAAAAGTGTTCCGAGAGTGTTACCTGAAATGCTCCTCCATGATACTGACAAGAGGGAGATTGACTTAATAATTAAATTACTAAAGACCAAGAACTCTCATGGATATAACGGGGTATCTAGCAGAATACTGAAGTATTGTTCTATGTATGTTAGCCCAGTACTTAGCCATATCTATAACTTTTCCTTTAGGAGTGGTCGGTTTCCTGACCGATTAAAGTACTAGGTAGTGAAGCCACTTTATAAAAAGGGAGACATTGATAATGTTGACAATTTTAGACCTATTTCTATGCCATCGGTGTTTGCTAACGTTATCGAGAAAGTTGTATATACACGGTTACTGGAGCTTTTAATTCACATAATTTGCCGTCAAATGTTCAGTTTGGTTTTAGAAATGGTTTAACAACTGAAAATGCTATATTCTCTTTTCTCTGTGAGGTTTTGGACGGATTAAATAAAAGGTTGCGAACGCTAGGTGTTTTCTTTGATTTAACGAAGGCTTTTGACTGTGTTGACCACAAAATATTACTGCAGAAGTTGGACCATTATGGAGTAAGGGGAGTAGCTCACAATTTGTTCGCCTCTAACTTTAAGAACAGAAAGCAGAAGGTAATTCTCCTCAATATTGAGAGTGGTAATGATGTTCACCTCACCCCATGAACCATGGACCTTGCCGTTGGTGGGGAGGCTTGTGTGCTTCAGCGATACAGATGGCCGTACCGTAGGTGCAACCACAACGGAGGGGTATCTGTTGAAAGGCCAGACAAACATGTGGTTCCTGAAGAGGGGCAGCAGCCTTTTCAGTAGTTGCAGGGGCAACAGTCTGGATGATTGACTGATCTGGCCTTGTAACATTAACCAAAACGGCCTTGCTGTGCTGGTACTGCGAACGGCTGAAAGAAAGGGGAAACTACAGCCGTAATTTTTCCCGAGGACATGCAGCTTTACTGTATGATTAAATGACGATGGCGTCCTCTTGGGTAAAATATTCCGGAGGTAAAATAGTCCCCCATTCGGATCTACGGGCGGGGACTACTCAGGAGGACGTCGTTATCAGGAGAAAGAAAACTGGCGTTCTACGGATCGGAGCGTGGAATGTCAGATCCCTTAATCGGGCAGGTAGGTTAGAAAATTTAAAAAGGGAAATGGATAGGTTAAAGTTAGATATAGTGGGAATTAGTGAAGTTCGGTGGCAGGAGGAACAAGATTTTTGGTCAGGTGATTACAGGGTTATAAATACAAAATCAAATAGGAGTAATGCAGGAGTAGATTTAATAATGAATAAAAAAATAGGAGTGCGTGTTAGCTACTACAAACAGCATAGTGAACGCATTATTGTTGCCAAGATAGACACAAAGCCCATGCCTACCACAGTAGTACAAGTTTATATGCCAACTAGCTCTGCAGATGATGAAGAAATAGATGAAATGTATGATGAGATAAAAGAAATTATTCATGTAGTGAAGGGAGACGAAAATTTAATAGTCATGGGTGACTGGAATTCGTCAGCAGGAAAAGGGAGAGAAGGAAACATAGTAGGTGAATATGGATTGGGGGGATGGAATGAAAGAGGAAGCCGCCTTGTAGAATTTTGCACAGAGCATAACTTAATCATAGCTAACACTTGGTTCAAGAGTCATAAAAGAAGGTTGTATACCTGGAAGAATCCTGGAGATACTAAAAGGTGTCAGATAGATTATATAATGGTAAGACAGAGATTTAGGAACCAGGTTTTAAATTGTAAGACATTTCCTGGGGCAGATGTGGATTCTGACCACAATCTATTGGTTATGAACTGCAGATTAAAACTGAAGAAACTGCAAAAAGGTGGGAATTTAAGGAGATGGGACCTGGATAAACTGAAAGAACCAGAGGTTCTAGAGAGTTTCAGGGAGAGCATAAGGGAATAATTGGCAGGAATGGGGGAAAGAAATACAGTAGAAGAAGAATGGGTAGCTTTGAGGGATGAAGTAGTGAAGGCAGCAGACAATCAAGTAGGTAAAAAGACGAGGGCTACTAGAAATCCTTGGGTAACAGAAGAAACATTGAATTTAATTGATGAAAGTAGAAAATATAAAAATGCAGTAAATGAAGCAGGCAAAAAGGAATACAAACGTCTCAAAAATGTTATCGACAGGAAGTGCAAAATGGCTAAGCAGGGATGGCTAGAGGACAAATGTAAGGATGTAGAGGCTTGCCTCACTAGGGGTAAGATAGATACTGCCTACAGGAAAATTAAAGAGACCTTTGGAGAGAAGAGAACCACTTGTATGAATATCAAGAGCTCAGATGGAAACCCAGTTCTAAGCAAAGAAGGGAAGGCAGAAAGGTGGAAGGAGTATATAGAGGGTCTATACAAGGGCGATGTACTTGAGGACAATATTATGGAAATGGAAGAGGATGTAGATGAAGACGAAATGGGAGATAAGATACTGCGTGAAGAGTTTGACAGAGCACTGAAAGACCTGAGTCGAAACAAGGCCCCGGGAGTATACAACATTCCATTAGAACTACTGATGGCCTCGGGAGAGCCAGTCATGACAAAACTCTACCATCTGGTGAGCACGATGTATGAGACAGGCGAAATACCCTCAGACTTCAAGAAGAATACAATAATGCCAATCCCAAAGAAAGCAGGTGTTGACAGATGTGAAAATTACCGAACTATCAGTTTAATAAGTCACAGCTGCAAAATACTAACACGAATTCTTTACAGACGAATGGAAAAACTGGTAGAAGCCGACCTCGGGGAAGATCAGTTTGGATTCCGTAGAAATGTTGGAACACGTGAGGCAATACTGACCTTACGACTAATCTTAGAAGAAAGATTAAGAAAAGGCAAACCTACGTTTCTAGCATTTGTTGACTTAGAGAAAGCTTTTGACAGTGTTAACTGGAATACTCTGTTTCAAATTCTGAAGGCGGCAGGGGTAAAATACAGGGAGCGAAAGGCTATTTACAATTTGTACAGAAACCAGATGGCAATTATAAGAGTCGAGGGGCATGAAAGGGAAGCAGCCTCTCCCCGATGTTATTCAATCTGTATATTGAGCAAGCAGTAAAGGAAACAAAAGAAAAATTCGGAGTAGGTATTAAAATTCATGGAGAAGAAGTAAAAACTTTGAGGTTCGCCGATGACATTGTAATTCTGTCAGAGACAGCAAAGGACTTGGAAGAGCAGTTGAACGGAATGAACAGTGTCTTGAAAGGAGGATATAAGATGAACATCAACAAAAGCAAAACGAGGATAATGGAATGTAGTCAAATTAAGTCGGGTGATGCTGAGGGAATTAGATTAGGAAATGAGACACTTAAAGTAGTGAAGGAGTTTTGCTATTTAGGGAGTAAAATAACTGATGATGGTCGAAGTAGAGAGAATATCAAATGTAGACTGACAATGGCAAGGAAAGCGTTTCTCAAGAAGAGAAATTTGTTAACATCGAGTGTAGATTTAAGTGTCAGGACGTCGTTTCTGAAAGTATTTGTATGGAGTGTACCCATGTATGGAAGTGAAACATGGACGATAACTAGTTTGGACAAGAAGAGAATAGAAGCTTTCGAAATGTGGTGCTACAGAAGAATGCTGAAGATAAGGTGGGTAGATCACGTAACTAATGAGGAGGTATTGAATAGGATTGGGGAGAAGAGAAGTTTGTGGCACAACTTGACTAGAAGAAGGGATCGGTTGGTAAGACATGTTTTGAGGCATTAAGGGATCACCAATTTAGCATTGGAGGGCACCGTGGAGGGTAAAAATCGTAGAGGGAGACCAAGAGATGAATACACTAAGCAGATTCAGAAGGATGTAGGAGGCAGTAAGTACTGGGAGATGAAGAAGCTTGCACAGGATAGAGTAGCATGGAGAGCTGCATCAAACCCGTCTCAGGACTGAAGACCACAACAACAACAGTGATGTTCAGTCCCAATGGGGCACTATTAAGTGGGGCGTTCCCCAAGGGTCGGTGCTGGGGTCACTGCTGTTTCTTATTTATATAAATGATATGCCTTCTAGTATTACAGGTGATTCAAAAATATTTCTGTTTGCTGATGACACCAGCTTGATAGTGAAGGATCTTGTGTGTAATATTGAAACAGTATCAAATAGTGTAGTTCATGAAATAAGTTTGTGGCTTGTGGAAAATAATTTGATGCTAAATCACAGTAAGACTCAGTTTTTACAGTTTCTAGCTCACAATTCAACAAGAACCGATATTTCGATCAGGCAGAATGGGCATATTATAAGCGAGACGGAACAGTTCAAGTTCCTAGGCGTTCGGATAGATAGTAAGCTGTTGTGGAAAGCCCATGTCCAGGATCTTATTCAGAAACTAAATGCTGCTTTATTTACCATTAGAACAGTATCTGAAATAAGTGACACTTCAACACGAAAAGTAGTCTACTTCGCATATTTTCATACGCTTATGTCGTATGGTATTATTTTTTGGGGTAATTCTTCTGATTCAAAAAGGGTATTTTTGGTTCAAAAACGGGTTGTTCGAGCTATATGTGGTGTAAGCTCGAGAACCTCTTGTCGACCCCTATTCAATAGTCTGGGAATTCTGACATTGCCCTCACAGTATATATTTTCTTTAATGTCGTTTATTGTTAGCAATATTAGCCTATTCCCAAGAGTTAGCAGCTTTCACTCAGTTAATACTAGGCAGAAATACAATCTGCATGTGGAATGCACTTCCTTGACTCTTGTGCAGAAAGGAATGCAGTATTCTGCTGCATATAATTTCATGTATTGACTCGTTCCATGGCCATGGAGATTTCTCCTTAATTTGGTCCCACGGAACAATAAATAAATAAATAAGTAAATAAGGACTTGCTGAGGAGTGGACAAGTCGTTGGAAGTCCCCTGCAGTAATACTGAGCCGTGGTGCTTCTATAGCCGTCGAGTTGCTGCACAACGCAAAAGGAGATCCGACGTCATATTAGGAGGTATCCGATGACTTTCGTCACCTCAATTTGTTACGCATTTTACAAAGTTGTTCTACAGCACGGTATAATCTGGGAGGACATATGAAGGTCTTATAGGCCGAAAATATCATAATACGGAAGATAAATAGCGCGCAACATGCAGATTTATTGTTTTGAATGGCCGGCCATAGTGGCCGAGCGGTTCTAGGAGCTTCAGTCTGGAACCGCGCGACCGCTACGGTCGCAGGTTCGAATCCTGCCTCGGGCATGGGTGTGTGTGATGTCCTTAGGTTAGTTAGGTTTAAGTAGTTCTAAGTTCTAGGGGACTGATGACCTCAGAAGTTAAGTCCCATAGTGTTCAGAGCCATTTGAACCATTTTTTTTTTTTGCTTTGAATGATTTTTTAAGTGTACAATTGCTCTCGAAAATGCCAAGTTAACAAATCTGAATAGAGAAGAGAATGGCTCTCCTTCATCTCCTTTAAACAACGATCCAGAACCGGATGTGGACAGATCGTGTGACACTTTTGTCTTTGCCTATCGTCCTTCGAAAGACTTTATTGAGCAATACTCTAAACCATTTTCTTAATTTTTTTTCTTCCACCTCCACTTCCGCCATATGTTTAACTTGAAATGTTGATTGTAGGAGACTGTACCTTCAAGACGTCTCATATCAAGGCCAGTACATTCATATTTCCTTTTCTTCGTGATACTTTTAACACGTTCCCTGTTCTACTCGATATTTCGTAATTTTTTCATTCTAGGACACTCTGTGTCCATCCAGTTGGTCCACATGTCAGTTTTCTCATTCCCGCGTCGTTCAGTGTCCCTGCTCTGATCTGCACGAAAGAACTACGAAGAAGTAGCGTTTAAGGAGCGGCAGTTTCGTCTGAACTCAAATTATTGTTTTCTAGGAAGTAATGAAGATTTACGAACTTAAGATGTGCCCAGCCACTATGTCGACAAAAACCTGTTTGCAAGTTTCCATTCTGAAGTGATGATGGTCCTACAGATGTTATGCTCTCAACTCTCCCACGTCCACCAGCCTGCTCTAACGTTTTCCTACGTGCAAACATCCATAAATTTTGTTTGTATATCACTCATGACTAAAATATAAATCTCATTAACTTCACCTGTTCTGTTTAACAGTTTTTGAGGGCTTTCCATAGAGCACGTAACAAGAAGTTTCATTGGTGTATGTAATACTAGCGAGACAGTGATGATTGACAAGAATCATTTGATCTGTCTCTGAGAGCGCCATGAACAATTACCTCTGACACTTAGAGGGACGAAGCTCCATGTTGAAATATGATCTGTTGTGAGTTTGTTCTTTCAACATTAAAACCACAACAATAATAATAATAACGCTGGCAGAAAATGCAAACGAAATCACGAGTAGGGTTACAAAGGAGGAATATTACGGTATAGAAATGAACGTCACAAACACATCACAAAAAGAAAGTCAGGCTGATTGCCATAGTTAGGGGCTTTGCAACATGGAAAAGATAATTTCGAACAGGAGGATGTTTCGCCTCTACGGTGTAAATGATACGTGTAAAAATGACAGACATTTTTGGAGTTTTAGGAGCTAGGTCATTAGTTGTCATTTGAGATCAAAGATATGAATGAGTTTTAAGATATTTTGAGGGAAATCATCCTGAAAATGGAAAATATCGAGATGGAGGCTGTACGATGGAATGGGACAGAAAGACTTTTGCTCTAAGGGAACAACTGTTTCTGGTGTGCTGTTCACATAAGAATGTTATGGTTAAGGAGAGGTAGAATGATGAGTATATGTTCATCTTGGCTGAAGGAGACATAGCCTATAGAAATCCCTGCGCCTATCTACACATAACCAGGATTGTCGTAGACAAATTGGTGACATGTGAACAAACTGACGAGCGTCACAGATAAATCAAGTGCTGTCGTAACCTGGCGCCAGCACATCACTTGGCAAAGAGGTTGCAAGTAGATCAATAGAGGCTAATGGTAGACTCACAGGAAACATGCCGCCAACGTCCTCTCGGCCGCCAGTAGTTAGATCGCCTCCGTGGACTGGACGGCCAGTCTGTCGCACCCAACGAGTTCCAGTCTGGCATCAGTCGTGGCCCAGTGTGAGTCGCAGCAGCAGTTAGGTCCGCCGCCTGCTCAGGATCAGGCAGCACGTAGCGACCAGAATAGTGTACGTACTTGGCCAGCAGTGAGGCTAACGTGGACTATTACAGAGAGCTTGTACCACAATGACTGTCTTGAGATAAGTAAACTTTCTAATCTTATGAATAAAGAACCCAGTTAATACACGTGTGCAGTTTGTGCTATAGAAAGAGGATGCCGGCCACCAATCAACATCCTCTCCTTGCTTTCCTTGGTACAAGAGTACAAGAGACAATGAGACGACATAAAAACTGACGACGAGTATAATTCAGCAGATTTTGCTTGCTTCTCTTATGTTTTAGCTTGCAGGGGTGCTCATTACTAATTTCTTGTTGTGTTCTTGCATGTGTTCCAGGAGGGGAGCCGCAGAACTAATCAAATTTCTCTTTTCAGAGGCTTCTCTTGCTTTTTGCTATAACGTATTTGTGTAAACCATGGCTACCCCGCCCCCTCCACCCCCTGCCCCCGCGCCTCAGCTGCAGACCGCCAGTGTGATGAATCTAACATCAGAACCAACAAACGGCTGCTTTTCCGGCGACAGTACAACTTCTGGATACGCAAGCCGCGTCGGCCGCACAACAACGCACGACCGACTGACTAGCCAGACAAGTGCCGCCGACCAGCATACCAACGTTCCGGCAATTTAACAACACAGAAGAGGAATGGCTCGATACCTGACACAATTTCAAGCAGATTGTGACGTTCATCGAGTTCAAGGTGCTGTAAAGCTACAATACATTCTGTCAATTGTGGGGTCCCCAGGTTAATACAAAAACTATTCAAAACGTTCAAACGTGTGTGAATTCCTAAGGGACAAAACTGCTGAGGTCATCGGTCCCTAGACTTACACAGTACTTAAACTAACTTATGCTAAGAACAACACACAAACCTATGCCCGAAGGAGGACTCGAACCTGCGGCGGGAGGGGTCGCACAATCCGTGACATGGCGCCTCAAACCGCGCGGCCACTCCGCGCAGCTATGACAAAAGTAAGATCAAGCTTGTGCCCCATTCTCGCCCTACTGCTGTGCAATGACGTTGTTGCAAACTATTTGTCTCATTGCGTATTGCTGGCCGTCGGGTGAACTTTCAGTTAGACATAGGTGCCTCAGTAACTTCGCTTAATAGTGCCACGTACAAACAGTTAGGCTCATCACGCTTTTCTAAATATAACAACCACCTCGCTGACCACAACGGACAGGAAATGCTCGTGCTTGGAGAGTGTAGTTTGCCTGCAACTTACAAATCTCACACTAGAAGAGGGAATTTTAATGTGTTGAAATCAAGAGACAGTGAGAACATTTTCGGTTTAGACGCCTTTGATTTGTTTGGCCTTAGCATCCACGACAACGTATTTTCAATTTCGACTTGTGTTCCAAATGACAATGTCGCTAGCTTGCTCAAAGAACTTCCTGAACTATTTTCAGAAGGAAAGGGGAAAGCAAATAACTTCGTAGCGCAGGTGACATTGAAAGACAATGCTCAGCCTAAGTTTTTTCGGTCTCTCCCCATTCCAATTGCTGTAAGAGACAAAGTAGCCAGTGAACTGAAAGAATTGCAAGATAATTGTGTAAGTGCTCCCATTCAAGATAGTCAATGGGCAAGTCCTCTCGTTTTGTTGCCTAAGAATTCTGTTGCCTGGTCCCATTCGCATTTGTGTTGACTTCAAGTCTATAGGCAACTCACAGACAGTAGTTGACTCTTATCCGTTTCCTTGCCCTCAGCAACTCATGACAGACGTGGTGTAGGATGTTACTTTTCTAAGATAGATTTTCATGAGTCCTACTTGTAAATTCCATTAGATGAAGAATCTATAGGCAACCCACAGACAGTAGTTGACTCTTATCCGTTTCCTCACCGTCAGGAACTCATGACAGGCGTGGTGAAGGATGTTACTTTTGTAAGATAGATTTTCATGATGCCTACTTGTAAATTCCATTAGATGATGAATCACAGAAAGTGTTTGTCGCAGATACACACTTAGGACTGTTCAAGTATTTGCATTTGTCTTTCGGCAGTACTTCCACACCCCCAGTTTTTCAACGTTACTTGGAACAGATGACTGCCTAAGTGCCGTTTTGTTCAAACTACTTTGACCATATTGTCGTCTCGGATCACACTTTGCCAATACGCGTACTCTTTTCCGAGTGTTGTCAGAAGCAGGACTCTCGAAAAGTGTGACTTTTTGCAAACTGCAGTACTTAGGTCATGTGATAAACAGTCAGGGTTTGCACCCCCTCCAATCTCATTTACTTGCAATCCATGACCTGCCTGTTCCTCGCGATGTATCTGAGCTGCAGCCAATGCTAGGCAAGATAACGTACCACATTCGGTTCATTCCGAATCCGCTCAGATCGTGGCTCCATTGCATCGCTTGCGTCGCAAAAATGTACGCTTTGTGTGGACTAAAGAGAGTCAAGACGCATTTCACAAACTCAAAAATGCTTTGTTTTGCGACGGATGTTTAGTACATTGTAACCCTACCAAGTCAGTAGTTTTGCAAGTCACGCTTCTTCCTATGGAATCGGCGCTGCGCTTTCGCACAGACCTATTGCTTTTGCCTCCAAGCTGTTGACCCAAGCGCAGTGTAATTATTCTCAAATACAAAAAGAAACTCTCTCTATTGTGTATAGTGTGACAAAATTACATCACCATTTGTGTGGTCGTAAGTTCTATTTAGTATTTGATCACAAGCCTTTGCACTCCTTGTTCAAAAAAATGGTTCAAATGGCTCTGAGCACTATGGGACTTAACATCTATGGTCATCAGTCCCCTAGAACTGAGAACTACTTAAACCAAACTAACCTGAGGACATCACACAACACCCGGTCATCACGAGGCAGAGAAAATCCCTGACCCCGCCGGGAATCGAACCCTGGAACCCGGGCATGGGAAGCGAGAACGCTACCGCACGACCACGAGCTGCGGACAGTCCTTGTTCCATCTGTCAAAGCCGTTTCCTACATGCACTGCTCACAAATTGCAATGCTGGGCTTTGTTGCTTTCGCAGCATCAGTATAAAATTTTGTACAGACGTACGGCAATGCAGGCACCCATCTCGTCTTCCTAAGAGTCTGATACTGATGCATCTGCCGCTTCTGGTTGCCAAATGGACCACAGGTAATAGGAAAAAAATTGTGGCATCAAGACTCAGCGACATCATCCGTGTGTTCCTTGACCTTTCCATGCTGAATTTTTGTTTACAAGCTGTTAACATCCATTCCACACAAAGCGTTTACAGAAAAAAATCTGTCTTCTTTCGGTTACACTGATTATCCAGAACATTATGTCTACCTACCTAATAGTCAAATGCTTCAAATGGCTCAGAGCACTATGGGACTTAACAACTGAGGTCATCAGTCCCCTGGAACTTACACTGCTGGCCATTAAAATTGCTAAACCACGAAGATGACGTGCTACAGACGCGAAATTTAACCGACAGGATGAAGACGCTGTGGTATGCTAACGATTAGCTTTTCAGAGCATTCACACAAGGTTGGCGCCGGTGGCAACACCTACAACGTGCTGACATGAGGAAAGTTTCCAACCGATTTCTCATACACAAACAGCAGCTGACTGGCGTTGTCTGGTGAAACGTTGTTGTGATGCCTCGTGTAAGGAGGAGAAATGCGTACCATCACGTTTCCGACTTTGATAAAGGTCGGATTGTAGCTTATAGCGATTGCGGTTTACCGTATCACGACATTGCTGCTCGCGTTGGTCGAGATCCAATGGCTGTTAACAGAATATGTAATCGGTGGGTTCAGGAGAGTAATATGGAACGCCGTGCTGGATCCCAACGGCCTCGTATCACTAGCAGTCGAGATGACAGGCATCATATCCGCATGGCTGTAACGGATCGTGCAGCCACGTCTCGATCCCTGAGTCAACAGATGGGGACGTTTGCAAGACAACAGCCGTCTGCACGAACAGTTCGACGACGTTTGCAGCAGCATGGACTATCAGCTCGGAGACCATGGCTGTGGTTACCCTTGACGCTGCATCACAGGCAGGAGCGCCTGCGATGGTGTACTCAACGACGAACCTGGGTGCACGAACGGCAAAACGTCATTTTTTCGATGAATCCAGGTTCTGTATACAGCATCATGATGGTCGCATCCGCGTTTGGCGATACCGCGGTGAACGCACATTGGAAGCGTGTATTCGTCATCCCCGTAATGGCGCATCACCCGGCGTAATGGTATGGGGTGCCGTTGGTTACACGTTTAGGTCACCTCTTGTTGGCATTGACGGCACTTTGAACAGTGGATGTTACATTTCAGATGTGTTACGACCCGTGGCTCTACCCTTCATTCGATCCCTGCGAAACCCTACATTTCAGCAGATAATGCACGACCGCATGTTGCAGGTCTTGTAGGGGCCTTTCTGGATACAGAAAATGTTCGACTGCTGCCCTGGCAAGCACATTCTCCAGATCTCTCACCAACTGAAAACGTCTGGTCAATGGTGGCCGAGCAACTGGCTCTTCACAATACGCCAGTCACTACTCTTGATGAACTGTGGTATCGTGTTGAAGCTGCATGGGCAGCTGTACCTGTACACGCCATCCAAGCTCTGACTCAATGCCAAGGCGTATGAAGGCCGTTTTACGGCCAGAGGTGGTTGTTCTGGGTACTGATTTCTCAGGATATGTGCACACAAATTGCGCTAAAATGTAATCACATGTCAGTTCTAGTATAATATATTTGTCCAATGAATACCCGTTTATCATCTGCATTTCTTCTTAGTGTAGCAATTTTAAAGACCAGTAGTGTATGTGTGCAGTTTGTGTTGGTTGGTTTGTGGGATTGAAGGGACCAGATTGCTGCGGTCATCAGTACCACGGTTTGTGTTATGGAAAGAGGATGCCGGCCACAAAACAACATCCTCTTCTTTCTCCCTTTGGTTCAAGCATACAAGACACAATGAGACGACATAAACATCATACACAGGCGCTCATCGCCACAGCTAAGCACTCTGGGCTTTCTTGAGAAAGATTTGGCTGTGTAACATCGCTGTTATCAAAAAATGGACGAACAGATCTTTCTATTTTTTTCGGGTCCAGAAGGAAGAACTTTCTGAAGTTCTGTACTCCGGGGAAGACGGCAAGATTATTAGCGAATATTGGCGAACGGAAATCGACGTTTCCTTTTCAAAAGAACTTTTCCTGCATTTGCGTGAAGCGAGTTACAGAAACAACAGGAAACCTAGATCTGGATGGAAGGACGGGTTTAAGTACTGTGGCACCTTCCTCGGTGTCTAGCCTCTTCTTGTTCGTTGTATCTGTCTGTTCAAATCAGTTTAGGTTTTAGTCTCCTTGACTCTTCGCTGAGTGGGAAAAAATTATGTTTGTGCCATTTAGGACGAAAGGTAGGAGGGATTCCATAAATTCCTGTCTAATGACTCTGGAATGAGAACCCAGAACCGTTTGTGTTTCGGATTAACTGACTTTTAATTCTATATTCTGTGCCCATTATGACAATGCATGCATGTCACGCTTGACATTATCGTTGTCCTCGAGTTAATTAGCTTTGTGCTAAGTATTAACCGGAGGTCAGCAGCATACATCTAGTATTTACAGTGGGACAGACCTGATGACTCACTGTTGACGTACAGAGGGAAGATATTGGACCTAATACTGAACCTTGGAGAAGCCAGTTATTATCTGTCTCCGTTGTAGGAGTACTTATTTAGTCACAGACATTATACACTGCTGGTGGACTTTAGGTAAGGAAAAAACCTTCTTACTGGACTTGGAGAAATCCTTAGGGTAAAAAGTATGGCAAAATGTCACAGCCAACACCATCAAAAGTTTTTTAAAATGACAATAGTACGTGGTAGTCGCCTCTTCTTATGATCAACTATTACTTTTGTTAAAGCAGATGTGTTTCTGAAAGCCTGATTGGTATTCATCAATAATGTTATTCACCGTAATATTCGGTAAGCCTGCCATCGACATACGGGATGAGCCAAGCCCTCGTGGTCGTAATAATGAAGATAGAAAAAGATCCTAAACTGAGCATCTTGAGATAAGAACTCAATGATCAGAAATGAGGATTTCAGGTAGCACACAGCAACTGCCGGCCGAAGTGGCCGTGCGGTTAAAGGCGCTGCAGTCTGGAACCGCAAGACCGCTACGGTCGCAGGTTCGAATCCTGCCTCGGGCATGGATGTTTGTGATGTCCTTAGGTTAGTTAGGTTGAACTAGTTCTAAGTTCTAGGGGACTAATGACCTCAGCAGTTGAGTCCCATAGTGCTCAGAGCCATTTGAACCATTTGAACAGCAACTAATGAGCAATGCAAATGAGTCACGTGCAAGTGTTTGTAAATCGCCTATGTTTCTACATCGATGTATGTGGCGGTACTTTGAGACATAATACACGAAGTTCCGGAATCTGTCCACAGCGGATTTTTTCCTGTGAGGTAGCATGAAGTATTTAGTGAATGAACATTTTTTGTTCGTTTCGTGTAACGATGCTGTCACTGAGCACTTCGCGCGCTGTATCTTTTTTATAGAACGTTCTTCAAAAATATTTTATTAATAAATGCTTGTTACAGGCACTTGAGCATCTCATTATGTGTTCAGTAACTTCCGTTGCTTTCGCTGCAACTGATCCACCATTATATCGGGCGTAGGTTCACTTATGCCCTTATTTACAGCAAGATGTTTTAATAATCCCCGTAAAAGTCGGTGCGTATAACAGTTGTGTACGTTAGTTTCAGTGGTTAAAAGTTGACACGTCACGACCTGAAATGTCAGAGACTACCGTGCAAACTGGTGTGCAGTAACAGCCACATACTACGAAGCTTAGATGGAAGGATAGCTGCAGTATGTCTCGACATAATTGTAGCAGCAATTAACCAATCTTCGCTGGCCTATTATTTCCACTTGCGTAGACCTACTTCTACCGTTAAGTAATACTCTCACTCCTGTGTTACGCCCATTCTCCCACACACTTCCCGCTTCCTGTGACGTACAGCTGTGGCACTCATTGTGTTGCTGTGTGTGCAGCGCACTTTAGCAGAAACGGTTCACCTGTTGGTAACGAATTCACGAAATTCCCATACCTTACAAGATAATACAATACGAAGCTGTAACGATGCTGTCACTGCCGTTACGCCGAGCAAATGGACTGGCATATCTGAAAAAAACTTATACATGTCTATGGTATTCGCAGACGGAAGAGAGTATTTCCATTGTAGGCTTACACACAAAATCAGGAGCCCTATTCCACATGTTACGAATTGTTACACAGTGTGTTTCAAAAAGATTAATCCGATTTTACAAAAAAAAGTCTTCTACATGAATTACATGTACACTTGTGACAAAAGGCTATTTTGCTATTTTAAAAATATTAATGAATATAGCGTTTAAATAACACTTTCGCTCAATATTCTCGCACTGTATCTGTTATTTTTATGTAATTAAAGATTTGAAATCATTAAATTTCAATATTTGGTCACGTATCGAAGACGCTCTGTTAGTGGCTGAAGCTCTGGTGACGTCACGGTCTAGGAGCAAAACGAAGCTATACTGTATTATAGGAGTGCTAGCCGAAGTCACTAGAGTTTTTCCGTATTTTTTGTGCAAATAGTTTACTTATTTATTGAGGGAAAATACATTTACAATTTTTGAACAACAATGGAAAGGAAATACAAGTTTTATCCATTATGGATGTGGAGCACTGCTATTGTGATGAATAAGGGTTTCCAAAAATTGCTGCAACCAGTCGCCCTTTGTTTTATTCTTTAATTTTTATTTTCCATTACTAGTTCCGAACAGCCCAACGATTCGTCATCAGATGGTACATCTTTATTGCGTGTGCTGTAAAATTACAATAAATATATGTCATCCGATGGCCAGTAACGCAAAACAAAAATTGAAAAATGAAACAGAAGGCGACTGGCTGCAGTTATTTTCTGGAAACAATGGAAAGCAATTTTGTCAAGGCTGATAGTGGAAAATAGTGGAAACCTCCCGAAAGGATGCGTTTATGTTCTGTTCGTTCTTCAATAACAAGTCAGATTTTTGTGTTCTGTGGGGTAAGAAACGTGAAAACTGCATTTCGTGGAGCTCAGAATGGAAGTACTGTGACACATAAGTAAATCGCAGAATTGTCTTAGCACTGTAGGTATCTGGAAATGGATTATTTGTTCTTCTCATGCTGCAAAGGTTTTCCAAGACAACTTGTGAAAGCCTGCGCAATAAAACAATGTGGGAACTTTTCATTCAGAAGATAATTCTGATTCATAATTCCTGTGATTGTTGCCTGAACCACTGCTGATTTCCAGATGGCTATTTTTTTTTCAATTTTCAAATTTCCAGTTGGCATAATAACAGATTCACACATTGCAGTTTTTCTGTTCCTTCGGGTCACTAATTTAAACCAAAGGAAAATTCTGTCTATAAAATATGTAGCTGATGCAACAGAACCTAAAGAACCTCTTGTTCCACTGCATACGTAACTGCTGCAGAAACGCAAAGATTTAAAGTTAGTTAAGCAGGAGCAATTTCCATCTTATCGTAATGCACTGGTCTTATTGCATTTACTCTTAGGTTACAAGCAGTGTCAAATTTTTCTCTTTGGTAAAATCATAAATCTTTATAACGGGCTAGATAGAGACAGGTAGACGTGGCAAATTATGGTTTTCGAGGACTTGTTTAGGAGGAATAATGTGTGTTGTGACCAGACGAAACTACAACATTCCGGCCACAGCTTTGGGTTCTTTGAGTGCTCTGCGAGATGATTTATAGCAACTCTAACAGATGAAATGTTAGTTCACTTTATTACGTTACACTTCCTCGCGACGGGCGTAGCTCATAATTTGTAACTGTCGTAGTCTACGAATGCATCACTTGATGCACGCAATCACAAACTGTTCTCTTAAAGTGCGATGTTCGACTCAAGTGCCTGTTGCACTGAGACTTGGACTAACAGTGTCCTACTAGATGGCGTTGATTGCTGTAGCTGAGGTTTCTTACATGCTCAACACTTAATTGATCTCAGTGTGAGAACGTTGCTACGCTGATAGGAGAGGCGAGGTCTTCAGGGCTGTCTCTCTTCGGTTGTTGCTTATCGCAATGAGCCCACTCACTGTCTGTGGCATCGATTCACATTGCCGACTTCGGTGTGGCACCCCACTCTCTGGACGATACCACAATGTTCAGAGTAAGAGCTACATCAGGAATGAAATACAGTTTCCTAATACCAGCTCTGTGATTCATCCCAAACTGATCAGTGAAAAATGAAGCTATTAAATGAAATTGTAATATGATGTAGCATTTCAAGCTCTTAAGCCGTCGGCACACGGTCCGTGCATTCGAACGTTGAGCGTTGAGCGTGCCGTTTCTGACGTCACAGCGTGGAATAGCACGCTCGGGAGTCTTTCCGAACGTGCAGAGCAATATCTGGCATGTCAGAAATTCTGAGCGTGCGTCTGAGCGTTGACCAATGAGATGGGACAACGCCACATACGTCACACGCACGCGTCTCTCTTCAGTACAGAGTTGTGAGGCGCCATATTGGCATTCATCTCAAGCCTATATGTATATATGCCGTTTCTGAGCACCAGCAAATTGAGAATCACTGGGAAACCCGTTGTTAATTGTGTGATTCGTTCTAATAAAATAATGAGAAACGTCACATTCGTGGCAAAAGAATTATTGTTGTGGTGTCACCGCCAGACACCACACTTGCTAGGTGGTAGCTTAAATCGGCCGCGGTCCATGTCGGACCCGCGTGTCGCCACTGTGTAATCGCAGACCTAGCGCCACCACCAAGGCAGGTCTCGTGATACGAGAGAGCACTCGCCCCAGTTGTACGAGAACCTAGCTACCGCCCAGTTGTACGAGAACCTAGCTACCGACCAGATGTACGAAGCCTTTCTCTCTCATTAGCCGAGAGACAGAATAGCCATCAGCTAAGTTAATGGCTACGAACTAGCAAGGCGCCATTAGCCCTACAGTGATTGTACTTAAAGTCTTCTGTGTATCGTCAAGATCGATGTACCACAAGGATTAATTAAAGTTAAGTATTAAACCTGCTCCGTACTTTTCTTCCTAACATTAATTACGTATCCTGTTCCAGTACTTCACGCCCGTCTGCATTAGTCTAGCGTGCCTTTTTCAGCCATCTCAACTTCACGGTGTCGGCCCAGCTACCGACACAACAATTGTAACTTGCGTATTATGAGAGTATGCTATTTGAAGGCAGCGACACACTGAAGATCCACCCAAAACGCATTGTTCTTGGTACAATTTGTTATAATTAAATTTCAGTTAGTAACATAATTATCTACGATTAACGTTTTTAGCAACGGTAACACAATATAGCTAAGGGTAGGGAACGTGTTGTTGGTTTAGCGTAATGAGTAGCGTCTCTTTCCACTATTCAGTGTAGGTTTGGTCGGTGGTTCGCGTCGTAGGACTTCCAAATTTTCTTTCCTAACAGTCGCGTTTTTATTAGGTTCTCATACTTTATTATTAGTTTAACATAAGTATATGTTATAATATTTGATGTTATGTAAATATACGCTCACCTTTCTTTGAGGGGTGACTATGTTCGATTGGGTTAATCTACAGGACAGCTTGCGCTACTTGTATAAAGATATTTTGCTCCTTTTTCTTTTACGCTTCGTAATTCACATGTTGCAAAGATTCTGCTACTGGGTAGGAATAGTGATCAAGTAAGACTGACCTTGGGGTTTTACTAAAATGTGTGAATGATGAAATAACGTTTATCTTATGCGCAGAAGTATTCCAAATTTGTACCGCATTGTTTGTAACGGAACTTTTGTAAGCCTGTGTCCTTATTGATTGGACATGGTACTTTCCTTTTCGCGGACTATGAAGGAAATGTGCATTTTAATAGAGCTAACGTGGAAATTTTACGTTCGCCCGTTGAGTAAACAGTGTGATTTACTAACTAGAAACATCCCTCGACTGCCGCTGGAGTGCGTTGCGATCGCGTATACCACGTAGGGGCCCACGTACCGTATGCACAAGTCGCATCATTCCTGAGCGTTCAGCAGCACGTTCAACTCGGCACGCTCAACGTTGACGTTCGACAGCACGGTCCGTGTGCCGACGGCTTTACGGAACTGTGCAGTGAGGTGACAGGACCCATGGGACACCTCTCAATATCGTGGCTAACCTCTTTGCCTGGAGTAGTGGCGCAGCTCGACGTGGCATGTGCTCAGAAAGTCGTTGCAAGTCCCCTGCAGAAATATTGAACCATGCTGCCTCAATAGCCGTCCACAATTGCGAAACTTTTGCCGGCGCTGGATTTTGTGCTGACCTTTCTACTATGTCCCACAGATATTCGATAGGATTCATGTCGGGCGATCTGAGTGACCAAATCATTCGCTCGATTTGTCGAGAGTGTCCTTCAAACAAATCACGAACAACTGTGAGCCCGTGTCACGGTGCATTGCGACCCACAAAAATTCCATCGCTATTGGGGAACATGAAGTCCATGAATGGCTGCAAATGGTCTCCAAGTAACCGAATATAACCATTTGCAGTCAATTATCGGTTCAGTTGGACCAGAGACGACCCAGTCCATTCAATGTGAGCACAGCGCACACCATTATGGAGCCACCACCGGGTCGCGCAGTGCCTTTTCAGAACTTGGGCCCAAGTCTTCGGGGGATCTGCGCCGCACGCGGACACTACCATCAGCTCTTACTAAACGGAAATCGGGGCTCATCTGACCAGGCTACTATTTTCTAGTGTGGCTAGAGTCCAACCGATATGGTCACGCGTCCGGAAGAGGCGCTGCAAGCGATGTCGTGCTGTTGGCAAAGGCACTCGCGTCGGTTGTCTGCTGCTATAGCCCACTAACGCCAAATGCCGCTGTATTATTCTAATGGATGCGTTCGTCCTACGTCTCATATTGAATTCAGTGGTTATTTCACGCACTGTTGCTTGTCTGTTAGTATTAACAATTCTACGAAAATGCCGCTGCTCTCGGTCGTTAAGTGAAGGCCGTCGATCACTGCGTTGCCCATTGTGAGAGGTCACGCCTCAAATTTGGTATTCTCGGCACGTTCTTGACACTGTGCATTTCGGAATATTGAATTCTCTAACGATTGCCGGAATGGGATGTCCCATAAGTCTAGCTCCAACAACGATTCCCCGTTCAAAGTCTGTAATTCCCGTCATGCGGCCATAGTCGCGTTGGAAACCTTTTCAAATGAATCATCTGATTACCAACGAGAGCTCTGCCAATGCGCTGTCCTTTTATATCTTGAGTACGTGATACTACCGCCACCTGAACATGTGCACATCGCTACCTCATGACTTTTGCCACCTCCGTGTATTGCCAGTAAAGTAAACAAAAAGTCCGCCTTGGTGACAGTTGTTAGCTGCCGGTTCTCGTGCTTGACGGGAAGTGTCCTGTGTTGACGCAGCTAGTTAGCTCGATCGCCCCTTCGCTACCCAGTGAGCGTAAGTCGATACGGCGAGTACAGAGCAGCTAACCAGTATGGATGGAAGAGTACTCGTAAATGTTTCCAGAATGAGATTCTCACTCTGCAGCGGAGTGTGCGCTGATATGAAACTTACTGGCACATTAAAACTGTGTGCCGGACCGAGACTCGAACTCGGGACGTTTGCCTTTCACGGGCAAGTGCTCCACCATCTGAGCTACCCAAGCACTACTCACGCCCCGTACTCACAGCTTTAGTTTTGCCAGTACCTCGTCTCCTACCTTCCAAACTTCACAGAAGCTCTTCTGCGATCCTTGCAGAACTAGCACTCCTGGAAGAAAGGATAATGCGGAGACATGGCTTAGCCACAGCCTGGGGGACGTTTCCAGAATGAGATTTTCACTTTGCAGCGGAGTGTGCGCTGATATGAACTTCTTGGAAGATTAAAACTGCGTGCCGGACTGAGACTCGAACTCGGTACCTTTACCTTTCGCGTGCAAGTGCTCCACCATCTGAGCTACACAAGCACGACTCACGCCCCGTACTCACAGCTTTAGTTCTGCCAGTACCTCGTCTCCAACCAAACTTCACAGAAGCTCTCCTGCGAACCTAAGCCATGTCTTCGCAATATCCTTTCTTCTAGGAGTGCTAGTTCTGCAAGGTTCGCAGGAGAGCTTCTGTGATGTTTGGAAGGTAGGAGACGAGGTACTGGCAGAAGTAAAGCTGTGAGGACGGGGCGTGAGTCGTGCTTGGGTAGCTCAGATGGTAGAGCACTTGCCCGTGAAAGGCAAACGTCCCGATTTCGAGTCTCGGTCCGGCACACAGTTTTAATGTGCCAGTAAGTTTCATATCAGCGCACACTCCGCCGCAGAGTGAAAATCTCATTCTGGAAACATTTACGAGTACTCTTCCATCCATACTGGTTACAGCTAGTGTATGCATTAAACGCAGATGGCAATGGCGTATGTTAAAACTTTGCAAATGAAGCGTTGCAGCAGATGCGCAAAACTATAGACCTATATCTCTGACGTCGATCTAATGTAGAATTTTAGAACATGTTTTTTGCTCGAGTATCATGTCGTTTTTGGAAACCCAGAATCTACTATGTAGGAATCAACATGGATTCCGGAAACAGCGATCATGTGAGACCCAACTCGCTTTATTTGTTCATGAGACCCAGAAAATATTAGATACAGGCTCCCAGGTAGATGCTATTTTTCTTGACTTCCGGAAGGCGTTCGATACAGTTCCGCACTGTCGCCTGATAGACAAAGTAAGAGCCTACGGAATATCAGACCAGCTGTGTGGCTGGATTGAAGAGTTTTTAGCAAACAGAACACAGCATGTTGTTATCAATGGAGAGACGTCTACAGACGTTAAAGTAACCTCTGGCGTGCCACAGGGGAGTGTTATGGGACCATTGCTTTTCACAATATATATAAATGACCTAGTAGATAGTGTCGGAAGTCCCATGCGGCTTTTCGCGGATGATGCTGTAGTATACAGAGAAGTTGCAGCATTAGAAAATTGTAGCGAAATGCAGGAAGTTCTGCAGCGGATAGGCACTTGGTGCAGGGAGTGGCAACTGACCCTTAACATAGACAAATGTAATGTATTGCGAATACATAGAAAGAAGGATCCTTTATTGTATGATTATATGATAGCGGAACAAACACTGGTAGCAGTTACTTCTGTAAAATATCTGGGAGTATGGGTGCGGAACGATTTGAAGTGGAATGATCATATAAAATTATTTGTTGGTAATGCGGGTACCAGGTTGAGATTCATTGGGAGAGTCCTTAGAAAATGTAGTCCATCAACAAAGAAGGTGGCTTACAAAACACTCGTTCGACCTATACTTGAGTATTGCTCATCAGTATGGGATCCGTACCAGATCGGGTTGACGGAGGAGATAGAGAAGATCCAAAGAAGAGCGGCGCGTTTCGTCACAGGGTTATTTCGTAACCGTGATAGCGTTACGGAGATGTTTAACAAACTCAAGTGGCAGACTCTGCAAGAGAGGCGCTCTGCATCGCGGTGTAGCTTGCTCGCCAGGTTTCGAGAGGGTGAGTTTCTGGATGTGGTATCGAATATATTGCTTCCCCCTACTTATACCTCCCGAGGAGATCACGAATGTAAAATTAGAGAGATTAGAGCGCGCACGGAGGCTTTCAGACAGTCGTTCTTCCCGCGAACCATACGCGACTGGAACAGGAAAGGGAGGTAATGACAGTGGCACGTAAAGTGCCCTCCGCCACACACCGTTGGATGGCTTGCGGAGTATAAATGTAGATGTAGATGTAGATGTAGATGATGACATCCTTGATCGTGTAGGGTTTAGTGATGGGGCAGCTTTTCATCTAAGTGGGAAGGTGAATGTTCCAAATGAAAATGTAAAATCTCAAAGAGATTCCCTAAAATAATGCGTTTTCTCTGCTGTGTCCCGACGTCAAGTGTACGGACTAATATCAGTGGCCATACAGAGCTGAACAGTCGCTGCTACACATGTGATCAATTCTTTACTGCAAGTTAAACTAACATCTTGATCTAGGCCTATTCCGTTCAAAAGATTAACTTAATAACTTTATAATGAATTTTTGCATATGTGAGTGAACTTCTCTCAATATGGAAACTTTGTACTAAGATGTATAACTCTGAGTAACTTCTGTTTAATGTTTGTACCTATTTACGATCCGACTAAAATCTTATCTATACACAACAATCTCATGACCAGTACAGCCCTCTGAAAACTTAAGCGATCAAAATGCAACAATAAGAAAATATAAAATATTCAAAGAACTTATATATCTTTGACATATGTAATTAGGTTATGTAACATACCAAAGCATTGTTTAGTGTGCTGAATCTTCCAATAGAACCTACAGAAAAACATAAATTTCGAAAAAGCGTACTACCCGACCTTCCCCTACGTTTTATATGGTTTTTCTTTGTTCATTAAGGCGGATGGCGGGATGGTTACCTTGAAAATGACACTGCTAATTCTCAGTTCATGCTTGTCTTACCCTAGCTTGTGTTCCATCTCTCTTGACCTTGTCGTCGATAAGACGTTAAATTCTAAGTTGCCCATATATTTCAAAGCCATGGACTATTTTAACCCCCACGTTCTATCACATTTGATGACGTCCTGTCTCTAATAGCTCCATAGTACATCTTCTACTACGTAAATTGGGCCAAAAAGCAGGTGATTTAAGTGTACTGGGTAATTTCGAGAAGGCGATCATCCTCAAACGGGTAGCTAGATTCCTTTCTGGAACGCTACGGCAGATGTGCTTATACAAGTAGTCTGTCATCTGAAAAAAGTCCTGTTTCCACAGTTTTGCATGGTCGTAATTCAGGAAGTTGTCTGTCTGGGTAGCTATCATTCCGAAAGATGATAGCCAGTCCACCTTTCGTGTGATTTTGTAACTCTATTAAGTTTTGTAGAATGTATTTTATCTATCTGTATTTTCTCAGATTTTTTATCGTGGCAAGAAGTGGGAGGGGGAGGGAAGTTCTCATTACGAATTGTTGTGATTGATTTTTATTTTCATTTTTATTACACTTGATATTTAGCATCCCATGGACATTATCCACCTTTCCTAAACATGGACGATTGCTTGATTATATGAAAGTGAGTGTAACTGCAGGTTCATGTATGCTGATAAAATCAGGCAGACCTTCTTGGTTTCGCCTGGTAGGAGCCCCTGGGAACGGTCGTTGGGTTTAAGTCTTCGAGTCTAGCCTGAGGCACCGTTTTGGCGGTGCGTCTGTCTGCTCGTCGTTTCTTAACATGTGGCATCGCCATTGGTTATTTCAGACCCACAAGCAAGGAAAACGGTTGTTCAGGTTTTACATGTTGAGTCAGTGTTAAATTCGGAACGGAGGCACCAAGCGTTGTCTCCTGTCTCCTGACTGGAGGAGACGCCTGGTATCACTGCAAATTCGCTCCGCTGATTAACCAGTTTGTCACTGACAACATTATTTTTCTGTCTCTGTACACAGTGGTGGGGCTTGTTGATTTTTGTTCAGAGTTAGTAGTCGCTGTTCGGGGCTTTGGAGAGTATGATATGCCACTGCTATGTGCACTTCGAATGTTATTTTGGGTGGGAGTTAGTTTTTTCGGGTTAGGAAGCTTCGATAACTGTTAACCAGCGGAAAAAATACTCCTATCGGAGTACAAAAAGGCGAATATGCTTCTGACTGAAAATGGGGTACCAGCTGCCTCATTCTACCTTCCTCAGCACCTTTAAAAATTTTCCAAAAGATTTTGGCATGTGAATATATTTGCGCTTTTTATAATATGCAACTCACATGAAAGTCCCACAAGCTCCCCTAACTGTAAGTCACGACACCCACTAGACCATCGCTGTAAGTCGCTCATACCCATCCCCTCCCAGTTGCGCATTTTCACTCATTCGCTCCGCCCAACTCACTGTCATTATCACTTTGTGTCTCTCTAACTGTCCCCTGTCTCACAGCCTCAGGCTCCTTCATTCTATCCTACTGATATTGTCTCCTCGCTCTCCCTCTTGCTTTTTCTTACTGCTATGATCTCATTCATTCCTTCCCACTGCTGTTGTCTCTTCTCACTCTCTCTCTCTCTTCCTCGTCGTCACTTCTCTTTATCACTGGCTCTCACCCACTTCCACTTCCTCCCTCTCTTTATTCCTGTTCCACTGGCACTGTCTCCTTTACTCTTTTCCTAGCACTGCTCTGTCACTTTCAGCTATATTCCACTGCAACTATATCCCTCTCTTTCTCTCACATTGCCATTGTATCCTTCGTTCTTTCTCTATCGCTACCACTGTCTACTATCTTCCAGTACGTATTGCTTTTCCATCTCTTTCCCACTGCCACTGCCGCCTTCTCTCTCAGCATAAGTAAGCGCAAATACGTTTTTTTTTTTTTTTTTTTTTTTTTTTTTTTTTTTTGGAAAATTTTCACAGATACTGATGAGAATAGAGCACCGCAACCGGTGCCCCACCTATCAGTCAGGGTCTTTTAACAAACAGGAGAATATTCGTCTTTTATGTGCTCCGATAAGAAGCGTTTCTACGCTGGTTTCTCTGCTGCAGCAGGGCATGTCGCTCGCATGTCAGTAAAATGTTTGAAGTTTTCTCATGTGAAATTGAAGTGATGCAGAACTATATAAATTTACATATCAGATTAGATTTTATGTGCATAAAAATTTTGCAAGATCCTTAGTGCTACAACATGATGTAAAGGAGAACTTTACAGCATATTTCTTCTTTCTTCGTCACTTTATAAAGTAAGTTTTCGCCTCACACCGGATTTTATGTACGTATTTTGCTTGTACAAGTAGGCTAACTTTGAATCTCTGTTTCTCAGAAACGCATAAAGATATCAAGAATATTTCAAGATTGTTCGACATCAGGATCTTAGGACCACATCGTAAAAATGGCAGCAATTTTCTGTGCATTGCCGTCTTGGAATCCGCGGCTCGGATTCGATCTCCAAAAACAATGTTTCTCGGAAGTTTCTCCTTAATGGTTAAAGATTTTTGTAAAAGGGAAGATGGCGCTTCTAGGTGGAAGCCTAGGGAATGTAATAGTGAAATTTGCAAAATTATCTGCTCTTATTTATTATTTATATTTCGCCTCACACTGGATTTTACCTGCGTAATTTACCTATACAAGTAGGGTAAGTTTTGGCACCTGAAGCTGTCTCTTCCAGGTTTTCTCAGGAAGCGCCCATTATGGGGATCTGGAACGGGGAATTTTTTTTCATATTTTCAGATTTTTATCTCATTATAAAATATGCAATTTTCCAAATAAAATGATATATACATCACTTTTAAACTCACATGGGAAATATTTTATTTTTTTAAATATAATCTACACCGGTTGAAAATGTTAAAATTATTACATGCATTACTTCAAGATCTAATAAAATCGGTAATTTTTTATATAGAGGGCTGTGGATTGCTGTGTTATAAAAGTTAAATTACGTGTTTGTATTGGTAGCACTGTCCAAAACTGTATCATATAGTTTCATGGTACAAACACGCGTTGTATGTCGAAGTGCTAACGTTTTTCCGAGGAAAAGTGACGAATAGATAGATAAATCTCTCAAAAAGTAAAGTATGACGCCAAAACGAAGTGTTTTAAAAAACGTGGGTTTCATGTTAATAGATTTTCGAATAAAGGGAAAAATTGTGTTCAACATGTGGCGTGTGAAGTTACAGACAATGAAATACAGGTAAACTCGTCAGCATCTAGAGAAACACCCATTAGTCCTTCGAAGATTAAAAGAAAACGTTGTGATACACTGTTTTCTCAAAACGAAAATGATGTAAATGGTAGGTTAGATTATATTCTGATAGATTTACACATCCTAAAAAGGGTGTTAGGTGAATGTGTGTGTTGTAAAATATGTGGAGGACCAGTTAGTTTACATGGAGACAGTGAGATATCAAATGGACTAGCCAGGGAACTTACCTTTAATTGTGCCAGTTGTAAATATACTCCTTCATTTTGGAATTCTGATAAGCGTAAAGATAATTGTTTTGAAGTAAATGTTAGGTGGTTTTATGGATTGAGAGCTATTGGCAAAGAACACACTGCAGCAGAAACAATGTGTGCCATGATGAATATGCCACGCCCAACTAGTGAAATCGGCAAGTATGCAGGATTTATTGGAGCTGCTGTGGAATCTGTTGTATGTGAGTCAATGAAAGGTGCTGCAAACGAAGCTGTTGACTATGACTGACATACCAGTAGTTTTGATGGCACTTGGCAGAAGCGCGGCTACAGTTATGAGAATTCTGTTGCTGCTGTGACCAGTGTGGATATTGGAAAGGTAATAAATTTCCAGATTTTAATCAAACATTGTCATAAGTGTAAATCAGGGAATGAAGAAGGGCATATCTGTGACAGGAATTATCAAGGAACAAGTTGTAGTATGAGGCCTCTGCAACTACTGAAATTTTTAGTCGATCTGTGAACGAAAGGGAAGTGTGTTACACTAAGTTCTTAGGTTATGGAGACTAAAACGCATATAACAGTGTAGTAGCCGCTCAGCCTTGTGGGCAGAAGATTATCACAAAACTGTAAAGTGTTGGTCATGTCCAGAAGAGCATGGGCACCAGGTTGAGGAATTTGAAACAAAGTTTGAGAGACAAGAAACTTTCTGATGGTAAAACCATACGAGGCAGGCTGACAGACAAAATGATTGATGAACTACAGCAGTATTATGGGATGACCATTAGAAATAATACTGAGGATTTGTTGAAAATGAAGCAGGCAGTATGGGCTACCTTCTTCCACAGACTGTCAATTGATGAAAAACCAGTACACCACCTTTGCCCTCCTGGACTTGATCCATGGTGCAATTACCCCAAAGCCCAGTACTCAAACAGTTCATACAGCCATAAACATTCCATCCCAGCAGCAACCATGGAAATCATAATACCTATTTACAGAGACGTGGCAAATCCTGAATTACTGAAGAAAAGTCTGCATGGTCAGACTTAAAATCACAATGAGTCGTTCAGTAATCTTATATGGACTCGCTTACCAAAAAATGTTTTTGTTGGAATAAAGACGCTGAAGCGAGGGGTCAGTGATGCTGTTATTGCTTTTACTGATGGCAACATTGGCAGGGAGAAAGTGCTACAGCATATGGGAATTAATCCTGGAGCAAAATCCGTCAGAGAACTTGAACGCATGGTCAAGGTTCGCATTGATAAAGCAGAGTATGCAGCACAGTTGGCCACTAAGGGGTCCAGAAAGAAGAAAAGAAGAAAAAAACTTGGAAAACGGTCAAGAGGATGATATACAGTATGGTGCAGGGAGCTTCTGAGTGACGAAAAATAAAAAATTAAGCATATACTGAGTTACAGTTTTATGAAACCTTAGAAGCCATTCCTATTTGCTCCATTTTCCTAAACTGGAGGAAGTGTGTAAATTCAAGCTTTGATGCTGTACTCTATTATAGTTACAGTAAGACGATTCTTCTATTGTGTGTACAAATAGTCCCTAGCTCAAGGGCTAACCAAAGCACTCTACCCTACCTTTCTATCGCCAACAGAACCCGAGGTATGAGCCCCGGGCGGAAAACTTGCATTTATGCGCGGCGTTCTGAAACATATTGCCGCGCGGAGTGGCCGTGCGGTCAGAGGCGCAATGTCACGAATAAGGCGGCAACTCCCGCCGGAGGTTCGAGTCATCTCTCGGGTATAGGTGTATGTGTTGTCCTTAGCGTAAGTTAGTTTAAGTAGTGTTTAAGTCTAGGGACCGATGACCTCAGCAGTTTGATCCCATAGGACTGCAGCATTTTCACGGGAATCTCGCAAGCGATAATTTTCATTTTAACTGGATTCAGTTGGGGGTCGATTTTGTTCCTTATCCAGTCGCAATTCACTTCATGCATCGTGATCCCGATTAAGTTTCGTGATTTCGTTCCGCTGTGGGTCGCAGGCCAGGCACAACTCGAACTGCACTGGAAATGTGACCGTTGCCTTCCGTCATTTTTCGGTGTCTGAATTTTAATAGCACTCGAGCGTCCATGTTCCGTTCTTCACCTAACCTAATCCTCACTGAATAATGATTATTAACTTTGTGGAAAATAGATACCCGTTACCGAAAGGTAGTGACTGGATTTTATACCTATTAAATATTTACTGAAGTTGAGGTGTTCGCTCCATTTTATGAACAAATGTAACTGAACTTCTCGCTGATGTGCATTCCGATACACCATCTAATATTCCTGTACTCATTAATCTCAAGTATCCTGTCGCGAAAATGTATGAAATTTTATCCCGAGAGAGAATGATAGGTTATTTTTGTTCAAAAAGAAAACCGCAACTACGAAAATGTCCATATTACATGGGGAAAGTTCATCCCATAGTAAATTGTCACCAAAATTTAGACGATATCAGTAATTTATAAACAGTGGACGGTTTTTACTACCACAACCGACTAGCTGCAATGGCATTCCAGCCAGTTTTCAGGTAGGGATGGCGGTCACAGCTGAAACAACCAGTCTTCGGTTACATCGTTTTTTTCCATGCCAGTTTAATCTGTCTGTTAAAACAGCTCAAAATAATTGGTTTCCGAAATAATAGCTTTTCGGGTTTTTGTTCCTATTACTTCCTGCAAATTTTGAGTCTCTCAGTTTCAGGATACACTGAATCAAAATATTAAATGAAATTGACAACTAAAATCTTAGCCTATGCACCATTTGCTGCTTTCCTGGGAAAGACATAAACGGTTGAAAACTACGAAAAATCACCAGTATTGTCCAATTTTTTGAAACTCCGCTCAAAAATCATGTTATAATAGGGGTTCATAGCTCTATTTGGGCATTAGGAACAGTCAGCGCTGATAATGGGCGCACGCTGAAGTTGCAGAACTCTGTTTCTCGATTTACGTTGTCTGTTTTCAAGGGCTACAAATATAATAAAGGCATATTACATAGACAGAGGCTGCAGATCAGCTATCTTCTATTTTTGTTGCATACTGTGAATGAATTGTTTTTAATTTATTACTGTTACCACAATTTCCTTCCTCTTTTATTAATTCATAGAAGTGGCAGTCAAATCGTTAACCTTTTAAAGCAAATGAAGCATTGCACTGCATTGGTATGTCACTTCGTAAACGTATTTCCAGACTAGGATTGCTGCTGTTCTGCAATATAACGGAAGGCGGGCGACGACAGAGAGAAAAAAATTGTTCAAATGGCTCTGAGCACTATTGGACTCAACATCTGACGTCATCAGTCCCCTACAACTTAGAACTACTTAAACCTAACTAACCTAAGGACATCACACACATCCATGCCCGAGGCAGGATTCGAACCTGCGACCGTAGTGCGACAGATAGAAACTAGCATATAGACCAGGTGTGTGTATGTCTGTGTGTGTGTGTGCGTGTGTGTGTGTGTGTGTGTGAGAGAGAGAGAGAGAGAGAGAGAGAGAGAGGGTGCATTATTGTCTCACGCCAGCAATGCTGTACAAATTATTATGCCATGTGTTTCTGTCGGTACTATTGTTAACATAGCACTGATCGCTTTCGACATTTTCTATAATAAAGCAGAATTTCAATCCACTGCAAGTGACGAACAAAAATTATTCATCATTTAAGAATGCTTTATTTAAAAATGAAGAACAGTAGCACTGTTGCTACGGCTTATTGCAATTTACATTTTCTACTCTGTTACTAGAAGAAAAACCTGTTATAAGAGAGACCACACAAATGTCCGCCCCCAGTAGCTGAGTGGTCAGCGCGACAGAATGTCAATCCTAAGGGCCCGGGTTCGATTCCCGGCTGGGTCGGAGATTTTCTCCGCTCAGGGAATAGATGTTGTGTTGTCCTAATCATCATCATTTCATCCTCATCGACGCGCAAGTTGCCGAAGGGGCGTCAATTCGAAAGACTTGCACTCGGCGAACGGTCTACCCGACGGGAGGCCCTAGTCAGACGACATTTATTTACCACACCAATACCGAAAAATACTGGTTATTCAGAACTAAAATACCGTTGTAGGTTTTAAACGGCTGGTTTTTCCCGTCCCTACAATGCAGGTAGTATCTCTGCGTGTCTGCTTGCTCCACCAAGTGCTGACAACCGCGGAGTGAAAGTGCTGCCAACTCCGCCGCCGGCGGGCCCGACAGAAGACAATAGACTCGCGATAAGCTAACTGCTGTGCACGGGCTCATGTATCTCGTCTCTCTGGCCTAAATCTGACGAACGAGACTGATGCTACACGCTCTGTGGGTTGTCAGCTTACCGTCGCAACGCAAAGTAATAAAATGTACTCGCTGTTTGAGAGACTGCGCTAAGCCGCTAGTGTCTGCAGTCGACGATGTTTTCGCCACAATCGCAAACTGCTCTGCAAACGTTTGCGTTCCTTATCAGCAAATGTGCTCACGTCACCAGAGCTATTGCAAATTTCTGACGTCCTAGAAGGGAAGTTCCATTTTTTCCACGCAAAAGTATGTCTTCATTGTGTACCTAGTAAAGCGCAGCTCTTAATGAACAGTAATTTTGAAAGATATTCTTACGGATCGAACACGATTTACAACGCTAGTCACTTGACTCGTACGTCAGAGAAACTAGGCTGAAATAAGATAACTGCCGCCCCCCACCTCCCTCCTCTTGTCCAGATTTAGGTTTTCAGGTATTTCTCTAAATCATTCGAAATAATTTCTGGTATGTTTCCTTTGATTAGGCCTCGACCCCTTTCGTTTCATGGGAAAACTAAGCGAGTTAAATACACTGATGAGCCTTACGATTATGACCATTTGTGTAATAGCGTCTTGGTTCACCTCTGGATGGGTATTCTGCGTGGCGTGCATTCGACAAGTCCTTAGTAAGTATCCGCAGGTGTGTGGTGCGAAATATCTATCCACAAGTAACACAGTTCCCAAAACTATGGGATGCAAAACAGCGTCCCAAATGTGTTCCATCGGGTTCCGATAAGGCGGACTCGGTGGCCAAAATCTCAGCGTGAGTTGACTATCACGCGCCTCCAATCAATGTAGCACGATTCTGACTTTGCAGAACGAACGGTTATCCTCGTGGAAGATGCCAGCACCATCGCACTCGTAACTGAAGATGTCGTCGGTTCAACATGGTGACACGCAGTGGCCGCCTTCTGCGGGGCCCCATGTTCAACAATGAACATTGACCAGTGTGATCTGAAACACTTGTGCCTGCACCGGCATTGTAATCTACCAAACTGCCACCGATCGTCGCCTGTCCTGCTTTATAGAGCTGGCAAGCCTTTGACATCGCCCCACGTTCTGTGATGAAGGGGGGACATCCATCACCTTCTCGCCTACCCCGGCCGATTCTGAAATGCGCGCTCCCAGGTGCAGGGCCATCACACTCTGTCAGAGTCGTTTATGTCAGTGGATTTGCAAATTTGCGATCTGTATCGTGATTTACCATTTGTGTCTGCTCTACTTATACAGGGTAAGACGGGAAGAAAGGTACATGCTTTGAGGAGTAGGAGTATTGTTGTTTCTGAACAAAAAATTTCAAATGGACATATGTCCCGTATCCCACATACACATGTTCGAAAATTGCGGACGTCAGTCGCCTGTTTTACTTCACCAACATTCACATACGAATATAACCAAGCAACATCAGGCTATGTAGCGAAGACGTCTTCGCTGACAATTTCAATGGCCAGGAGTCACCTGCGCTTTTCCCGTCGTCCCACCATGTGCAAGTGAAGTGCGCATTGGGCGTTGGATCGGTCGCCGTGCAGTCATTTTTTGGCCACCGAGGTCACTCTGTCTTACTCCATAACGTTACTGTTTGTGAGGTTGGCTTAAGAGCGAAGTCTACAAAAGAGGAACTTCTCGCTCATGTTTTACATGCTTGTTCTCAAGTAAAGGGCCGCAGGAATTAGTTCAGATCAGTAGCATAGCAGCTGTCTACAAGTTGCAAAATGCACTGCAGTTAATGGTCTCCTTTTTGAACATCTTTTGTGAGTAAATTGCCGTGTCATACGCCACAAGGCGGCATTCTGTCTCACGACAGGAAGTGCTGCTGTTTTGGACTTCACTGTCTTACAACACAGACTGAAGAAAAGCAAACCTACTTCTATAGTGTTTACAAATTTAGAAAAAGCTTTTGACAATGTTGACAAGGGCAAATTTTCTGAAATTCTGAGGCTAGTGAAGTTAAAATACAGGGCGCAAAAGCCTATTCACAACTTGGACGGAAGCCAGAATGTGATTATAAGAGTCGAAGACCGTGAGGGAGTGACACAGCTCTGTAGAATATCACCGATGTTATTCAGTCTGTATATTCAGCAAGCTGTGAACGAAACAAAAGAGACATTCAGGGAGAAAAAATAATTTGGGTAAGAGTCTGTAAAGCACTTGCTAAATCAGTTGACCTAAATAGTTAGTATCTTGAAAAGAGGTTATAAGGTGGACATCAACAAAAGTAAATCTAGTATAATGATATGTAGTGAAACTAAGCTAGGTAGTGCTTTAGGAATACGTGTTGGGCAGTTAGAAATTTAAAGCAGCACATGAGTTTTGCTATTTCGGTAGCAAGATAACGCCCAAACTAGAGAGGGTATGAAAAGCAAACGGGCAACTGCCAGGAAAGCGTTCCCTAAAAAGAGAAATTTGTCAACATCTAACATAAATGTCAGTGTTAGGATGTCTTTTATGAAATTATTTGTCTGGGCTGCAGCCTTATAAGACACTCGACCGTGCGCAATGAGCGGTATGGACAGGTAGAGAATAAAAGCTTCTGAAATGTGGTGCTGCAGATGACGACTGAAGATGGGTACCGGTACGTCTATTACCTAACGATGATATAGTGGATCGAACGGGAAGGAAAAGCGATTTATGACAAAACGTGACTGAAGGAAGATATCGGTTGGTAGGACAGGTTCCTTGGGGATGTGAAGGAACTATCACCTTGCTAATGGAAGGAAATGTGGGGGGCAAATTGTAGAGGGAGACCAAGGGTAAAATACAGTATACAGGAGAAAATGGATGTAGGTTGTAGTAGTAATTTGGAGACGAAGAGCCTCGCACAGGATAGAGTAGTGGGGAGAACTACATCAAACCAGTCTTCGCACGAGAGATCAAGACAGCAACAACATCTCCCCATGTACACTTTCCCCGCGTATTAGTGTATCAGAATCTTGTCGGGTTTCCAGCCGGATCAAACTGTCGTCTGAGCACAGTATTTCAGCGGTCCACCTGGCCGCCATCATCAGGTGAGAAAATCTACGCTGCTCTCGCCGATAACTGATAAGATTCGTTTTTTTCCCTTTATTGTTATTTTATACCTGCACATACAACAGGTAGGCTGGCAGCAGCAATCTACGCCGCTCTTCAGCCTTAGAGAGACAATGATAAAAGACAGAAGGAATACTCAGAAATGACAGAATGGTGGGTAAAAACAGTAGACATAAAATGCAAAACATGGAGCCGTTCACACTCGACGAGAAATCACACTACAAATATCGATTATTGCGATGACGCATGGGAACGATGGAGCGTGATGGTGATCACTGAACACAAAACACGATGGCACACACGAGACACTGATGGCGATGATCTCCGGCGCGTGAATGTCCATGTAACGTGTGTGAGTCCGGGGACCGGCCAAGAGGGGAAGAAGGGTGAGGGGGAGGGAGAGGGGAGAGCAAAGATGCCAATGGCAGAGGAGAGGGGTGGAGGAGTAGAGGGACGGGGGTAGGGGAAACCTGGGGGAGGAGTGGGGAGAAAGGGAGGAGGGAGGGAAGGGGGAGAGAAGGGAGAGAGGGTGCCCAAAGTAAACAAACACAGGAAGAGGGAGGGAGGATCAAAGTTGGTAGGAGGGGTAGATGGAGGGGAGGAGGGCATCATCAGGGAGGGGGAGCTGGCGGAAGCCACCTTGGGAGAGGGGATGGAGAGTGGAGAGATGGAGAGCAGGTGGGACATGGAAGTACAGGCACGGCAGCCGACGGGGGCGGGAGAGGATGGGACAGACCAGCGGGTGAGGAGGATCGGGCTTGCGGGAGGTGTAGAGGATCCGTATCCATTCGAGAAAAAGGAGGAGGTGGGGGAAGGGAATTAGGTCATACAGGATCCGTGTGGGGGAGGGGAGACGGACGCAATAGGCGAGGCGAAGAGCATGGCGTTTCAGGATCTGAAGGGATTTGTGAAAGGTATGGGGATCGGCCTTGCTGTGCTGGTACTGCGAACGGCTGAAAGCAAGAGGAAACTATGGCTATAATTTTTCCCGAGGGCATGCAGCTTTACTGTATGATTAAATGATGATGGCGTCCTCTTGGGTAAAATATTCCGGAGGTAAAATAGTCCCCCATTCGGATCTCCGGGCGGGGACTACTCAAGTGGACGTCATTATCAGGAGAAAGAAAACTGGCGTTCTACGGATTGGAGCGTGGAATGTCAGATCCCTTAACCAGGCAGGTAGGTTAGAAAATGTAAGAAGGGAAATGGATAGGTTAAAGTTAGATATAGTGGGAATTAGTGAAGTTCGGTGGCAGGAGGAACAAGACTTCTGGTCAGGTGACTACAGGGTTATAAACACAAAATCAAATAGGGGTAATGCAGGAGTAGGTTTAATAATGAATAGGAAAATAGGAATGCGGGTAAGCTACTACAAACAGCATAGGGAACGCATTATTGTGGCCAAGATAGATACGAAGCCCACACCTACTACAGTAGTACAAGTTTATATGCCAACTAGCTCTGCAGATGACGAAGAAATTGAAGAAATGTATGATGAGATAAAAGAAATTAATCAGACAGTGAAGGGTGATGAAAATTTAATAGTCATGGGTGACTGGAATTCGAGAGTAGGAAAAGGGAGAGAAGGAAACGTAGTGGGTGAATATGGATTGGGGGTAAGAAATGAAAGGTGAAGCTGTCTGGTAGAATTTTGCACAGAGCATAACTTAATCATAGCTAACACTTGGTTTAAGAATCATGAAAGAAGGTTGTATACATGGAAGAACCCTGGAGACACTAAAAGGTATCAGTTGATTATATAATGGTGAGACAGAGATTTAGGAACCAGGTTTTAAATTGTAAGACATTTCCAGGGGCAGATGTGGACTCTGACCACAATCTATTGGTTATGACCTGTAGATTAAAACTGAAGAAACTGCAAAAAGGTGGGAATTTAAGGAGATGGGACCTGGATAAACTGAAAGAACCAGAGGTTGTAGAGAGTTTCAGGGAGAGCATAAGTGCACAATTGACAGGAATGGGGGAAAGAAATACAGTAGAAGAAGAATGGGTAGCTTTGAAGGATGAAGTAGTGAAGGCAGCAGAGGATCAAGTAGGTAAAAAGACGAGGGCTAATAGAAATCCTTGGGTAACAGAAGAAATATTGAATTTAATTGATGAAAGGAGAAAATATAAAAATGCAGTAAATGAAGCAGGCAAAAAGGAATACAAACGTCTCAAAAATGAGATCGACAGGAAGTGCAAAATGGCTAAGCAGGGATGGATAGAGGACAAATGTAAGGATGTAGAGGCTTATCTGCCTACAGGAAAATTAAAGAGACCTTTGGAGAGAAGAGAACCACTTGTATGAACTTCAAGAGCTCAGATGGAAACCCAGTTCTAAGCAAAGAAGGGAAAGCAGAAAGGTGGAAGGAGTATATAGAGGATCTATACAGGGGCGATGTACTTGAGGACAATATTATGGAAATGGAAGAGGATGTATATGAAGAATAAATGGGAGAAACGATACTGCGTGAAGAGTTTGACAGAGCACTGAAAGACCTGAGTCGAAACAAGGCCCCCGGAGTAGACAACATTCCACTGGAACTACTGACGGCCAGTCCTGACAAAACTCTACCATCTGGTGAGCAAGATGTATGAAACAGGCGAAATACCCCCAGACTTCAAGAAGAATATAATAATTCCAATCTCAAAGAAAGCAGGTGTCGACAGATGTGAAAATTACCGAACTATCAGTTTAATAAGTCACTGCTGCAAAATACTAACACGAATTCATTACAGACGAATGGAAAAGCTAGTAGAAGCCGACCTCGGGGAAGATCAGTTAGGATTCCGTACAAATACTGGAACACGTGAGGCAATACTGACCTTACGACTTATCGTAGAAGAAAGATTAAGGGAAGGCAAACCTACGTTTCTAGCATTTGTAGACTTAGAGAAAGCTTTTGACAATGTTGACTGGAATACTCTCTTTCAAATTCTAAAGGTGGCAGGGGTAAAATACAGGGAGCGAAAGGCTATTTACAATTTGTACAGAAACCAGATGGCAGTTATAAGAGTCGAAGGACATGAAAGGGAAGCAGTTGTTGGGAAGGGAGTAAGACAGGGTTGTAGCCTCTCCCCGATGTTATTCAATCTGTATATTGAGCAAGCAGTAAAGGAAACAAAAGAAAAATTCGGAGTAGGTATTAAAATCCATGGAGAAGAAATAAAAACTTTGAGGTTCGCCGATGACATTGTAATTCTGTCAGTGTCAGAAACAGCAAAGGACTTGGAAGAGTAGTTGAACGGAATGGATAGCGTCTTGAAAGGAGGATATAAGATGAACATCAACAAAAGCAAAACGAGGATAATAGAATGTAGTCGAATTAAGTCGGGTGATGCTGAGGGAATTAGATTAGGAAATGAGACACTTAAAGTAGTAAAGGAGTTTTGCTATTTGGGGAGCAGAATAACTGATGATGGTCGAAGTAGAGAGGACATAAAATGTAGACTGGCAATGGCGAGGAAAGCATTTCTGAAGAAGAGAAATTTGTTAACATCGAGTATAGATTTAAGTGTCAAGAAGTCATTTCTGATAGTATTCGTACGGAGTGTAGCCATGTATGGAAGTGAAACATGGACGATAAATAGTTTGGACAAGAAGAGAATAGAAGCTTTCGAAATGTGGTGCTACAGAAGAATGCTGAAGATTAGATGGGTAGATCACATAACTAATGAGGAAGTATTGAATAGGATTGGGGAGAAGAGAAGTTTGTGGCACAACTTTACCAGAAGAAGGGATCGGTTGGTAGGACATGTTCTGAGGCATGAAGGGATCACCAATTTAGTATTGGATGGCAGCGTGGAGGGTAAAAATCGTAGAGGGAGACCAAGAGATGAATACACTAAGCAGATTCAGAAGGACGTAGGTTGCAGTAGGTACTGGGAGATGAAGAAGCTTGCACAGGATAGAGTAGCATGGAGAGCTGCATCAAACCAGTCTCAGGACTGAAGACCACAACAAACAACAATGGGGATCGGAGATCCAGGCAGTGTGGGCATAGCAAAGGATAGGGCGAATGAGGGATTTATAGGTATGGAGGATGGGAGAGGGGTTCAGACCCCAACTTCGGCCGGAGAGGAGGAGACAGAGGCGGGAGCGTGCCTTGGCTTGGATCGTCCGGAGGTGGGGGGTCCAGGAGAGGCGACGGTCAAGTGTGACACCAAGGTACTTAAGGGTGAGGGCGATAGGATGGCCATAGATGGTGTAGAAACCGAGGAGGCGGAAGGAAGGAGTGGTTTTGCCTACTATGATCGCCTAGGATTTGGCAGGATTGACCTTAAGCAACCACTGGTTGCACCAAGCGGTGAACCGGTCAAGATGGGATTGGAGGAGGTGTTGGGAGTGCTGCAGGGTGGGGGCAAGGGCAAGGAAGGCAGTGTCATCGGCGTACTGGAGAAGGTGAATGGGAGGTGAAGGCGGTGGCATGTCCGCCGTATACAAGAGGTACAGAAGAGGGGAGAGGACGGAACCCTGGGGCGCACCGGCAGAGGGGAAAAAGGTGTAGGAATCCATGTTGTGGATGGTGACGTAGGAAGGACGGTGGGAAAGAAAGGAGCCGATCAGACAGACGTAGTTAATAGGAAGTGTGAAGGTTTGGAGCTTGAAGAGGAGATTCCACTCTCAAATGACTGCACCTTTATATGCATCGGAAGTACAACAAAGCATGCGTTAGATGCAGTGCGCACACGCTCAATCATTCCTGCTGCCCCATGGCGCAAAAAGAGTTGCAGCGCCTCCGGTGGTGAACACTGTCGAAAATATTATATCGTTACAAATGATTATTCATAGCCGGCCGATTCAGATGCCGTCCGTTCTTCATGTCTCATAAAACAGGATTCCACGTTTTACTTAGCAGGTATCCATTATCACGATTAATGATATCTGCTAGTCTGATTTCGACAGATTCTTTTAGAACACAACATTGCCTTACAGAGGGACACATGATGCTATATAATGAGACGCAAGTAGTTGCAATGCTTCGCGGTACTGGGATGGCGATTGCATCTTTCAACACGACCGAGCACCTGTTCATATTGCACTGCCTGTGGCGGAGTGGTTACACGACAATAATATCCCTGTAAATGACTGGCCTACACAGAGTCCTGACCTGAATCCTTCAGAACACCTTTGGGATGTTTTAGAACGCCGACTTCGTGTCAGGCCCCACCGACCGACATCGATACCTCTCCTCAGTGCAGCACTCCGTGAAGAACGGGCTGCCATTCCCAGCACCTGATTGAACGTACGCCTGCGAAAGTGGAAGCTGTCATCAAGGCTAACGGTGAGCAAACACCATACTGAATTCCAGCATTATCGATGGAGGGCGACACTAACTTGTAAGTCATTTTTAGCCAGGTGTCTGGATACCTTTGATCACATAGAGTATCTACATCGAATCTCGCTGCTGGTATCCTTTCTTCTTTCCCACACAATTCTAACAACAGGTTTTTTTATGACTGCAAACTATCAATATTTTATGATTCATTTATTACTTACATAATATTTTCTTCATGGCTAGTTTGCAGATGACATGCTATAAAAAAAAAAAAAAAAAAAAAGACGAAAAAGAGCAGAAAAACCGGTGTATAATAATTCAGCTAATTTAACAATGTAATTTTGAGGTGAGCTTCTAAACAAAACAAAGCAAATTACACATATTGTAATTCTTAGGCCTACAAGAGTTAAATTATTATATTTCATATTGTACTTTGCAGAAATCAAAATTTGATTCACAGAAGATGACACATACGTGTCTGGGTAAATACAAAAATAAACAAATTCTGTTTGCATAAGGCTGATTTTCAAAACAAACTAATACATAATATTTATCCATAAAAAGAGAAAAAACTTTTTTGTAAAGAGACTGGAAATAAAAAAGGGATACAAGAGAACTTTTAACCAAATCAGTATAGTCTTTTCGTATCTGTTACTATATTTACACCTGTGACAAGTAAAGTAGGTAACTTGCGGAGTGCTGCACGAATCACGATGATACTGATCGCAGAAACATAGAAAACCGTAATTATTGCGACGTACAGCACATCTGATAAACGTCAAATTTTTGCGTGTGAATGGTTTTTCAATGTCTGTTACAAAACAAACTTGGTTTTCCTTCATAAACGGTTCTCGGTCATCACACAATTAAGCGTCGTACCACGCATGTCGCAGCATGTTACCGAATATTGGTGCTCACGACTGACCGTGTACTATTGATGAATTTTTATGCAATCTTCTCCAGGAATTCTCTCCCTATCTTGTTCGATGATGTATGCACCATTTTGTGGTCGTTTTCGCCTGTATGTAAAAATAAACACGTAAGGATGAACCAGCGGAGTGCGTTTGGGGCGGGTTGCTTTAATATTGCACTTTCGTAGAACAATGTGGGAGTGAAAAATAAAAGGAACGTATCGGTAGCCAGATGCACTCCAGGGACCTCGCGCTTACGAAACTAACCGCTTACTCTCTGAGCTGCGGACTCCTTGGATGCTCGCGACCATACAAAGTATGTAAGCAGGTTTAAAATTTTCAAACCCGGTTTTCTCGAAAACGGTTGAGATTTGCACCTTCCTATTTACATACGTTGTAGACCTAGTCGTGCCCTACATGCTGTCAATACGAATTAAATTAGTGAGGGGTAGTTCATACTGTTCCCTTGTTAGCCATTCTAAAAATGGTATTCGCTGTAGCTGTGGCTTACCGTTCGCTAATTTGCCCACACGTATTTACCAAGAATCTAATTGAAGGCTTGATAGTCCTCCTTGTATGTGTAGAGAAGACACCATGGGATTTTCCTAATAACAAACTAATTTTCCTGCCTATATACTAATGACAAATTATTTAGAAGGACCGTTTTGTTTCACAGCAGCTTCATTATCGTACTTTGCGTACATATTGAAAGGGCGTCTGATGCTACTGCTACACGCTGGCTGTGCACTTCCCAATCTTTAGCTCTAGGTAAGACAAATTAAAAAGAAGAGAGCTTTATTTTCCGGGACGCGAGCGAATGAACTGTATCGATCTCTTTCGTTTTGTTCTTAATCTTTGTCTCCCTCGAGCCTTTGTCCTGAACGCCAAAGAAAGAAAACAATAGACACCAGTGTACACTGCTCTTTCTTTCTTTTAGCAGATAATCAATGCTCATCAAGTCGCTTTGTGATCCATTCAGACTAAGTTAAACTTTTCTTTCAGATGAATTAATAGGAAATATCTCACGGAGATTTCTTTTAATGAACACAGAATAGTAAGTAATTGATGTTGAAGAAATATTTCTCACTTCCATTATCTTCATCTGGCTGCAAATTTGGATTTGCACGTATAACACAACTGCAGTTTCAGTGTCACAGCTCCGTAAGTGCAGGTGACTGTCGATTAAAATATTCGAATTGTCGACTCAACTGTTACAACGAATTTGTGAAAGTTGATGCTTTGGGTACGACTGCCTGCAAATAGTAGAGCTAACATGCTAATATCTCTTGTCCCGCAGGTGTACACCGCCACTGTCCTATCACAATGGGTGTCGGAATAATCTACATCCACATCTACATGGATACTCTGCAAATCACATTTGAGGGCCTGGAAGAGGGTTCATCGAACCACCTTCACAATTCTCTATTATTCCAATCTCGTATAGCGCGCTGAAAGAACAAACATCTGTATCTTTTCGTACGAGCTCTGATTTCCCTTACTTTATCGTGGTGATCGTTTCTCCCTATGTAGGTCGGTGTCAATAAAATATTTCCGCATTCGGAGGAGAAATTTGGTGATTGGAATTTCGTGAGAAGATTCCGTCGCAATGAAAAACGCCTTTCTTTCGATGATGTCCAGTACAAATCCTGTATCATGTCAGTGACACTCTCTCCCTATTTCGCGGTAATGCAAAATGTGCTGCCCTTCTTTGAACTTTTTCGATGTACTCCGTCACTCCTATATAGTAAGGATCCCACACCGAGCAGCAGTATTCTAAAAGAGGACGGACAAGCGTAGTGTAGGCAGTCTCCTTAGTAGATCTGTTACATTTTCCAAGTGTCCTGCCAATAAAACGCAGACTTTGGTTAGCCTTCCCCACAACATTTTCTATGTGTTCCTTCCAATTTAAGTTGCTCGTAATTGTAATTCCTAGTTATTTAGTAGAATTTACAGTCTTTAGATTTGACTGATTTATCGTGCAACCGAAGTTCAAGGAATTCCTTTCAGCACTCATGTAAATGAACTCACATTTTTCGTTATTTAGGGTCAACTGCCAATTTTCGCACCATTTATATAGCTTTTGTAAATCGTTTTGCAGTTTGTTTTGATCTTCTGATGACTTTATTAGTCAATAAACAACAGCGTCATCTGCAAACAACCCAGACGGCTGCTCGGGTTGTGTCCCAAATCGTTTATATAGATAATGAACAGCAAAGGGCCTATAACACTACCTTGGGGAACGCCAGAAATCACTTCTGTTTTACTCGTCATTTTCCGTCAGTTACTACGATCTGTGACCTCTCTGACAGGAAGTCACAAATCTACTCACATAACTGAGACGATATTCCATAAGCACGCAATTTCACTACAAGCCATTTGTATGGTACAGTGTCAAAAGCCTTCCGGAAATGCAGAAATACGGAATCGATCTAATATCCCTTTTCAATAGCACTCAGCACTTAGTGTGAATAAAGAGCTAGTTGTGTTTCACAAGAACGATGTTTTCTAAACCCGTGTTGACTGTGTGTCAATAGAACGTTTTCTTCGAGGTAATTCATAATGTTCGAACACGGTATATGTTCTAGAATCCTGCTGCATATCGACGTTAATGATATGGGTCTGTAATTTAGTGGATTACTCCTACTGCTTTTCTTGAATATTAGTGTGACCTATGCAACTTTCCAGTCTTTGGGTACGGATCTTTCGTCGAGGGAACGGTTGTATACGATCGTTAAGTATGGAGCTAATGCATTAGCATACTCTAAAAGGAACCTAATTGGTATACAGTCTGGAGCAGAAGACTTGCTTTTATTAAGTGATTTAAGTTGCTTCACTACTCCGAGGATATTTAAGGTTACTCATGTTGGCAGCTGTTCTTGATTCGAATTCTGGAATATTTACTTCATCTTCTTTTGTGAAGCCAAGGCTGTGTTTAGTAACTCTGCTTTGGCAGTGCTGTCTTCGATAGTATTGCAAACACAAGTAAAGCGAGATGTGTGTTCCACCATTTTCCTTTTTTTTTTTCTTTTTTGGCCCTGCAATATACAGTCGTTGTGGACGCTCATCGGTTGACAAATGACATCTTGTCATAATGTGAGGCAACTTCAAAGAGTAAGTTAAACATTATTATGGAAGATCAAGCAAATTTTATTCAACTTTACGCTACGGTTCAAAGTGACACAAAAACGTGACACTATTTTTCACATATTCACCAAGTCTCTGCAAACGGCGGTCCAAACGTTCTACCATTAATTCAGTTTCTCGACGATAGAAATTCGCTCCTTTTTCACAAACCCATTCGAGAACCGCTGAGTGGGCGTCATCATCGTCAGAAAATCTGCGACTGCTGCGAATGAGGTCCTCGTTTGCCTGGACACGGTCGTCCGTAGTCTTCCTTCCTGATCAGCATCACTAACGTGCGTGTGTGTGGCCTTGACCGAATTGTTGGCACCATTTCACTAAGGTTGGAGGCGACACTGTATCTGGCCCACACACCGCCAGAATTTTACGCCGCCATCTGTGTGAAACTGAGACGTTTTGCCTACAAGAATCGTGCTGTCCCGCTCACTGCTACTGTGGACTATGTTTCTAGTTGCCTCACCATTTCAGTACCTCACTCTGGTGGGCCTGAATGGATTTCGTTTGACCTGCAGTGTGCATACATGCAAAAACAGTATTGAGTGAGCACTGCTAACACACACTGCATCACTTACGTTCTTCACCACAAAACTTAAGTTCCAGACGGCAGGAGTCCCGTTAGGAGAAATGTTTCAACGGATGCTCCTTTGCATCTCCTTTGGTTCTGGTTTTACTTGTGTCGGTCGCCATAAAGTGGGAGGTCGGCAAGTCAAAGGCGGGGGTGGGTAATAAATACTTGCTTTTCTTTTCAACATATCTCTTTCTTTAGGTATAAGACGAGTTAAAATGTAATAAGCCTATAGCGGTTTTGTGAAAAATATATGTTTTTGTAACGTTCTACTTCTGCGAAACTTGTTTTTCAAAAATACTTAATTCAACGAGAAATATACTCTCATGTTCAGAAAAACAGAACATTTTACGGCTAGAAGTAGGTCGTTCGTTTTCACAGGACATGTACATTAGCATATTCTGCAGGAATTATTAGCATTTGGACCATGTCGACCAGCGCGTTCGAGGTCAACATCGATATCACGGCGCAACGTTACTTACCGGTAAAAGGACCCTGCAGCTCTCGTTGTCGCTGTAAGCCGAAGGTAATAGATCAGTGCAACTTGAGCAGGCGTGCAGGATGCCTCACAGACGTATTGAAAAAAACTCTTTAATTATTTTTTTATTAATCACAGACCTACAGAATTTTCCCTGACAAAGACAACTCAGACTTAACCTATTCATTTATTACCCACAATATAGGCTACAAGCCCAGTGCAATCTGACTGCTATACATTGACTTCCAACAATTAACACAAAAGAATATCCCTGAATTGTAAGAAATCCTAACAATAATACAAGTCTAAAAAATATGAAATTAAAGAAATATGAAACTACTTTCAGCTCTGTTAATTGCCTAACCTCATTTGGATTACGGATGCCGATGGTGGAAACCTCATTCTTTTTCTTAAGTCACTTACCTCACAGAAAATCTTCATAACATAAACTACAGCAATTACAGCAAGTAGCAACAACAGCCAGCTAAATAAAAGGATTCTAACTACTATAGACTCTAACTACTACGAGGCATATGGTTACCAAAAGAAAGATTTTGTTGAAGAGCAAACGATGTATTTAGAAAATGTTACCTTATTCATGTGACATCCAGTTCCAAAAATTATATAGTTGTAAATAGTTCCATTACTGAAACATTATCAACCATACATCCATTGTCAAACCTTTCCTTGCATATTTTATTACAAGGAATTTCATCTGACTTTACGTTACGTGTCCCTCCACTAAGAAAGAACATGTCCATACACTTCTCTATCCACTCACTAACTACTAGTCCGTCTAAGCGCAGAATCTCTTGCCGAGGGCGCAGAGCGCTGTCATAGATATTAACACAGTCTATAACATTGCCAACATAAAAAATGTTAATTACAATATGCGCGAAACGCACCGTCAAATCAATGACTTTGAAAGACGGAGCATTATTGGAAGGAGAGAATGTGAAGCACCCATCTGGGAAACTGTTGCTCGTGTGGCACGAAGTGTTTTGGCAGTGCAACTGGTCTGTGTCGAATGGGCCAGGTAGCTCCATTTACAAACCTCCCGAGACGATCGACACCTCATCCGAATGGCACTACAGGACAGATATGCGTCCTCCTCGGCTCTCGTGGAAAAACGGAACACATCGTACACTATCAGGGGTGACAACTGCAGGAAACAATGGTTGCAGCGCTGTGACCCAATGCCAACCACCATATATGAACTTCAAACCAGGTGAATGCAGCATGGATGGATATACCACAGGCCGCCATGCGCCCCTTATAGGCGTTGACACCACCACGCACAGATCTTGTCATCAGGGCCCTTGGGGGACGCTGTGCCTACTCGACAACAGGACACATGCTCAACCGAGGTGACTGAAATACGAATCTTTTCTGAACGACACACTAACGTACATGTCCTGTGAATATGAACATCCTGTCTCTAGTCATTCGGAATGTCCTGTTTTTTTTTTTTTTTTTTTTGAACAAGAGTGTAAATGCACTCATTTTGCTTTTCGATTAAAAACGGGACCGTTATGCGTCCCGAATTATTTTCTCGGGACACCAGTACATTTATGTGAATACTGGGCTGTTCCGCCAACACCGAAACGTCTAGTCAGCCTAATACGGGCACCAGAGATGTCGACGAGGTGCTACATCCGTAAAACGACGTAATCAACAACTGCTCGCGGCGGTTCCAATGGAATCTGAGCAACGCGTTCCTGTATACTGCCCTTCAAAAAGAGATAGAGACCGAACGCATGCCTGGAAAATGTATTCTTTTAGATATCCCAAGATCGGAAAGCAGATGGATCCAGATCGAATGTTGTTGCAAGCCATGCATCTGGAAAACATCTTGAGATAATACGTTCGTGGAAGGTTGCATTAAGCAGATCTTTCACTGGGCGAGCGACATGAGATATTGCCCCATCTTGCTGAAAACAGTGGTTTCCACACAGATGAGCTCTTCAAAAGCGGGAATCACATGCTATACTAGGTCTCGATAATATGTTGACAGGCCCTCTGGATGTATTCTCTTCAAAGAAGAATGCACTGAATATAAAAGACGCTTGTGAATCTATACCATATAGCCACATACGGAAACTGCAATGGCTCTTCGTGCACAAGGTGTGACAGTACTTCAAATTCGGGAGTTATGTGTATTCACTGCAGCCTAAGGTGTAAATTGTGCTTTGTCACTCCACAGAATAATGCCCAGCCAGATGTCATCAACTTCGAATCGTGCCAGAAACCGAAGAGGAAATTCAGAATGTTGCTGTGGGTCACGAGGTTTCAATCGCCGCACTGTCTGGATCTTGTACAGGTACCACTGTAGTACAGATCGGAAAACTTTCCGCACTGTTGACCGGGGTATGGCCAGCCCATGTTCCACTGCACGATAACTAGCACTGCACGGGCAGGCGCTGCGTGTGGTCAGCCACAGCATCAGCAACTCCGTCACAAACTTTCACCAGGACACGGTGCCTTCCTCTTCCAGTTTCACTAGCAGCACACCGTCTCTCTTCTTAGCCACACTGTTCACTCACGCTATGGCTTGTCAAATGATAGCGTAGATTTCATTTTGTCATACAAACTGTGTACAGCGCCATATTTGCACCTGGTGGCCGAAATTGGAACTATTTTTTCTTTTTAAATTTCATTTTCAGAGTAATCGGTTCCGCGTTAACGCGTTAGCATACCTACCAAGTTTCGCAGCCATACAATTCCGGCCCACATTTGACTCCGCGAATACCTGCACTTTAATTGTAACCACCCAGTACTTGTTACTTTGCTTTCGGTATGATTATTCGTGTTGCGGTTTTGTTAAGGTTTCCGTGTCAAACATTCAGTGTCATATGGTCACACGCGGAATATTTATACAACCGAGTGTCTTTAATGATGTTTAAAATTACTGATGGCTTCGGTAATAAACCGCACATTTTTTGATCTATTAACAGTCACCAGCCTCTATCCGATTCCTCTGATTATCAGTAAATGCAATAAATGTGTAGTATACTGTGATTCACAAAGTAAAGATTAAAACGTAGGTATGTAGATTTGTGTACAAATTGCAGATCAAGAAATATTGATTTTTTTAAACTGATGGGCCACTTTGCACTTTCAAGAATGAGGAAAACCCCTTTTAAGTAATTTTTGATTAATGGGTATTAGCCCATGGTCCAAGGCCTGTTTCTGTCACCAGCGTGCCGGCTCCTAACGCTGGTGACATCGTAAGAAGCTATAAAGAGTCAGGTAGCAGTTTCAGAGTTCAACAGGCTCAGCACTGTTTCAGCTCGCGAAGACGTGCCGACGTATGTTTCGGAGATTGTAATGGAATGTACACTGAAGAGCCAAACAAACTGGTACATCTGCCTAATATCGTGTAGGGCCTCGCGAGGACGCAGAAGTGCAGCAACACGGCGTAGCGTGGACTCGACTAATGTCTGAAGTAGTGCTGGAGGGAATTGACACCATGAATCCTGAAAGGCTGTCCATAAATACGTAATAATACGACGGGGTGTAGATCACTTCTGAACAGCACGTTGTAAGGCATCCAGGATATGCTCAATAATGTTCATATCTGGGGAGTTTGGCGGCCAGCGGAAGTCTTCAAACTCTGAAGAATGTTCCTGGAGCCACTCTGTACCAATTCTGGACGTGTGAGGTGTCGCATTGTTCTGTTGGAATTGCCCAAGTCCATAGGAATGCACAATGGATATGAATGGACGCAGATGATGAAACAGGATGCTTACGTACCTCTCTCTTTTCTGTGTCGTATCTAGACGTATCAGCTGATCTATATCGCTCCAACTGCACACGCCCCACACCACTACAGAGCCTGCACCAGCTTGAACAGGCCCCTACTGACATGAAGGTTCCATGGCGTCATGAGGCTGTCGTCATACCCGTACATGTCCGTCTGCTCATTACAATTAGAAACGCGACTCGTTCGACCAGGCAACGTGTTTCCAGTCAGCAACAGTCCAATTTCGGTGTTGGCTGGCTCTGGCGAGTCGTAAAGCTTTGTGTCGTGCAGTCATCAAGGGTACACGAGTGGGCCTCCAGCTCCGAATGCCCGTATCGATGATATCTCGTTGAGTGGTTCACGCGCTGACACCTGTTGATGGGCCAGCATTGAAATCTGCAGCAATTTGCGGAAGGGTTGCACTTCTGTCACGTTGAAAGATTCTCTCTCGTTGGTCCCGTTCTTGCAGGATCTTTCTCCAGCCGCAGCGATGTCGGGGAGTTGATGTTAACCGGCTTCCTGATATCCACGGTACACTCGTGAAATTGTCGTACGAGAAAATCCACTTCATCGCTGTCTCGGAGATGCTGTGTGCCGTTGCTCGTGCGCCGACTGTAACAACACGTTCAAACGGACTTAAATCATGATAACCTGCTATCGGAGCGCTGTAGGCAATCTAACAACTGCACCAGACACTTGGTGTCTTATATAGGCGTTGCCGACCGCAGCGCCGTATTCTCTGCCTGTTTACATATTTCTGTATTTGAATACGCTTGCCTATACCAGTTTCTTTGACGCTTCAGTGTAGTTGACTTTGTTTGTAGTATTTGCACTAACTTATACAACTTGCCTAATTTCACACGTTTAAAAACCCAAAAACATCTTTAACAGGAAAGAAGGAAGACTAAACTGAGACAAGTTGCGGGTCTTAGCGCTAAGTAAAGCAAACTGCGCCAACACGTCAACTCTACAAACTCCACAACACAAGTTGGCCCCACTCCGAGGCAGCTGCTTGGTACCGACACAGTCCGATCGTTGCGCGGATACACGTAAACAGATCGGCTTGCTGAAGTTGTTTGGATTTGAAGATCAACATACGACCTCTTTATAGCGTCTGACGATGCCTCTAGCGTTAGGAAACTCACTCGTTGGCACAGAAACATGCTTCGGAGCACAGTACAATGTCCAAGCCCGCCCGGCTAGCCGCGCGGTCTAACGCGCTGCTTTCCCGGCGGGAAAAAAGTTAAAATGCAAACAAAATTCAAATTTGGCGCCGCACTCTTTAGTGAACAAATGAACGCTGACTGGGTGGGATGCATAACAAACCACAATTACACTGTGTTCTGGTGTAGTGAAAAATGTTTTACTACGTTATTTGTGGAAAATATTTGTTATAGTTACGTATGCATCACAACGTCTCAGTATGATGCGGAGAATGGAAGTGCTTGCCAGACGAAAACGTAAGTAAATACGAAAAAAGGGGCGAAAACATCGCCAAAAACTAAATTACATTCTAGAAGATAGGTTAATTCCCAGCAAAAAAACTTTCTCATCAACATCGTTTGGTTGCAGATGACAAGCTACCTGTAGTAAGTGACCCAGGAAATTCATGCACACCAAATGTAAAGGTATTTACAAAAAAAAAAGATCTGTTGTTTGAACTAAAAATGCACATAATTTTATAATCATTTAACAAAAATGTTCGCATTGCAGAATAAATAAAAACGAAAACCCACTGATGATGGCACGGTGATGCCGAAACATGTTTGGGTTCTGAGAAATATGATGTTTTGCATAACTGACGGACCTCATATTCAAAAATTCATTGAAATTATCTATTCATTCTTGTTTTACCTTCCAGTACAGTAGCTGATATTACTTACCTTACTGTGACATTATTCACTGCTGTAATTAAGTTTAACTTAAAAAACTGTCTCGCTAGTTCAATACAAATACTCAATACGTAACATCTTGATTTTGTGTCTATATGAAATGTACCTTAGGTGGCGTGAAGTATTTGTTGTGCGCAGTAGTAGCCGTATATCGTTTGGGCAGATCAGGGACGATTTGTTAAGATTATATTTCGTTTCACCAAAGTATTTAAAATAAAATATACTGTTTCTTCTGGGTTCCGTAACCTAATCCCTTGTAGGATCACTTTGTTGTGTGTGTGTGACTGTTAAAAACACTTTTTCTCAGAAAAAAGTTAAAATTTATGTCACATACTAAGATCTATAGTTCCTTGGCGAGGTAAAAATTGAAGCTTCTATTCAGTGCATTCAAGATATAGGCGTGTATCTCACACACTTAAAAACGAACTCACTCATCAAAACGTAAAGGGTGCTTTCCCGTTGACCTAGAAACATGAAATTTAGTGTAAACTTGTTGTTATTGTTCGTTATCCGACTGTCTCTCTGTCCGTCCGTCTGTTACGACCACTTTTTCTCATGAACACATATGAAATTGCACTTTATGTTAGATAATAACGTTTATGATCCCTTGGCGGTGTACAACATTTAAGCTTCTAAGTCAAGCTGAAATTTATGGCCTTGGTGGCGTAGAAAGCTTAAGCTTCTAAGTCAGTGCAACGAAAAGATATGGCCATTTATGTTACATACTTTTATACTCGCCAAGTCTCTCATTAACACCTATAGGGAACATTCCGTTGACCTAGAATTATGAAATTTGGATGAATGAAGGTTTCACAGTGGGAGTAAAGGAGAAGGGCTGAAAGTTGTTAATTTTTAATTGTATCACGCTAAGGAGTATTTATGTTGTTCTTTATTATACCGACGTCAAACTTAAAATCAAAACATTCTCGAAAGCCTTGGAACTCCCAGGAGCGAAATCTTGTCAGTATCAATACCGATAACAGGCAAAAATCGTCAAGGTCCTCGATTCTCGGGATGGATGAACTGTCTTTATACATAATTAAGTTTGTACGGAACCCTCAGAGCGGAGACTTAGTTACACATGCTCAACTTTTTTTTAAGTTTTATACTACTTATTTCACTTTCTGATTTGGGTGAGAGGAGAGTGACATGGGAAAGGCGTAGTTTACTACGTGTGTGGGGGCGGGGAAGGGGGAGGGGGCGGTGAACGTAAGGGGGGGGGGGGGGGGGAGTCGGCTGGCTGTGAGAGACGATGCGTAAGAAATGGTTCAAATGGCTCTGAGCACTATGGGACTTAACAGCTATGGTCATCAGTCCCCTAGAACTTAGAACTACTTAAATCTAAGTAACCTAAGGACATCACACAGCACCCCTCCAGGAATGGAACCCGGGAACCCGGGCACGGGAAGCGAGAACGCTACCGCACGACCACTAGCTGCGGACTAGCCGTTATCAATGCACTATATTTTTACTCTGTGGGTATTCAAAGAACTGTGACTGACGCCCGGTCAACAGGGAACTCACATGCATCGTGATTAAAAAATAGTGCTTTGATAATGGCTAGGCACTAGCCGAAATCTGGATTTGTGAAATAAAACCTCCAAAAAAAAAAAGAAAGAACGACTGATTGCTGCGCTCTATCGCTTATAAAGTACGTAACGGTCGCTGAGTGCACCGACTTCCCTAATGGAAGGTAACCTGATAGACGACACTTGTCGCTGAGGAGCACAGCGGTCACAAACCACGTCGAGGAGCGTTCACCGGCTCGTCCCTGGTCGTGCAGCAGCCACCCTGGAGACGACGCTGGGCGCGCCTCACGTGCAGGACCACGGCCTGTGTGACGCGGCGGCTCGTGCTGTGCTTACCGCGGGCGCTGCCTCCTAGCCGGCGCGGCCCTGCCTGCTCCTCGCTCTCTGCTCTCTGCTCTGCGCCACCACGAGGCTTCCACTGCCGGCTGTCGGCTCAGTGCCGCACGCCCGCCGACCGCCCGCGGCCGCCCTTGAGCCTTGTTGACACGAGTAACAAAAGCCAGCTTAACTGTGCGCCGTCTTCCTTTGTACTGCCGGCGACCCGCGGCTCAGTGTATGTCGCCGGAACGCCGCTCCTCCCCCTTCGCGCTGCTCACTTCTCCTACATTCCTCCTCCGCTCCTCTGCTCGTTCTGCGGCGGTGGGCGGACCAGCTGCCGTGACGGACCTGTCGTCCGTGGATGGTTTTCCATTACCAAAAATCTGTCTTTAAACCCTTTTCACGAGCGATTCTCTGGTCAAAATTGACCACACGTGATGGCTGCGCGTCGCCTGCCTACATGTAAAGCAGCCACCAACCACTGACCGCGAGTCGGTAGACTGACTCCACCAAATGTAGAGTTCCGTAATACTGAATATGTGCGCAGCAACGTGTGACTGTGGCACCGTCTGGTAACATCGGACATTACCCTATTCCCGCTGTGCCAACTTGTGTTACAGCAATGGATCCTGTTATTTCCTGTTTTCTTAATCTATATGTTATAGCTCGCTTCCAGTTCGAGACACTATCGAAAGGCTGCGTGGCGCGCGGGATTAGCCGCGCGGTCTAAGGCGCTACAGTCATGCACTGTGCGGCTGGTCCCGGCGGAGGTTCGAGTCCTCCCTCGGGCGTGGGTGTGTGTGTTAGGATAATTTAGGTGAAGTAGTGTGTAAGCTTAGGGACTGATGACCTTAGCAGTTAAGTCCCATAAGATTTCACACGCATTTGAACATTTGAAAGGCTACACTGCCTGGAAGGTGCGACTTCTATGCAGGATGGCGCTCCATCCTATGTTGCTACAAGTGTGGAAGATCTCTCGCGCACATCGTTTGGTGATGAACGCGCGCCCAGTCGTCATGTCCATCTTATTTGGCCTCTCAGGTCCCCATACCTCGATCTGTGTGATTATTGATTGTGGGGTCACCTGAAGTAGCGAGTCCACCGCGATCAAAAGGCGACATCCGGCGGCAGTTTCTCACCGTTCCCACTGATTTGCTGTACAGTGCTGTTCACAACATAGTCCCTCGACCACAGGTACTGTTGATGAATGACAGCCGACATATTGAGAATTTGTTCTACAGAACATCGCCTTTACTAAAAATCAGTTATTATGTAAATTTCTGCTTTTGTATCATATAAAGCGCCATCTGTTGGTCATTTTGTACACTTTTTTTTGCGTCTATATTTCAACCAGGTGCATCAATTTTTACCTCTCTACCTACATTATTCCGTGAAGTATTCGATTTTCAAATAATAATGGACTTTTGGGTCACGCTGTACATTTGACTGGGTAAATAAATGTTGGCGTTATGATATGCCTCCACAACTCTTTGCTTATTCTTTCCGCTCTCACTAGTATGGAGAATTTATCACACGACGTTTGTGAAGAACATCCATTAATAAACTCTATTGTCTTTACTAGTTCCTTAATTTTTTTTACCACATTTTGAGTTTTAGTAAGAGACATGGTTCCCCATAACCTCACTTACACCATTTCGTCGCCAAGCTGCGTAGCAAACAGTTCTCACAATATAGCAATTTGACGCCGACGTGTAAACGGAAAGGACTACTCGTGACAGAAAACTCTCAGTACCAGTAATAAGACATAAGGGGCGGTGCGTAGGCTCACTTGCCACGAGTAGTCGATTGAGACAGGAAAGAAAGTTGTAAACAGGCTTGAGAAGCCATGACTATCTAGAGCGGCATCAAATGCAGCTGCGGGGATTTACCCTAAGATTCAGATGTGTGATTTCTGGTACACTGCTCTTGATATTCACGGTATCCTCAGAATCTTATGATACATATTAAAATTAAACATCTATCGCAATGGTAACTGTACTATTCAGCGCTTTCAGTCGCGTAATGCACGATCCACATCAAGAACTACATGCTGCAGTTTAACATTAAGAAAGGCACGATATCGCAGATTAAGAATGCGGACGATTCACTCTGGGCAGCTCGTTCTTCGGTATTGATTGCTAAGTTTTGTATGTAAGAGCCAATACATTGCGTTCCACAAGGCAAAGCTGGAACGAAGGCTAACGTTATTGATTGGTAAGTTTTTTTATGTAAGAGCCAATACATTTCGTTCCACAACACAGCGCTCGAACGAAGGCCAACACTTAAATGCAGTGCTGTATGCACGGTTACCTCAACCACTGCATGAGGAAAAATCGAACAAAATGTAGTCCAAATAATACACTATATTCTTCACACGCAGGTTACTTCATATTTCCCATGCCGAGGTGTATGTCTGCTTCGTTAGGGAATGACTGATTTCTTTCTTTTTTCTGTAGAACACAACTAAATCTCGCCGGCCGGGGTGGCCGTGCGGTTCTAGGCGCTACAGTCCGGAACCGCGGGACTGCTACGGTCGCAGGTTCGAATCCTGCCTCAGGCATGGATGTGTGTGATGTCCTTACGTTAGTTAGGTTTAAGTAGTTCTAAGTTCTAGGGGACTGATGACCTAAGATGTTAAGTCCCATAGTGCTCAGAGCCATTCTTGAACAACTAAATCTCAAATTACAGGGAGCCAATATAATTTTCCGTGATAGTCACATCTCGAAAGATAGCATGTGAATGGTGTTAGTTCTCATTGCTGGTAGAAACCAAATAATCTCTGCCAAACCGTCTCCCCCCGTCGGAGGTTCGAGTCCTCCACGGGCATGAGTGTGTGTGTCGTCCTTAGCGTAAGTTAGTTTAAGTTAGGTTAAGTAGTGTATAAGCTTAGCGACCGATGACCCTGGCAGTTTGGTCCCATTAAGACCTTACCACAAAATTCCAAAATCTCTGTTAAACAACTATCTAGTAAACGCTAGTCCTCGACATTTTTCTTCTCATTAAGAAGTTGGGAAAAGTTGCGCTTGGAAGATTTCTTTGAAAAGTAGGTGCATGAGTATGTGCAGCAGTTACTTTAGGCGGAGCACCAATTTGCGACGATTACTGCCAGGGTAGATGCACTTCTAAACAGCATTCCACACGAGCATGTTTACCTGCAGTTACTGGTACTTCACATACTTGGGCTACGCACGGCTCTGTTTAAACGGAATAGCTAGCTCGAGGTAGTCATAGGGTCGAGCCGCATACGTCTACTTTCATGCCCCGCAACTAATTCGCTGCAAATAATAACCTGTAGCTGCGGTCCTGCAGTCAAATACTGTATGCAATGGCTAGAACTTCGATGTAATAGAACACACAGAAATACAAAATAAAAGTTAAATGAATAGTTTAATAACATGGGTTCTATTCTAACGACTGTAAATGAGGACAGAAAATAATGTTGAATAACGTTCATTTAACAAAGAACATCTTAAATAAACGTGAAGTGGTCCTACGATATTTATTTAAAATACAGACACAAAAATACTTATTAAATGCAGTAAAGTTACGTTGAAAGCGTTACTAGAAGGTCAAAATTTTATCAGTAAATTGTCGAAGGATTCGTGTCAAAGCTTCCCAATTTACTGCCCTCCAGGAAAATTCTCCCACTCAGATTTTTTTTGGAACCGAGAACTGGCTGAAACCCATATTGGAAAGCTCTGAGATATTTAGCGTGTCGTGGAACATGTATCCGAAAGACAGATTAGAGGCCATAAGAAGTGGTAGTGTTCATTGCAGCAGATAATCTCTATTGAGGTTGGAGTGTGACAGTGAATTTATCTGGTCGCGTATAACAGGTGTAGGTGAAACCATATTAATTGTTGGATGCTTTTACCGGCCATCCGATTCCGCTGTGACAATTCTAGAGCCATTCACAGAAAGTCTGCGGTCAGCAGCGCGTAAATATCCAGACTATTCAACAATAGCTGGAGGTGACTTTAGCTTACCGAGTATAGATTATAGGTTTATTGCGGGGAAGGTAGACAGGGAGTCGTTCGAAGTACTTTTGAACACGTTTTCTGAAAACCGTCTCGAGTAGTTAGTTCGGCATCTCACACGCAATGGAAATATCGTAGACCTTGTAGGTACAAACTGGCCGAACCTTATCGACAACGTCAGTATAGAAGTGGGGATTGACGATCATGAAGCCATTACAGAGCTGTGGTTACGAAAGTTAATAAATCAGTCAAGAAGACGGCGAGAGAGTTTCTAATTGAAAGAGCAAATAAACAGTTGTTAGCGTCTCACTTAGCGAATTAACATCACTTAATTCCATTAAAATAGACGTAGAGGAATTATCGGCAAATATTGAACGGAGTATGAGTCGTGGTCTGGAGAGTTACGAGACTAGTAAGAGAGTTAATGATGGAAAAATACCCACCTTGATTTAATAACTAAAATCGGAAAATGCAGAAGAAACACGGCCTGTTGCACTTCCGATTCATAGAGAGCGCACAAATGACAACAAACAAAGTTTAGTAGAGATTCGTGCGTCTGTGAGAAGATCTGTGCGCGAAGCATACAGCTGCAACCGTCATACCCTAGCAAAAGATGTGGCAGAGAACCAGAGAAAATTCTGGTCCTCTGTAAGTTCGCTAAGCGGGTCTAAGACTTCCATCCAGTCCTTTGTGACCAATCTGGTGTGGCAGTCGAAGAAAGCCAAACGAAGGCCGAAATCTTAAATTTCAGTTTAAGAAATCTTTCACGCCGAAGAATCGTACAAACATACCGTCATTTGATCATCGGACAGACTTCAGTATGGACGACATATTAATAAGCACCTCTGGCGTAGAGAAAGAACTGGAAGATTTGAAGCCGCGCGGTTTGAGGCGTCATGTCACGGACTGCGTGACCCTCCCGCCGGAGGTTCGAGTCCTCCTTCGGGCATGGGTGTTTGTGTTGTTCTTAGCATAAGTTAGTTTAAGTTAGTGTAAGTAGTGTGTAAGTCTAGGGACCGATGACCTAAGCAGTTTGGTCCCTTAGGAATTCACACGTTCAAGTTTTTAAAGTAAATAAGTAACCAGGTTGGGATGGAATCCCACTTTGGTTTTACAAAGAGTAATCTACGGTACTGGCCCCTTACATAGCGAGTTGAAAACAGCGCACGTGACGCCTGCGTATAAGAAGGGTAAAAGAACTCACCCGCAAAATTAAACCTTAACTGCTGTTTGCTGCAGAGTTCTTCAACATACTCTCAGTTAGAATATAAATTTTCTTGAGACAGAGAAGCTTATGTCCACGAATCAGCACGGTTTTAGACAGCATCGCTTTTGCGGAACTCGGCTTGACCTTTTCTCACTTGATACACTGCGAACTATAGATGAACGGCAACAGACTGATTCCACATTCCTAAATTTCCGGAAAGCATTTGATACGGTCCTCCACTGCAGGCTGTTAACGAAGGTACGAGCATTTATATTATGTTCACAGGTATGTGGGAGTACGACGTGCGATACCTGGCCACCTACTGGCCACAGAAATGTATCCAGAAATCAGCTCGACCGTGCTGTCAATTATATTGAACGGGCCGATAACGTCGTCTCTTCCGAAGAGTCATTCTCTGTTATATTTTGCTGGTACTTATTTCCAAAAAGGACGAACGAGCACTGATAGCTTTTACTCTCGTAAAGATTGATGTTGTAAAGATGAAGTTCAAGCTACTTTTCTTATTCCGATATACTGCAGTTAGTTTCTGTTGTCAAGACAACCAGAGATGCTCGTGGGTATTACTTAAAAGTCGAGCGCGCAGTAGCGTAAAGCATATCTCTGGATCGCGTAGCGTATTTGTCAAATATTTCACTTTTCACTATTAGCTTTCAATAAATTGTAAAAACTGTCAAGAACTTTCAGATTAACTCTGACTATTCCCATTATTTTTAAAAAGACTGACTCACAATCACTCACAATCAAATTAATCACGTATTTAAGCAAGAACAAACTGAGCAGTCATATAATTTTCCAATATTTCTTGGTTGTATATTATTTAACCCTTCATCTCTCATTTTTAGCCGATTAGGATCTTGATTCAGTTTTGATAACAAGGAAATCTTCAACAGCAGTTTCTTTTTTATTTTCACAATAATTATCTTCTCCGTTGCTTTATTTATAATTTTTCACAATGGACGTAGTATGGTATACATTTCCATCGAATGACTGACTTCAGTGGAATACAGACATGAACCGAAGAAAATTACAATAGTAACAAGCTATTTTTCGTATCAACAATGTTATAATTTATCCTGTGTCGTCCTCATGGCGTGGCACGACTGTCGGCTCGGATCGTACGACGACCAACTTCCGAAGCTGCCCTTACCGTGCTGCTGCCAGTCCGCTGTCGTTCCAACGTCCCCGAACACATAGAACATAAGAAAACAAAAAACACTAAACACAGAACATCTTTCACGTAATTTTAACCTATTACATTTTTGAATATTAACCATGAAACTCGTTAACTACAAGCTACTTCATATATTATAGTATTCTTACCGCAAGATCACACATCGAACAGCGTTCTTGAAGGAAGGCAGTGCTGATCGGCAAAAGATGTGCGATATTCACTCAAGATTATCAGCACAAATGGCTCGAAGACTTTAAGTTATAGAACCCAGTATGTTATCCACAACGGGGATTGTTCGTCAGAGACAAGGGTATCGTCGGGAATACCACAGCGAAGTGTGATAGGACCGCTGTTGTTCTCTGTATACGTAAGTGATTTGGCGGACATGGGCGGCAGTCTGCGATTATTTGCTGAATATGCTGTGACGTACGGTGAGGTGTCGAAGGTGAGTGGCTGTAGGAGGATACAAAAGGACTGAGACAAAATTTATAGTTGGTTTGATGAGTGGCAGCTAGCTCTAAATGTGGAAAAATTTCAGTTAATGGGTATGAGTAGGAAAAACAAACCCGTGATCTTCGGATACAGCATTAGTAGTGTAGTCCTGAACACAGTCACATCGTTTAAATATCTGGGCGTAACGATGCAAAGTGATATGAAGTGGAACGAGCGTGTGAGCACTGTGGCAGGGAGGGTGAATGGTCGACTTCGGTTTATTGGGACAATTTCCCGGTGTGGGTCACCTGTAAAGGAAACCGCGTGTAGGACGCTGGTGCGACCTATTCGTGAGTACTACTCGAGTGTTTGCGATCCGTATTAGGTCGGATTAAAGGAAGACATCGAAGTAATTTAGAGACGGTTTTTAGGTTTCTTACCGGTAGCTTGGAACAACATACAAGTGTTACGGAGACGCTTCGGAACTTAAATTGGAATCCTGGAAGGGGGGGGGGGGGGGCGTTCTTTTCGAGGAACCTATTGAGAAAATTTAGAGAACCGGCATTTGATGCTAACTGCCGAACTATTCCACTGCCGCCAACGTACATTGCACGTAAGGACCACGAAGATAGGAGAAAATAGGGCTCATACGGAGGAATACAGACAGTCGTTTTTCCCTCGCTGTATCTGTCAGTGTAGCAGGAAAGTAAATGACTAGTAGTGGTACGCGGTACCCTCCAACATGCGCCGAACGGTGGCTTACGGAGTATCGATCTAGATGTAGATGCAGACGGTTGAAAGAACAAAAACACGGTTCGCCTTCACCACGGGTTTGTTCAGTCGTTCTGAAGGTACCATAGCGGTGTTCAACGGAATGCAGTGGGAGGCGACACAGGCCACGCTTTCCGCATCACGTAAAGCCGCACTCCTAAAATTCTCAGGGCTGTCGTTCTAAACGATTCTAGAAAAGTATTTTATTCCGCAACATGCTCGTACATCTTGTGCAAAGCCCCCAACAACAAAATTAGAGAAGATCTGCTTTGTAAAGAGGAGTACTGTCTATTTTTTTCTGGCGTACCTTCCGCGAATGGAATGAGAAGGAGGAAAAAATATCGCTGGAACACTCCGCAGCCTCCATTTCTCGCAGGCGCACAGTTCCAGGCGGCTGGTCGACAGCGCTGCAGTAACGTGCTCGAGCGAAAACAATATCGTTTCGCTTTTGTTCGAAAGTTTACGCACGCACGTACAGCCACCGGTGTTGCCAGCTGTTTGATGTTGTGAATTCGTTGCGTCAGCAATGGAGAAGCGAACAAACGAGAGAACTATGAATTTCACAAATGCGATTCATCTGCAATCAGAGTTATGGGAGCGAAATAAATGTATTGAATGATCGGAATGTGAAAAACGACAGTTGGTAAGCTGTTACCAATGAGCTCGAAATCGCGACTGATGAAGCATACCAAAATTCAGACGCATTCGAATCTATGCCAAATGCGGGGCGAAAATGTTGTGTAGGAAGAACTGAAGCACAGCTGGCTCTTCACGCACATCGTCTGCACTTGATGCCACGAGTATCACACCATCTCGAGACGTGCCTGAAGCGGGAACTAATAGTGTAAATAGTGATGCCTGCTGGTGACCAAAAGTAAAATAAAGATAATAATTGTATTTTTATTTCAAATTTACTTAATGAAATTCTTCAATCCTTTGCAAAAACAGACATAATATCTGATGGGATAACAGCAATCAGTGATTTTATAATGTTACTTATAATCCGTCTTGATTGCAATTTTTTTTATTCATATGACCGGTTTCGATTCATTCAGAACCATCTTCAGATCTGATATTTCAGTTACAGGAGTAACCCGTCCAAATCCAGCAAGTTTCACATGTGACATAGTATTTGAAAGTCGCTGGATTTGGACGGGTTACTCCTGTAACTGAAATATCAGATATGAAGATGGTTCTGAGTGAACCGAAACCGGTCACATGAATAAAAAAAATTTGCAATCAAGACGGATTATAAGTAACATTATCCTTCAATCCTTTTACCAAATCATCATGAGGCTTGTTGATAAACAGCGCTCTTTAATCCTTTATTTACTGTAATTCAATAAAACATTCAACATTTTTATCTTAATACTTGATGAACTGCTGTTGAATTTCAGTATTTTAAACATAGCTGCGCAACAGCAACGGTTCCACGTAATAAGATTAAAAACAGCCGACCAGTTGCAAAGGATAAAGTAATCTTTACCTAGGTTTCGATAGATTTAAATCTATCTTCTTCAGAAGGCGGCAGTATTACATTAACATGGAGTGATATGTCATTGTCGTTTTTACAAACATCTGCATAGCTCCATTAGTCCAAATAAAATATAGCCTCTCAGGGCTCACTGTATGAATTACAGGAATTCACGAGGGTCATTTCCACCACTGCATAAAACAGTCTGTGCCAATACTTTTTTGGCTTTCTGTCTATTTCATAAAGTGACCTCAACACGTCACTTCTATCTACGCCGTCCATGTGTTCATTATGATATTGTACAACTGTCAGTGCCCCCCACTTTAATCTTTGTTCCATCTTTCTGGGTTCTGGATATACTGCATACTTCATTTCCAAGAAGTCATTGCCTTGTACCTAACCGTACTGCCAAGGCCCAGTTGAACTGTACATTATAATTAAATATTGCAAGGGAACGGTATTGATAATTTATCCAAATTAACATTAGTAGATATTAAGGTAGTTACCTAAAAATGATCACTCACCTCAGTTCACATCTAAACCTTACTTTTACTTACGTAACGTTATTTCACACGCCAAACAGCCATTTTCAATGCAGTAGTCCACATCCCAAACTAATGATAGGCTATGCTGACATGCAGCGCACGAAGTACGAACTGTAAGGAATGGGACCTTTCTGTCCCTACATGTCTCCTAAGTCCCGCCAGCAAATAAAGGGTTGAAGGGGTACATTAAACTACACCACCAGTAACCAAAAACTGAAGGACGGTCGCCAGTCTCTCATATCTGTATCGCTTTTAGCATTTCTCGGAACTACTGCTCGTACGACATATTCGAAATCGTTTTCCGACATTCTATTAAAATTTTACAAAAGGTATGTATCCACCAACAGTTCGAGTTAAATTTGCTGAGGCGTGCCGCGTACTTAATTCTTCCATTTTGTGGCGACAGTGTGGCCCCGTGCAAACACTTCTGAACAGCGTCGCATTGTTTTCAGCGATGAATCGCGTTTCTACGCTAGCCCAGACGATCTGGTCTGGAAACGTGTTGCCACAAACATTGCTAGGCAGCGGTGGTCGGCAATGCTGTTGTACATGTGGCTGCAATTCATGTGGCCGTAATGTTGCCCGATAACATTGTCGGGTTATTTTTGTCGGCAGAAGTTTACGAGGGCGTGCTGAAAACTAATGGCTTTGAATTTTTATTTGAAAACTCTTGAAGCTTTTTAAATAAAACAGACGTTATTAACATTCCACACGTTTGTTCTTCATGTCTACGTATTTGTTTCTCAACGTAGTCACCCTGGAAACTAATACATCTCCCCAACGAGAGACCAAGTTGTTCGTACCGTTACTGTAAATGTTTGACTTTGTTGACGGAGCGATAACCTCACCTCTGCTTGTGCCGCTTCATCGCTATCAAACTGAAGTCCTTGACGGTGTTCTTTAAGTTTTTGAAAGAGATGAAAATCAGATTTGGCCAATTCAGGACTGTATGGAGGATGATCGATGACGGCGAACCCAAGGCCTCGGATTGCTGCAGATGTCGCAACGCTCGTGTGTCATCTGGCGTTGTAATGCTAAAGGCGAGACTGCTCCGTGTGTGGATGAACTCTTCGAAGTCAAAACGTCATGCTGTTTCTCACACGCCGACATAGTTTTGTTATACACAGCCATGTTAACAAGGTACAATTCGTGGCCATCTAGCAGATGTGTAGGCATGAATAATAAAGATTTAGAATGTTAGTAACGTTTGTTTTATTTAAAAAACTTGTAAGGTTCTTATGTGTTTTCTGCTATTATAAAGAATTCACCTTCACCGGAATAGGATAAAGATGAATCAGCGCACTGTAGGAATAGTGAATAAGATCCTTGACATTGTGTTTAGTTTTATCTGTGGTTGACTTGCTATTGTCAGTTGCGCAGCGCTTGGACATTTGAGGAGCGCCGTAACAAAACCCGATAGATCCACTTTTGCTGTATTCGCGTGTTTGAGCTGTACGGGCGAGATCCGGGAGTAATAATAGATGCTGCAACAAAATAATTTTCAGCCCAACGCGACATTAGGTGTTTTATGGTGTGTTTCTTCTTTTTATAGCTTGTGGAGCCATTTAGAGATCACTTTTTGTTACTTTCTGTATTAACAGCAAATGCGGATTTATCGGTTTTTGTTCTGGCGCTCCTCATTTTTATTGGCATGGTAACGAGCAGTTGAGTTTTTCAGAGAAAGAGACCTGTTATTTGTGAACCCGGGAGAAAGCATTTGGAATACTTTATTATAGAGAACTCATTTATAATACTTTCTTGTTCTTTATGCTGATGAAGAAGACTTTGGAGAAATTTTAAAGGTATGTTTGTAGCTTCTTTGTAATGAGAGAATTTTGTAATTCTCAGAGTCTCCTTATGTTGTACTGTCTTTTTCTCAACAATCAGAGTTTGATTTCCTAGAAGCGATTCTCTTTAAAGTAAAACCCTCCTCCGTGATTCATAATAAAGCTTGAAATTTTTGTCGTGTGTACATTGCATCTTACGCAGCACGAAGTCAGAGACTGTTTCGAACAAACAAATTTAGAGTAGATTATTTGTCTTTAGCTCTTGCGTCTGCTGATTGTATTTGATTTCGTGAACGTCAGTACAGCATGCTGAGCAAGAGTTAAGTCGCTTTTGTTTCAAGGCAGATCTCACCTTGCATTCTTCAGCAAACAGTGTGTAGCCGGGATTGTCAGGTGGTGCTAGCAAGTAGATTAATTTTCAGTGAACAGTGTTGATAATTTCAAACTAATATTTTTTCCGAGTAGAACAGTAATTTATTTTTGTGGGTATTTAAGTCAAATATCGCATTTGATGCCAAGCAACGTTCATAATGTACTGAGTTTTAGTTATATAGTTTTCATTGAGCACACAATTAATTTCCTTTGATATTTAATTAAATTCGTTTTCTTTATTTCAAACTTTGCATTTCGTGAAGTTTTATTCCTCGATACTGTTCACATGCACAACACAGAGTAAACCAACAGTCAGTCTCGCTCAGCAAGTGAATAAAACACCGAAAGTGCATGTTACATAAGGAGAAAGTTTCAAGAGTTTTCGCATAGAAAATTCGGAGGCTTTACTTTTCAACAAATCCTCTTATATGGCTCATGTAAACTTACCTTTAAGATTTTGAATCAGATCGCTTGACAATATTCTTACTTTCGATTCACTGAACGCTTGTCGCATTGCTTTCCTTATGCTGGCTTCGTACAGCTCTTGTTTGTGAGTTGGACTTCGCTGAAGTCTGTGATGAAATTCTCTTTGCTTTCATAGTAACGTTGTAACATATCTATTGAACTACATTTGGTCTTTCACATCCCTGACTGCCGAGCTCTGCACATATTTATCTACGGATTATTACACGATGCTTTTAAATGTAATCCATTTGTGCACCACATCGTCGTCTTCGGACCTGAATATTTGATGTTGACTACTTAAGCCTACATATTCTGGAATTTGTATCTTGTCACTCATTTTACGCAAAAATTTTTTCATCCTTTGTTAACATTATCTTTCACACATGCAACCAATGATGCCATCACAGCCTTATTATCACTGATACCCACCTCTATGTTAACCATTTATGTAAGTCTGGTTCTGAAAGTTGCGAAGGATGTTATTTTCAGATTATACATTCAGAACAACCTCGTATGAATCCCTGCCTCTGCCACAAGTTTCAAGCTCATGACTCTCCCATTCTACAGTTGGCAAATTGATGTCTTTCCCTATTACAATAGTGTGATTGGGAAACGTACTCGTGATATTCTGCACGTTCTCTCTGAGCCGCTCTGCCACTAGGGCTCCTGAAGCAGGCGGTCTGTGAAAACATCCGATACCTGTGTTTCACCCACCTTTTATGCTTAACTTCACCAAGATCATCTCACATTCGAAATCTGTAATAATTTTGATTTCTTTGCGGCAGTAAAACGCGTTTAATCCCTCCTTGTGACATATGTTACAGTCTGAATATAAAAAATAAACGCCACACGTAGTGCAGTCTTGACCTGTTTCATAAGAGATTGCTATCTTCTTCCTTACGCTTAGCAGGTGCTGGTAAGGCAGAGATTTCTCGTGTGTCTGTTGCACAAAAGTCCTAGCCAGTAGACAACCTCTTGAACACGACAACAAATGGCTCCGAAATGCTGAGGCTAAACGGTGAGACTATCTTAATGCCAGCCCTAAGGCTAATCCATTGTTGGCCTGGCTTATCAGCCATAGTTTCAAAATACCAAAATTGGAGACAGGCACTCCTCAAAGGTAAGACCCATCTTGCTGTATATGAAACAATATCGTATAAGAATATATTCAAAACTGACATGTGGGTGTACTCTACTTGCTAACTCACGCTGATGTACAAATCGATTATGCGGATGTAATCCCCTTTATTGAGTGATACAGAATTCCAGCAAATAATAATGACATCAAAAGACGTACTCATGGATAATGCCAACTACGCAGACTGGGATAAGAATCGGCGATTGTTGTACTTTTTTACCCTGGTAGACTTTGAGCTGGAACAAAATCTCACTTTTTCATTCATTGTTGGATGCGTGTAGCTAACCAGTCACAACAACGTTTATCCTAATGTCTGTTTTGAAACGATATGTAATTTATAGTTTTATTTTATTTTAATACCCAGTTGCAGAAGTCTGTTTAATGGGATGTCAATTAATGAAAGATAATACATAATGAGTAATATCAATGTGCTATGGATAGGAAAACCACTGACAGCAGGAACTGAGGACTCGCTGAGCCTTACATGGAGAAGGCGTGTTTGGACGCATTTCATAGCAGCGGTAAGTGGCACGCGTGTTCGCGTGATCGTCGTAACATGTGAGCCAGAAAGAACGCGTTCCAGAAATAAGCGGCCCACGTGGCATGCAATCGATGGAGTGTGTGTCATAATACCTGGCGCCGAGTCAGAACAAATCGTTGGAGGAATACCGAGCGGCTGCTCTCCTTCCCTGTTGGTATGGGGTTTACAGGGTGACTGCAGATCAAAATGAGTACAGACTAAAACTAATTTCATAAACACCAGAAAAATTGCTCTCTCATTTTCTGATTTTCGTGACAGCCAATATGTATTATACATTTCAGCTCTACCTAACGTGGTTCAGAAGACGTTAGTAAAAATAAAAGTTATAATAGTGGGTTGCTTAAATATTTTACGAACAGGTGCAGATTATGAGTCGATTTGGCGGCGGTTTCATGTATCAAGTTCAGATAGTGAAAGTGTAACTTGATAAGTCACATTATTATGGCCACTCAATGCTCCAGCAGAATAACCGTCGTTTTCAACACAAACAGTAGTTGAACGAGCTGGAAGTAACATGTCTGTTACGGGCCTCCACGACGTTAGTGCTTTCCACAGCCGAAGATTCCAGGCAAAAATTCGCGGCATTATATGTTTGAAATGTTATTGTTGAATCTGTTTTTTTTTTTAGATTGTGTTTCTTACTGTAAGTTGTTATTTCAGTACTGTGTAATAAATCGTGCTGTGCTGTTGAGATGTCGACATTGGGAAATAAAGAAGATGGGATTCCACAACATGAAGCAACGAAACAGAGAAAAAATGATCATAGCATGTAAGCTTTCACGGCCGGCGTCTTCATTAACTAAAACTTCGGGAAGGAGAAGAAGTTTTATATATGGACCACGGCAATTCAGCCCGGAAGTTTTAATTAATGATAATTAAAAAATGGCAAAATTGCTGAAGCTGGTGAGAAATTGTGGCTAAGTACACATGAAATGGCGGAGTCTTACAAATGCTCCAGTCTTAAATGCTTTGACGACACCACTGAAGCAGAAAGAGCTGAGATACTATGCAGATCTAACAGCCTGGAAGAGCATAATAATCAAATTGAGCATTTGGGAGGTTTAATAACAATGCTATGTTTTAACACAGGACGACTTCAGACAGAATCAGACGTGAAGTTAACTGATGCTGCATTTGCGTTAGGATTCCTCTAGGATCCCGCGATAACCGTGATGTACGGTACCAGTTTTGTGCAAAATCAGTTTGTTCAATGAATGATATCACAAAAAAATTAGAATATATATAGAAAAGTCTGAAAATGATTGGTTTCGCTCTGCAAGACAAGAGGGATGAAAACACGTGTCTTCACAGGAAGCTCGGCGAATCTACAAGATCGTTGATATACCATCACATAAGCAGTTTTAAAGATCGACAGTGCTACTGTAGCTCAAAAGATTCCAGAAAGACGTATTTGCCCGAAGATTGGAATTATAGGATTTATTTCTGCTGCTTATAGAATTTTATCCTACAGTTGATGTTTCCAATGAAACCTAAAAGTGTGTTATAAAAATGAATTTTAACATCAGATACCCACATAGCGACACATACACACATGGTGATGAATCCTCAGCCAAATTAGAAGCACTATTCCCAGAAAGAGAGAAAGACTTTATTAACATGATTGAAAACTCGGTAATGAAACCATCACCTTTCATTGTGGAGAGAACCTGTCAGGAAGTGGTGTACCATTGGATAAACTTTTTAAATCAGAAACATGTACTGACATGTCCGTGTAAGACCTAACCCGTATAAAATTGAGGCCTCATTCATTTACCGTTGCTAGCGAATTGGAGAAACATCTGTAATGGACACATGGTACCCAGCGTCAGCCGGCCGCTGTGACCGAGCGGTTCTAGGCGCTTCAGTCCGGAACCGCGCTGCTGCTACGGTCGCAGGTTCGAATCCTGCCTTGGGCATGGATGTGTGTGATGTCCTTAGGTTAGTTAGATTTGAGTAGTTCTAAGTCTAGAGGACTGATGACCTCAGATGTTAAGTCGCTTTAGTGCTCAGAACCATTTGAATCATTGTTTTGAACCCAGTGTTATAAGAAAGAATGACACAGGAGAATGTGAGCTACTTTCTTTGTCCTACACAGGTAATTTTAAGTATACATATTAATTCTATCCTTTAAATTTTCCATTGAAGTTGGTTGTGTGTAAAAATATGTAACAAAAGTTTCTATTATATGCAAGTCCCATACGTATTTCCAGAGCAATGTTCCAGGAAGGAATGAGTCTCATGAAGTTCTGTGGCCAGACAACAGTCAAGAGTTTCCGTGGATTATCACATGAGATACTCTGTTAGATAACTATGATTTTCCATGGGTATAATAATAATATTAGAACTGGAATGAGATTTTCACTCTGCAGCGGAGTGTGCGCTTCTGTAAAGTTAGGGAAAAAAATGGTTCAAATGGCTCTGAGCACTATGGGACTCAACTGCTGTGGTCATAAGTCCCCTAGAACTTAGAACTACTTAAACGTAACTAACCTAAGGACATCACACACATCCATGCCCGAGGCAGGATTCGAACCTGAGACCGTAGCAGTCGCACGGTTCCGGACTGCGCGCCTAGAACCGCGAGACCACCGCGGCCGGCTGTAAAGTTAGGAAGGTAGGAGACGAGGTACTGGCAGAAGTAAAGCTGTGAGGACGGGCCTTGAGTCATGCTTGGGTAGCTCAGTTGGTAGAGCACTTACCCGCGAAAAGCAAAGGTCCCGAGTTCGAGTCTCGGTCCGGCACACAGTTTCAATCTGCTAGGAAGTTTCAATATTAGAACTGATAATAATATCAGAACTGATAGTTGTAATATTATAAATTACAATAATGATGTTTGAAACGATAATAAAATATTTGAAATAATAATAAAACATTCGTACAAACAACGAAAACCGAGAGTAGATGACTTACATGCTTCTTTTTCTTTCTGTATGAGGAGAGTTACTTGATTTCTTTCCTGATAAGTTGATAGTTTTGTGAATTTTTTTTATTTTGATTTTTGATTATTGATGTTATACACTCCAAAAATCGTCTTACTTTGTTCACTAAACAGAATATTTCAATTATTCACTTTGTTTGAAACCATTACTTTCTATGAAAAGTAGTTACTGCGTTTTGACATTAAAAATTCTGAGTTCCGATGAAAAATTTACCTACCTGGTTCTTTCTCTGGCCCCTTCAACTGTTAGTGTATGGCTGGCATGTGACTTACAGAGAAACAGCGGATGACGGGGACAGTCATATGGAGCTCTACACCTGCAGCTGTACTCCGCAAGGCACTGTGCAGTATAATATACAAAGTATCAGTATTATGTGTCCTCATTCCAACCGTTTCTCCTATTCCATCCATGGGCGGTAAATGGGAAGATAGACTGTCAGTGGCCCCCACAACTGCCAGAATTTCCTCAAATTTAAGCGTCGTGATCGCTGCACGACATTCGTGTTGGGGCAGTTTCCGAATGCTCGGTTAACATACATACTGTCTGCAGCTCGCGATCTGTTGCTGCTGACGCCTTAGCACCGCTTTCGGTCACAGGCCAGGCCACCCCCTGCAACTAAAAAACCCGTATGTAGTTCTCATCGATGGAATTTGGCACACAGAATGGCTGAAGGAGAAACAACGAAGAAACAGAAAGAAAGAGAGAAAGAAGACCTGAAAAAAGAGTCGTTAGCGTTTCTGCCTCTAGATACTGCGGTCTCGGGTGCGATTCCCAGGCAGGTCGAGGATTTTCTCCACTCTAGGGCAGGGTGTTTTGTTTTCCTTATAATTTCGTCTCATTATTATCAACATCATCATCGACGCCCAAGTCGCCCAAGGGGTATCACATAAAAAGACTTGTACCAGGTTGCCGAACTACCTCAGACGGAGTCTGCTGACCAATATTGCCCTGCGAAAATTTCTTTTTTTTCTGTTAGTTTTGCTTATCTGGCTCGGTTGAACCGCCCATAAAATCGACCGAGAATAAACAAAGGTATATGGCAAGGTGATGGCCTATCACCAATTTTTTTATTATTTTTAGAAGAAACATTGAGAATCTGGAATGAAAATCTGAATGAGTGTAAGATAGCACCAACAATGCTGAGAAGAGAAAACAGAAAGTAGGAGCCGCTATCAGTTTCTGCGGAAAAAAAAATCAATTTTTTTTATAAAAATTGAAAATACATCGAAATAAAACAGTGAATTACTGCGAACGAACAAATCCTGAATATATTCTGAAAACACATATAAATGTACTGCACCTCGTCATATTTGACTATTCCCTTGACGAAAATTAAACACATTGAGTTGGATAAACCTGGCCTGGCGCAACAAGGGAAGAACATCGGTCTGCAATGGGTACAAGACAAATGACTGGTGCTTGACACAATTATTTCAAATTTTCTTTTAGACCGATAGCAGGATGAGTATATTCCGTGCTGTCTGGACCATCACCGCTCCAGGTATTCAATCGCCTGTGGGTCCAGCTGAGTGGCGGCTCGGTACTATACTTCTAACAGACTTTCCATCCAATTAATAGTATTATTTTCCCCCAATTGCAACCATTACTCCAGCACTCAGGAAACAATTTTAATGCATTAGCCTAGCATTCCTACTTAAAAGGGGGATAAAAAACCACGTGTACTGCGAATGTACTGGAGTCGTGCCGTTAGAGATTATAATTTGCTGAGCATCTCTATCACACTCCAAATCTAAGTAAGCGAACCCGGACAAATCGTGTTGCTCTTCTCTGAATTTTTCTAGTTCTCCCATTAACCCAACTTCTACGGGTCGTAGACTGGCGAACAGTGCTTAAGAATTAATCGAACGAAACTTTTGTAAGAGACTTCTTTTGTGTGTAAATTACATTTTTTTAAGGTTCTTCCTACAGTTCGGAGTGTAGCATCTGCTTCCCACGGCTAGTTCTGAGCGATCGTTCCAGCTCGAATCACTTTGGATTTAAAAAAAAAAAAAAAAAACTAGATATTTCAAGACTGATTCCGGTAACAGAGCATCGAATCGTAGTCAAACGAGATGAATATTTTCCTCTGGTTACAAGATTAACGCTACCTTGTTTTATATTGTCAGAGTCAAATCATTCCACAAGCGGCAGATTGTATGAAAGTATCTGTGCATTTCGTAACAAATTTCTAACGATGCCACTTACATGTACAGAACTGCGGCGTCTGCGAACAGCCTCCACAGGTGTGTGGGTTGTCTGTCACGTCACGTATACAGAACGAAGAGTGGCCAGAAAGCACCGGGTTTGACGTTCCTAGAGAGCTGCTCCTTCGCTGCTCAAGCTTTTGCGGCGAACTGGTCTCCGCACAGTCCCAATAGAGATACACTGTTGGCTCCCCCCTACATTCAGATCGGCGGCGCTCAGAGTCACAGTAGACTGTACAGCTCTGCTGAACGCTGAGGCGGCTTCACGACCGTTCGTCAAACATTTGTACTCCTCCTGTGCTACGATTTTCTCGTGTGGGATATAGTGTCTATGATACTGATGATACACCCACACCCTAGATACTGTCGACCATGGAAGCTCGAAATCTTCTTTCATCTCCGTTATATGCTACGAGCCTTCCACCGTTCATCACTCCATGTTCAAAGTCGGATAACTGGCAACGTGCAGTGGTGTTCATTACACGCCTTACACTGGTCTGCAAAACTTAAGGAGCAGATCGATAAAGCAACATAACGTGTTAACTGCTCGGTGGAAATGAAGGAAAGTGAAGTCTCCCAGTCGTGCACAGAAAGCTGGAGGTCACATGGCGTGGGGTCAACGTGCCAAATGGGACTGACCCCATAACGCTACATAACTGAAGGACCGGGAAAATAATTTGTACCAATCATGTCAATCAGCGAGAAATTACGATGTGGCCTGAAGACTACATTTGGATCATTTCGCAAAGATAAGAATCACCAGGAAACTGGAAGGAGCACAAAGTGTGGCGAATGTAACCCAGGACTCTGGTACTGCTCACAGCATTGTTTCAGGTGCAAGAGGAGTGCTCCGAACCACAGGCACTGCCTCTAGAAGGATAGTAGGCGGTCGACCACGGCGAACTACAGCAGCAGGTGACCGCTGCGTTGTGCAACAGGCAAGGAGTGTCCCACGTGGAACTCCGCAGCAATTGCGACCACATTTAACACCACTGCAAGGCACGCAATCTCACGTTCGATAGTGGCACCGCACATCGGCGACACAATTCGCGACGGTGGCAAGAGCATAGGGAGTGGACTAGCGAGGACTGGGAACGCGTGCTCTTCTAGGATGAGAGCAGTCTCAGTCTGAGTCTGGACGTACACTCGTATGGAACAGTTAATGCGCCAGGAACATTGTCGATCATGATCGTCTTTGCAGTCCAGCCGTTATGGTGTTGGGGAGGCATAATGCTGCATGAGCGTGCTGACCTGCAAATCTTTCAACAAGGCTCAGTCACCATTCAGTGATATTGTGACACTATACTCCGCCATGTGCGTCTTTTCATTGGCGCATTCGGCCCTGACTTAATTTTTATGAATAACAAGGCGCGAACGCATCGTACAGCACAAGTGAAGCAGCTCTTGGAACGAGAGGATATTAGGGGAATGGACTGGCCTACCCGTTCCTCTCCATTTTGGAGTGGTATTCCAACACCTTCACATGCACCGACGGCCATCCAGCCGTCTTATTTGAAAAACTAGAAAAATAGTTAGTGTAGTCACACCACAGTTGGTCAAAAAGTTGTTCGGTCATGTGTGCCTCCGCCGCTTGTCGGAGTGAGAACCATTGTGAATGCCACGTCTGAAAGACGTGAGTCGCTTGGATTCTGTTTTATACGTGTTGCTTTGTTGGTTCGTGTGGTGTAGGACACATATTAAAAATTTTAGTGGAGGCGCGCATAACAGTCTGTTATCGGTATTGTAAGTATTGTACGACTCAACTCCATATTAATTGGAAGGGTTGGGGGGCAGGGTGCCTCACTAACTCACTAACCCCCCCCCCCCCTCCCCCACTCTCCTACACTACACCTTAAAATCTGGTGGAGTGGAAAGGTTTCCCGCCCCCTCTCCCCTCCCAGTACCAAATATACTAAGAGGTGTACTTGATCTACTAAGAGCAAGCGATAAAAATATGCTGCATGTAAGCAAATATGTGATAGACGCCAGACAGTGTTAAACGTCAGAACTCCAGCTTTATTCTAGCCTATTCTGTCAGTCCCGTCCCATCATAAGTCTCCATGAAGGAAGGAAAGACCTTGTAAATGGAAACGGTTTGTGTTTTATGCACTTCACTACAAAGAAAGGACTGGCAGCGTTCGTCAACCTTTGGAGCACAATACAGGTGCGACGTGTGTGGCGCCAGGTGTCTTCTCACAGGTCACACAGTTCCTGTAAATTACGGGTCGACAGCGTTCTCGATATTTTTCATCTAGTCCATATCAGGCAAATCTGACGCCCAGGTTATCAACATGAGATCACTAGCATGCCCTTGAAACCACTGCAGCATGCTTCTCACCGTGTGACACTGGCAAGTATCCTGATGGAAGACGGCGTCGCCATCGAGGAAGGCAGTGTTCTCGTAGTCCACAGCTACCATTGTGCCGTAACTTACTACCGCAGGTCCCATGGAAACACAGGTGGATGTAGCCCAATATTGCAGCCCAACATTGCCCCCACCACCTTGCGTTCATGCAGCATTGCGTGTTTTGAGCAGCCGTTCCCCTGGATGGACAGAGTAGTCCGATACGACCATCACCTGGTGTAACGAAAAAGTGACTCATACGACCGGCCTCCAGTAATCCACAGCACAAATCCCGATGACCCGTGCCCGATGTAACATCGTCAGTACGGTGTCGTTGGATCGGCATGGGAACATGTATGAGACCACTGCTGTAGAGCTCCAATTTCAAATAGGTGCGCTGAATGGTGCGTTCCAAAATACCTGTACCTGCACCAGCACTGAACTCTGTCATCAGGTCTACCACAGATCGCCCTCTATCCTGCTTTCCAGAGCAGGCAACACTGCGACCTCCAGGATCCGTGATGAGGCGTGGACGACCAATACCTTGTGGCCTACGCATGTTATCATCCTCCTACAATCACTTTCCACAGATTCTCAGGGTAGCAGCACGCTAACAGAGGAGCAGCTTCGCCATTTCCGAGACGCCTGTTCCCAGGCGCCAGGCCGTAGCCATCTGCCCTGTGTCAAGAGTCGCTCGTGTCAGTGGATTTCCAAACTCGCGGCCCTTGTCGTCACTAGAATGATTTCCCTTTCGCTTCTGTTCCGCTTATACACTTTCCTTGCCATACCACATCCCCGAAACGCCACCAGGCGGCATTCAAACTCGGGACGGGTGGCAACGATCCTATTATTTTGACTTATCGGAGTATTTGTCATTTCTCGTAATTTCCGGTAGATTTTTGCCCATAGTTATTTATGGAACATTCTACTGTGGTGTCACCGCCAGACACCACACTTGCTAGGTGGTAGCTTTAAATCGGCCGCGGTCCATTAGTAGATGTCGGACCCGCGTGTCACCACTGTCAGTGATCGCAGACCGAGCGCCACCACAAGGCAGGTCTCGAGATACGGACTAGCACTCGCCCCAGTTGTACGGACGACTTTGCTAGCGACTACACGGACGAAGCATCGCTCATTAGCCGAGCAGCTAGTTAGAATAGCCTTCAGCTAAGTCCAAGGCTACGACCTAGCAAGGCGCCATTAGCATTACATTGCATTTATCTAGAGAGAGTCTCACTTGTATCATCAAGAACGCTGTATACAAATGATGGATTAAAGTTAAGTATTCCAGCAGCTACGCACTTTTCTTTATAGCATTCATTACGTATCCTGTTTCAGACCTCACGCCACCCTGCGTGAGTTAGCGCGTGCATCTTGGCCGCCTCTTTCTATTAGTGTACGTAGTGTTGGCAAGTCTGCCGACACTACATCTACACTGAGATGACAATAGTCTTGGGTTAGCGCTATGCACGTATAGACATGGCGGTGGTATCGCGTACACAAGTTGTAAAACGGCAGTGCATTGGTAAAGATGTCATTTGTACTCAACTGATTCCTGTGAAAATGTTTCCGACGTGATTATGGCCGCACGACGGGATTAACAGACGGAACGCGGAATGGTAGTTGGAACTGGAGACATGGGACCCACGATTTTGGAAAGCGTTAACGAATTCAATATTCCGAGATCCACAGTGTCAAGAGTATGCCGAGAAATGACGGCCTTCACTTAACGAGTAGAGCTGTCAGTGCTAACAGACAAGCAACACTGCACGAAATAACCCCTGTGAAATAACCGCAGCAATCTATGTGAGACGTAAGACGAACGTATCCGTTAGGACAATGCGGCAGAATCTGGCGTTAACTGGCTGCGGCAGCAGACGACTGACGCGAGTGCCTTGACATCACCTGGGCTCGTCACACATCGGTTGGACCCTAAACGAGCGGGAAACAGTGGCCTGGTCGGTTGACTCCCTATTTCAATTGACAAGAGCTGATGTTAGGGTTCGAGTGTGACGCAGACCCACGAAGCCGCGGACCCAAGTTATCAACAGGGCAATGTGCAAACTGGTGAGGACTCCTCCAGATCACTGACAGGAAACGGCAATGTTCGGCTACTTGGAGACCATTTACTGGCATTCATGGACTTGATTTTCCCAAACAACGGTGGTATTATTATGGATGACACTGCGCCATGTCACCAGCGCACAACTGTTTACCATTGGTTTGAAGAACATTGTGGACAGTTCCTGCGGATGATTTGTCCACGCAGATTACCCAACATGAATCCCATCGATAATTTATGGGACATGATCGAGAGGTCAGTTCGTCCACAGAGACCTGTACCGCTAACACATCCGCAGTTACGGATGACTGCAGGTACAGTATGGCTCAACATTTCTGCAAGGGACTTCCATCGACTTGTTGAGTCCATGCCATGTCGAGTTGCTGCGCTACGCCGGTCAGAAGGAAGTCCGAAACGGTATTGGCAGGCTTCCATGACTTGTCACCTCACGGTATTTTGCTAGAATAATCTTTTTTGCGAGTTTTTTTTTACATCTCTTTAGGACATTTCACTCAACAATTTATCAAAGCACTCTCTGCTGAGCTGGCTGCTCGGTTTGAAACATGTAGTCATTTTGTATAACGTGCTGGTGGGTAAAGCTATTTTGTGATCGCACTCAAGTGGATAACACATCTAAATGTCTTCTCAAGAACAGGGTTGTAAACAGGCATTCTACATAGCTATTAATTTTGGGCCCTGTAATACCGCTAATGTTAGGTGCGGATCATCTCAAATTAATTAGAAATTCTGCTGTGACATTACAAGAATTGATATAAATGAAAGTTTGGGATTTTTTCTAAAATGACAACACAACCTCTCCGTTTTTCATCCTATATTTAATTTATCCCTGCTTTCACGGTTCATATGATACACAACAAGCAAGTTCAATTACTTCCAACTCTCAAGAAAATAATTAACATTTAGATATTCAATATGTGATTATTAAATCTTTATCTCTACATATGACAATGTTATAACTAGCAAAACAATTAAATCTTCATCAGTGAAATTTACATCTGCATTGTCATAGCTGTTCAATGGACTAAGTTGGTGGAGAATGAAATTTCATCCTCTAAACTAATCAAACTCTCATGTACTCAATGGAGGGTATGTTAGTATTCAACTCTTGAAATTCTATATTCAAAGCGTACGCAGGTTGGAGTGAGAAAACTCTTGACTCAACATTTAATGTGACTCACGCGCATTGGTACATTGCCAATCGGGAATTGCGGTGGCATTGTCTCCATGCTGGATCTGACACGCTAATTCCCTACTCTGGCCTTGACTGAATCACTCAGTCTCAACTTTCCTGCGTTCTGTAGAATGTTAAATCTTCCCTAGTCGAGTTAATGGCTACTGCACACTCGTTAAGGGATGGAGTGGTGTGGACAATGCTCAGCCTGCAAAAATTCCCGTAGGAATATGTAGTGTTGGCAGTTAGCCAACACAACGCACACTAATTGAGAGAGGAGGCCGAAATGCACGCGTTAAACTCACGCAGGCTGGCGTGAGGTCTGAAACAGGATACGGAATGAATGCTATAAAGAAAAGTACGTAGCTGCTGGAATACTTAACTTTAATCCATCATTTGTATACATCGTTCTTGACGGTACGGTATAAATAATAGCAACTGTTAATGGCGCCTTGCTAGGTCGTAGCCATTGACTTAGCTGAAGGCTATTCTAACTATCTTCTCTGCAAATAAGCGAGGCTTCGTCAGTGTTGCATCGCTAGCTAAGTCGTCCGTACAACTGGGGCGAGTGCTAGTAAGTCTCTCGAGACCTGCCGTGTGGTGGCGCTCGGTCTGCTATCACTGACAGTGGCGACACGCGGGTCCGACATGTACTACTGGACCGCGACCGATTTAAAGCTACCACCTAGCAAGTGTGGTGTCTGGCGGTGACACCACAGAATATAAACTACTGCTTTACATCTGTCGCCACAATACGTGAAGCGTACCGCCCTCACTTCGCAGACATAAAAGGTCTCAATGTCTTCGCTACTTTTCCACACATAGGTGTGGCCCGTTGCGAGGCAAGAGAGCTCTGTAAATTTATCAAAAATTCTTTTATATGACGTGACTCTCACAACCGTGTCTCTTCTACGTCACACAGTATGGCTTCAGGCAACAGATTCTTCATTATAGGTGAATTTTTTTCTTGCCAGGTCGCCGCTAGCCTTGTTAATGGCGTCTAACCACTTACCCATGGTCTCTGTGTTTATTTAAAAGGTATTATATTGTTCTCGTCTTATTTCTTTCTGCGCTGCAGCTGGACATTGTTTTGTTAATGTTAATTGGGGTTTCCCAATGCCATTAGCCACGTGCACAGTCCGCCTCCAAACTGCGTTCCCTTTACCTCATTTTTACGCATGCCCCTGTCATTATAAAGTACACATTGTTTTGTTATTTGGTACATGAAATTATTACAATTGCTTCCTGTTAACAATACAGAGTTTTTTCTGAGAATTTTATTCTGAATCGTAATTCTGATGCTCATGTAAGGTCCATAAAATGTGGACGGCTTACACATGCCGTCCCTTCCGAGCAATGGTTGAGGTATTCTACATCTACGTAATTACTGTGCTATTCACAATAAAGTGCCTGGCAGAGGGTTCAATGAACCACCTTCATGCTGTCTCTCTATCGTTCCACTCTCGAACGGCACGCGGGAAAAACGATCACTTAAATTTTTCCGTGGGAGCCCTGATTTCTCTTATTTTATCGTGATGATCATTTCTCCCTATGTAGGTGGGTACCAACAGAATGTTTTCGCTATCGGAGGAGAAAACTGGTGATTGAAATTTCATGACAAGATCCTGTCGCAACGAAAAACGCCTTTGTTTTAATGATTGCCACTCCAATTCACGGATCATGTCTGTGACACTATCTCCCCTATTTCGCGATTAAACAAGACGAGCTGCCCTTCTTTGTACTTTTTCGATGTCATCCGTCAGTCCCACCGGATGCGGATCCCACACCGCACAGCAATACTCCAGAATAGGGTGGACAAGCGTAGTGTAAGCAATCTCTTTGGTAGACCTGTTGCACCTTCTAAGTGTTCTGCCAATGAATCGCAGTCTTTGGTTTACTCTACCCACAATATTATCTATGTGATCGTTCCAGTTTAGGTTATTTGTAATTGTAATCCCTAAGTATTTAGTTGAATTTACAGCCCTCAGATTTGTGTGACTTATCGCGTAATCGAAATTTAGTTGATTTCCTTTAGTACTCATGTGAATAACTTCGCACTTTTCTTTATTCAGGGTCAATTGCCACTTTTCGCACCGTACAGATATCTTATCTAAATCATTTTGCAAGTCGTTTTGATCATCTGATGACTTTACAAGACGGTAAATGACAGCATCATCTGCAAACAATCTAAGACGGCTACTCAAAAATCAAATGGCTCTGAGCACTATGGGACTCAACATCTTAGGTCATAATCCCCTAGAACTTAGAACTACTTAAACCTAACTAACCTAAGGACATCACGCACAGCCATGCTCGAGGCAGGATTCGAATCTGCGACCGTAGCAGTCCCGCGGTTCCGGACTGCAGCACCAGAACCGCACGGCCACCGCGGCCGGCGACGGCTACTCAGATTGTCTCCTATGTCGTTAATATAGATCAGGAACAATGGCCTATAACACTTCCTTGGCGAAAGCCGGATATTACTTCTGTTTTACTCGATGACTTTCCGTCTGTTAATACGAACTGAGACCTTTCTGGCAGGAAATCACAAATCCAGTCGCACAACTGACGCGATACTCTGTAGGAACGCAGTTTTATTAGAAGACGCTTGTGAGGAGCTGTGTCGAAAGTCTTCTGGAAATCTAAAAATATGGAATCAATTTGACATCCCCTGTCGATAACACTTACTACTTCATGAGTATAAAGAGCTAGTAGTGTTTCACAAGAACGATATTTTCTGAATCGGTGCTGACTATACGTCAATAAATTGTTTTCTTCGAGGTACAACATAATGTTCGAATACAGAATATGTTCTAAAACCCTACTGCAAATCGACGTTAGTGATACAGGCCTGTAATTCAGCGGATTACTCTTACTTCCCTTTTTGGGTATTGGTGTGACTTGAGCAATTTTCCAGTCTTTAGGTACGGATCTTTCTGTGAGCGAGTGGTTGTATATAATTGCTAAATATGGAGCTATTTTATCAGCATACTCTGAGAGGAAGCTGACTGCTATACGATCTGGACTGGAGGCCTTGCCTTTATTACGTGATTTAAGCTGCTTTGTTACACCGAGGATATCAACTTCCATGTTTCTCATCTTGGCAGTTGTTCTTGATTGGAATTCAGGAATATTTACTTCGTCTTCTTTGGTGAAAGTGTTTCGGAAAATCGTGTTTTATAACTCTGCTTTAGTGGCACTGTCATCAGTGACTTCACCGTTGTTATCGCGCTATGAAGTTATTGATTGTGTCTTGCCACTGGTGTGCTTTATGAATGATCAGAATCTCTTTGGGTTTTCCGCCTTGTCGCTAATCCCTGTATTCGTCACAACACCCACTATTTGTCCAGGATTATTTGTTGCTAAAAGGTCAACTATGCTTTCGCAACCATTTACGCTTCGAGTGGGCTTATGAACTAATTGTTCAAAATAATTTTCTGAGAAAGCATTCAGTACGATTTCGGATGATGTTTTATCCCTGCCGCCGGCTTTAAACGTATAATTTTTCCAGTATATCGAGGGTAGATTGAAGTCACCATCGACTATAATTGTATGAGTGGGTACTTATTTGAAATGAGACTCAAGTTTTCTTTGAACTGTTCAGCAACTATGTCTTCTGAGTCGGGGGGTCGGTAAAACGATCCAATTGTTAGGTATAACCTCTACCCATACTATTTCACATGAACTATCTACTTCAATTTCGCTACAAGGCAAACTATCTCTGACAGCAATAAATGCTACACCACCAACTGTATTTAATCTATCCTTTATGAACACTGTTAGATCGTTTGAAAAAATTTCGGCTGAACTTATTTCCAGCTTTAGACAGATCTCTGTACCTACAACTATTTGAGCTTCAGTGCTTTCTATTAGGGCTTGGAGCTCTGGTTCTTTCCCAACACAGCTACGACAATTTACAACGACAATACCAATCGTTTCTGCAACTACCTTACTATGTTTTACCTGCCCACTTTCTGACGGACGCCTCTTCTGTGGTTACCTGAGACCCGCTAACCTAAAAAAAACCGCCCAGTCCCTTCCACACTGCCCCCGCTACCCGTGTAGCCGCCTCCTGTATGTAGTGGACACCTGACCTATTAAGCGGAACCCGGAAACCCACCACCCGATGACGCAAGTCAAGGAATCTGCAGCCTACACGGTCACAGAGCCACCTGAGCCTCTGATTCAGACCCTGCACTTGGCTCTACACCAAAGGACCACAGTCGGTTCTATCGACGATGCTGCAGATTGTGAGCTCCGCCTTAATCTCGGAAGCAAGATTGGCAGTCTTTATCATTTCCGCTAGCCGCCTGAAACCAGACAGAATCTGCCCTGATCCAAAGAGACACACGTCATTGGTACCGACATGAGCCACCAGCTGCACCCTGTACTCTTCGTGGCATCCAGAAGCACCCTTTCCACTTCCGGAATGACTCCCCCGGAATGCACACAGAGTGCACACTGGCTTCCGTACCCTCCTTGGCAGCCATGTTCCTAAGGAGCCCCATTACGCGCCTAACGTTGGAGCTCCCAACCACCAGCAAACCCACCTTCTGTGAATGCCCAGACCTTGCGGGCCGAGAAGCTTCCTCTGGAACAGGGTGGACGACTGCATCCGGCTCAGAGTCATTGTCAGCCACGGATAACGCCCGAAACCTGTTCGTCAAATGAACCAGGGAGGCCTTACGATTGGCCCCACGGAAAGTTTTTCACTGCCTGCCAGACTTTGGGATGACCTCCCACTCGACCACGGGTGAGGGGTCAACCTCAGTGCAGCCAGTACCCGGGGAGGTCACAGCAGTGGACCGATCGGATGACACGTGGGATGTGCTCGACGTCCCTCGCATCCCTGCGTCCGATCCCCCACAGTGACGCCCCCTGGCAGCAGCCTCAAGCTGTGTGACGGAAACCAATGCAGGCTGAAGCTGTGAGCGAAGGGTCGCCAGCTCAGCTCGCATCTGCACGCAACAATCACAGTTCCTATCCATTACTGCACTCCTCCTGTTTGAAGCTCGTAAAAATATGTAACAAGCGAACGGTGTACTCCACTTAGTAGTAGCAGGAACTAGCGATGCGCTCTCGCTGATGGTCTAACTGGCACTGAGCTGTTCTAACCAAACAAACAAAAGCCTGCACGATACGAGAGTCGATACAACGGTCGATAGCAACGGCCGTACTGTACACTACACTGTGAATTGAAATAAAAGGTTGTGCCTAATAAGCACTCAAACACACAGGAAATTACAAAAATAAACTAGTAACTACTCAGATAACTGAAAATAAGTCGCTCCTGTTTGAAGCTCGTAAAAATATGTAAAAAGCAGTGTACTCGCCTTAGTAGTAGCAGGAACTAGCGATGCGCTCTCACTGACGGTCTAACTGACATTGGTCATTGCAGTGCAATATTATAAGCTCATTAATTTTTGATCATTGCTCAGCTACTGGTCTAGCTTAATCTAGATGATCTTGTCTTAATATTCTAAATTTTTAATTTGAAATCTGGCTTTACACAGTATTGTCTATCCAGATGATTACTGTTTTGTCTTTACAGTCTTTAATAGCAGTTCTGATTAATTTAATCCTACAATATTTCCTTTGTTTTATTGGTAACTTATATCAAATGGTTCATCCATTCTTTATCTTGTCCTTTTTTTTAAAAAATAATTCTAGGCATTCCACAGTTATCAAACACTCGTGATGTTGATTCTGGAAGATGAATTGAAGTTAAGGAAGCGTTTGTTTATATTATCTATAGTGTCAACACATCTGCTATATTAATTAAATTGTTATCATATCTAAAATAATTAATAGTTTTCTGCATAATATAAATTTTACATTCATTCACATTATTTATTTTTACAAACATATTTTCTTAATATCTACAATACACAAATATTAGATTGAGCGAATAAACTTTACATATAAAATACAAAATATAAAATTATGGTACATTTTTAATTACATTACAATTTACAAGTGGAATTACAAAATACAATGAATTACAAAAATACAAATGTGCAATGGTGCAGGTGTGATTTATTATTACTTCTTTGTTCAAATGGGTGTCTTTCTCACTCTTTTTACAATATTACAAAGGCTTTGCCATATGCATAACTTTTTTTCGTTACGCTTTCACTTTAACTTTGAGTAGGGTTTCTTCTTCATGCTTCTGTTGTTGCTTAGTGGTAGCTGATGTGGATAGTCGGTTGTAGACTCTGATGTTGCTGAAGATCATCGACATCTACAGTCCTGAGTGGCTGATAATGACTGCTATTACATGGTCCATTCGTCCAAGGCACTGTCAGAGTGTAATGACTGGGGTGTCCTTGTCTCTTTTTTGGTGTAGCTGCCATTGAGGTGGTTGAGTGTAACTGCTCGACGATTGTTGCAGGTTGCTTGTAAGTTTGACCGCCTTTATTTGTTGAATAAATTAGTTGTTATGGTTTATTGAATACTACTTCTAGTTGATTTTGCTAAATCTCATCCTGGTTTGAGGTAAGGGATGGGGAAAGAATCTTCTATCTTCTGCCCTTATCTTGGGACCCTCTCTTCTCTTCGTTTCTTGCTGTATCTTCATGCCTCCTTCCTTGGAGCTAGTGACTTCTCGGGCATAGGGATAGGATTTGTTGTTATGTGAAAATTATTTGAAAGGATTACCAGTAATGTTTGTTATTAGATATGATGTTTGAATAGATCACGGAAGTGATAATCTGCCTTCAGATGTAGATTTGTCCATTAGGTGTTTAAGAGAAATATTTCGTGTTTATTTCCCTAGGCGGTCGTAATGGTAGTGCGGAGCTTGTTTCCGGTCGGTGCTATTGTTGTCGCTGCTATTACCCATCGGTAATGGGGTTCGCTCACCTTCCATGCAGGTGTGCGTCCCTTGTCCCATGCTGTCGCTGGATTTCCCTCGTCCTTTAGGTATGGGGTGAGGCATGAGACACATTCTTTAACATCCACCTCGCTCGTTATCCGCCCTAATGTAAGGTGTGAAACAGTGAATTCTTTCCTTTGGTCGCTCGTTTGTTGCTAATGTCATGTTGTGCAATCTTTCACTCTCTCACTCAGACCCGTAGCTTCCCAGCGACTTTGGGCTTTTTACATCAGCTAGGTTGCTTCTTCCTTCCCCAGATGATGCTAATGACATCGCTATACGTCTTCTGTATCACCTCGTGACCCCTACTTACAAGTCTTTTTTTCAAAATTTACAATAAAGTTTACATCACATAATTACATGGATAACATAACAAATATGAACTTTTACATCGAATAATTACATAGATAACCTTGTACTTGAATAATACAATGAATTAAATGATGCATATTAAATTTTCTCTCAGTACTATACACGAATTTATCATTTACATACTTTACATTACTTTATTTTGACTTTTTTTATAATGGTTCCTTGACTTCGTGTATGAGTATGGATTTGTGATATGTGGATGTGTTAGTCAGTTCTGCATGCCATTCGTTTCCTTTTATTAATTTTTTTCTGATCTACTTTAACGATTTAATTGATTAGTATTATGGTACTTAATTTTCAATAATTACTTGTTTGTAGCTCGTCTTATCTGCCTCTTGATTTCTGCTGCTTCCTGAAACACATCTACAGTTTTTTTTGTATTATCTGTTATCCATTTATTTTTATTTTCCTCTCTAATTACCGTATGATTACTGTAATAAATTTTATTCATTATGAGCTTTAAGGTGGCTGACGTGGTATAGACCTATATTCTTTCCCATTCTTGGGTTCACCAATTCCACTGCATTGGCATGAACTGCCTTATTAATTACCACAGGTCCTTTATACATGAGATAAAATTTATGACAAACCTGTATCCCTTTATTCAATAAGAAATGAATTCTAACAAGAACCAACTGTCCCACCATAAATACTCATATGGACGCACCTCTGTCAGCTTTGAGCTTCCGTTTTTCCACTGCTCATTCGACGTTTTCAATTGCCACTTTTATTGTCTACTGCTGTGATGGTCTTCTGGATGGGGAGAACTGTACCACTTCTCTTACCCTATCCACTGGTCTTTTATTCTTGAGAACAGTGACTGGCGGTAAGCGTGTAGTACTGTGTGGCATTTCATTAATTATAGTTTGTAACTGATGTAAATTTGCACCCAACGTAGTTTGTCGTGAACTACAGTACAACTGACACCATGTCCCAATATCCTTCATTGTTCGTTCTGCATTATTGGCGCTTGGTTTGTATCTAGATATGAAGATGGGTTTAATGCTGTGTCTTTTTAAAGTTGCCAACCAAGATTTAGATCTATATTGGGGCCCATTATCTGAAATCAACCTTTCTGCATGTCCTACTTGTTCGAGAAAATCACGTTGAAGTGCTTTACTGATTGTAACACCCATTGCACGTTTCAAAGGGGTCAATGTTACATACGTCAATGTTAATTCTACAACCACGAAAATAGATGCGTTCCCATCCCGTGTCCCTGGTAACAGTCCCGTCAAATCTGTTGTTGCTAGATGTTTTAGTCTTTAAGGTATTATAGGTGATAATGGTGGTCTAGTCTGAAACGTAACGTGTTTGGCTCGTTGGCAATCTTTACATTTTTTAAGTATTTGACGAATTCGTCTTTCCATGTTGGGGAAATGTGCAGTTCTTTCCATGTTGGGGATACGTGCAGTCTCTTTAAGTGTCAAAAAACATTTCTTCGCCCCAAAGTGTCCATTACTTAAAAAGGTGTACCATATATACTTGTTTATTAATTATTAGCAACACATACCGTCCACAAACTAGTGCTTGGGTCTCGTCTGTGGAACAGCACATCATTCTTCAGCAAATAATGCGGACGAATGTCAACCGAGTTCTTGTCTTTCCATTTATCTTTGACCCTTAACACTTCTGGATCTTTGTTGTGTTCGGTCGCAATCTTTGAAAAGCCTGTTGTAATGTAATTCTCAAAAGGAACTCCTCTTATATAATATATGCCAACTTGATCTTGATCTGTACCGAACTTACCTGGGGTTGCACCATGTGGGCATCGGGAAAGAAAATCTGCTAAGGTGTTAGCTGATCCTGGGATATGTTTAACACAGAAATCATACTATTGCAATATTAAAATCCACCTTGGTAACCTACCATGTGTCAACTTTGCTGTGAGTAAAAACTCGAGAGCTTTATGATCTGTGTATACAATAGTTTTCCTCCCGAATAGAAAATATCTAAACTTTCGGAAACCTCATACTACTGCTAAAGCTTCCAGATCTGCAATGGAATAGTTTCTCTCGCTCTTTGATAAGACACGACTCGTAAATGCAATAGTTTTATGTATTATCTCTCCATCTTTTTCGTAGTGTTGAAATAATACTACGCCTAATCCAGTCTTGGCGCTGTCTGTTGCCATACAAAAATCTTGTGTAAGATCTGGGTGTGACAGAATCGGTGCTTCCGCTAACACCTTTTTCAATTTCTGAAATTCTTGTTCTGCCGTATCATCCTATATCCATGGAGTGTTTTTACCAGTTAAACTGCATAATCTTGGTGTAGCCAGAGTGTGTGAACCCTTTAAAGAACGTTACTAGTCCCAGGAACCCTCTGACTCTCTTCCTGTTATATGTTGTTACAAAGTTTCTTATTGCCTCTAGTATCTATGGATTCGGCTTTATTTCCTGCGAAGATGTGACATGTCCTAGAAAGTTTATCTGTTGTGTTCCAAATGTGGATTTTTCCAAATTTATCGCTACCCCATGTTCTCTAAGTGTTTTCAGTAATGTATCCAAAATTTCATTATGTTTCTCCCATGATGATTCTGCTATGAGGATGTCATCTGCATAACATGTCAATCGTTCCTGTAATTCATTAAGTAAAATACTTCCTACACCTCTAATAAAAGCTGCGGATGAAATGTCCAATCCGAAAGGGAGTCGTTTAAATCTATAACACCTTCCAAAAGCAGTAAATGCAGTATATTTCCTGCATTCTGGCGCTAGTTCAATTTGCCAAAAACTACTTCGTAAATCGAGTGATGAGAATGCCTTTACATTATGAAATTTTTGTAGTAAATCTTCTAGTCTCTCGGGATGATCTGTTTCTGGAATTATGATTGTGTTAATTTGTCTGGAATCTAACACTACACGTATCGTTCCATCCTTCTTTTCTACAACACGTAACGGTCTGTTGTCAGTTGACGGTACCTGTTCAATAACACCCTCTTGGTTGAAAAATGGTTCAAATGGCTCTAAGCACTATGGGACTCAACTGCTGTGGTCATCAGTCCCCTAGAACTTAGAACTACTTAAACCTAACTAACCTAAGGACATCACACACACCCATGCCCGAGGCAGGATTCGAACCTGCGACCGTAGCAGCAGCGCGGCTCCGGACTGGAGCGCCTAGAACCGCACGGCCACCGCCGCCGGCACACCCTCTTGTTCCATCTTATTTAACTCCAAGAATACAGCTCGTCGGTAACTCAATGGAATGTTATATGGAGCTATTCTAAAAGGCTTGTGGTCCTTAACCTCGAATCTGTATGCAAACTTTTAATTGCTCCCGGTTTCGGTTCAAATACCATCGCATGCTTGCGTAATGTTCCATCTAAATCCAACTTTTGTTGATCTGTTAATCCCTCTATACTATGTACTTTTTCTCGATCACTGTGTGTGTTTCTACATTCATAGGCTCTGATTCGTTCATCGTTAGATATCGTGGATTATCCTGACAAGCAATATCTCCATCTACTTGCATTTGTAACTGTGTATCATTTCCGCACATTTCTTCATATCTCAGGTTGTCTTCGAATTTTAAAGTGGTTTCTCCTAAAGCAACACTTCCTCTGTCCATGTCTAACACAGCTTTATGTCGACTAAGAAAATCAGCTCCGATAATCATATCGACTGACATCTTTGGTACTATTACAAAATTCGTTTCTATTATATGATCCTGGCAGTCAAATGCAAGCCTTGTCTGCTTGTGACGTTCGATGAAAGTCACATAATTGGTCTGTGTACTTCAACCTTTCGTGTTTTTAACGCTAACAAATTATTGTCACTAATGCAACGATTAAATAACGGCTCTGATATCGCCGTTAACGCACTCCCACTATCTATTATTGCGTTAACAACAATACCCTTTACTATTACACACAGTATCGGACTTATCTCCAAAGTACTCTCGTCTTTGACTTCCTCCATTAATATGCCCTCAAATACTTTGTAATTTAATCTGTTTATTTGTGTTTGTTCGATAGTTTGGGGAGAAGTATTTCCTCTCAAATTGTCTAGCTGTATTCTTGCCGCTTTTAGATCAGCTTCTACCTTAACCAGTCTAGATCTTAAAGCCTCATTTTGACACGTTGCTCTCTCATTTAGATTTTTCTCTTCGTCACACATCCTTGTGATCGTATTTAATTTGGATTTTAAAACATGGCGCGTATTCTTTAATTGTGATAGTTTAGATTCTGGGAGTTCGTCAGATTCTACATTATGTGTATGTGTACTCGCACCCTGTTCAATTCGTTTTCATCTTTGTCGTCTGCCACTGAGGATTGCATATGCAAACTTTCAGCTATGTCGTCATTTATTACGACGCTGTTTTCTATGTCTGGTTTGATGATTACATAGTCTCGGTAATACTGCCGTACTATGTCCTCATATGTGCCACAATTGTATACGTTAGACTCTTATTTATCCGCCTGTTCAGATACTTTATGATCTGGTTCGTTTTTCGATCCAGACGAAATATTTGCCCTATCATTGGCCTCTCCATGATCTGCTTGTTCTTCCCTATTCTGTTCGATTCCCTGTATCCATAACGCTTCCGACTCTTTCTGCTTTTCTCCCAAAGTTTTATGGAAGGATTTTAGCAAATCTTGTAGCGTATCGAACGTTTGATTAGGTGTACATATTGGTACCTTCCCCTTTTTTTCTGACCTATAGTAGTCGTATTTTGTGGGTTACTCTTGTCTTCTGGATCAATCGTACTGCGACTGATTACGTTAGGACATATATTATCCTGCTGAAAATCATCTGTCGTCTGTGCAGAATCAAACATGTGCACCATAATTATACATCACCGCTTCCTCATTATTACCTAGTTCATGATTAGGTAAAGCTAGGAGTTCGTCCCCATCGTCAGCATCTGTCCAATCTGTCTCGTCCCAACACTTCAGTTGTGACTTCCTGCCTATCTGTGGTATCTGTCCGGATACTTTTGACGATCCTTCTCTCGTTTCTATTTCCACTTCCGATTTCTGTCCTAATCTATTTATCGCTGCGGTTACTTTGTTATCCGTCTCTGCAGAAAGTGTATCATCTGCTTGAACGCCTGCGATACCTAACGTCTGTCATTCAACACGCTTCCCAGGATTTGGTGGTCGTAATTCAACCTCCCTCTGTGGTTCATTTCTCCAGTAAGTACCTGAAGTATTTGGTTGTGGCTGCATTCTGGCACCACCTCCCCATCTGCTTCCTGATTAAAATCAGTTTGTTGGTTTTCCCGAGTTCTCCAGTTTCCATTCCTATTTTCGTCTTTATTTGTCCTGTTCCAATTACACTACTGGCCATTAAAATTGCTACATCACGAAGATGACGTGCTACAGACGCGAAATTTAACCGACAGGAAGAAGATGCTGTGTTATGCAAATGATTAGCTTTTCAGAGCATTCACACAAGGTTGGCACCGATGGCGACACCTACAACGTGCTGACATGAGGAAAGTTTCCAACCGATTTCTCATACACAAACAGCAGTTGACCGGCGTTGCCTGGTGAATCGTTGTTGTGATGCCTCGTGTAAGGAGGAGACATGCGTACTATGACGTTTCCGACTTTGATAAAGGTCGAATTGTAGCCTATCGCGATTGCGGTTTATCGTATCGCGACATTGCTGCTCGCGTTGGTCGAGATTCAATGGCTGTTAACAGAATATGTAATCGGTGAGTTCAGGAGGGTAATACGGAACGCCGTGGTGGATCCCAACAGCCTCATATCACTAGCAGTCGAGATGACAGGCATCTTATCCGCATGGCTGTAACGGATCGTGCAGCCACGTCTCGATCCCTGAGTCAACAGGTGTGGACGTTTGCAAGACAACAACCTTCTGCACGAACAGTTCGACGACGTTTGCAGCAGCACGGACTATCAGCTCGGAGACCATGGCTGCGAAACCCTACATTTCAGTAGGATAATGCACGACCGCATGTTGCAGGTCTTGTACAGGCCTTTCTGGATACAGGAAATGTTCGACTGCTGGCCTGACCAGCACATTCTCACCAACTGAAAACGTCTGGTCAATGGTGGCCGAGCAACTGGCTCGTCACAATACGCCAATCACTACTCTTGATGAACTGTGGTATCGTGTTGAAGGTGCATGGGCAGCTGTACCTGTACACGCCATCCAAGCTCTGTTTGACTCAATGCCCAGGCCTATCAAGGCCGTTATTACGGCCAGAGGTGGTTGTCCTGGGTACTGATTTCTCAGGATCTATGCACCCAAATTGCGCTAAAATGTAATCACATGTCAGTTGTAGTATAATATATTTGTCCAATGAATACCCGTTTATCATCTGCAATTTTTCTTGATGTAGCGATTTTTATGGCCAGTAGTGTATTATTATTAAAGCCGTATCCATTACGTTGTGGTCTCGTGTTTCCATTATTGCCATTTACGTAACTATTTCCATTTCTTCGCGAATTCATTCCCAATATCGGCCTACCATTGCTATCATTACTGTTATTGTCCTTATTATTATTTGTTCTTTCAAAGTTATTGTATCCTGAATCGTGACGTCTTTGAGAGTCGTTTTCATACACGAATTCGACTTCTCGCAAAACTCCTTTCTTCATTATCGCCCCCACGTCCTATGAATGCTTGTTGATACTTCATCGGTAGTTTCGTTTTGCATATCTGTATCAGTTCTCCGTCACTATATGGGATGTCTAGATATTGGTTCCTCTTAGTCATATTCTGAAAGAATTTGACTGCTGTTTTCTCTTGCGAATTTTCAAATGAGACATTTTGTAATAAGCTATATTTTATTCTCATTTGCGCCTCAAGTGACCAATACCTGGCTATAAAGTCTGCTCGAAACGGATCATATGAATCGCAAGTTTCCGCTATCTTATGCATCGTTTCAGCAATACTTCCTTCCATGTATGCACAAATGAAATCTAATTTATGTTTCAAAGGCTGAATGCTGGTATACCTACTTTGAATTGATCAATGCGCTACCGGTTCTGTATCTTGTCGTGTAAGCAACTCTGGTTCGTTAGATATTGTATTGTAACCTGTCGGTATTCGTCCTGTATGTTGTGATGTTACGTAATGTGTCGCTGTAGCTCGATCTGCATATGTGACGCTTTGTGCTTGACGTGTGGAATCTTGCTGCAAACCACACACGCATATTCCCGGCTGACCTGTTATTCTTTCGTGGACAAGTCGTCAGAGTCCACTCTGTTCTCTACTGTTACCGTACTGTTCTGGGATATGCTGTTTTGGGCTAATTTGCTTCTCTCTATTTGCCGTTTCGGACTGACATTCACATGTGCCTTTCCATCTTGTGTCACACGTACTTTCCCTTTCTCTTTCTGTCGTGTCATCGGCGACTGTTGATCTCGCCGTGTTCACAGTATTATGTGCCGACATTAACGTGGATTCTGTCGTCGTTTGCGATTCCTCGCTAACGCTTTCTGCGTCTTCTCGACTTTCTATTGAACGCAAAACTTCCGATCTGAGCCACTGAACTTGATGTTCGTTTTTCTCTTGTATTTTTAAAATACGAGCATCGAAGTTCTTTAATACAGCTTTGGTTGTACTTTTGTGAGGCATCGTCTCAGCAATTAAATGTCTCGCTTTGTCGACGCTGTAATGGCAAAAGCTTCGTCCTGTTGTTTAAATTTTTTGATACTTTGTTCCGTAACTTCGCGTAACGTATTCATGTCTGCTTGGACAACGTCAATGTCTGTTATCATTTGTGTGTGTCCTGTTTCAAGCGCTTGTAGCATAATTTGTGCTTCTTGAGCTTCAGTTCGCATTTGATCCAATTGGCCTTGTATATTATCACGCGTTTTTTGTATTTCCCTATTAGTTCCTCTCAGCCTCCATGTTAATTCTTTTTGCCCTTGTATTATGCGCCCTTCTAAACGCTTTTCTAATTCCTGAGATTGTCGTTCCAAACGCTTTTCTGATTCCTGTGATTGTTGTAATAATCGCTGCAACATTCCTAATATGATGGCGTTTTCTACACCTACACTATTATCGCCTGTTGCCATCTGATGTAACCGTTCACTATCTCGTTTTTCGTGAACCGTTTCCTTCTCTTCCGAACATGGTGTAGGAGCACTAACACTCATTCTTTCATGTGATTGCCAACCTGTCTGATTCAATATGATCACGTTCGGTTCTACATACTGTAAATCACTGGCAACGGATTCTACGTCTGAATCATTTGCAACCCTGTTCTCATGTCCATTCTTTTGACCAGATTGAACACCACGTTTTGCATTTTCTGTCTAATTCGATATTTCTACGTCCTCTGTTTCATGTTGTTCACGCTGATCTAGCTGTTGCGTGTCCAACTCGATCCTATCAAGATCTGCCATTACTTCTCTTTAGCTTGACCTATTGTTTTCTATCATTTTTGAGAGTTCCTCTAGGCGTTACTGTTCGTGAAGTTTTCGAACTTGACTACGCGTTAACATCAGATTATAAGACTTGACCCTACCCCAAAATATCATTCAGGCAGTCCTATATTCAATCCGTTTCCTTGTCTTTCATTTAGCATTTTTAGTTACTGGAGTTGAGACAGAACTCAACACAACCCAATTCAAAAATATATATTGAGCCAGCAATTAAACATGCAATAAATACACTTCTATCTACACTTATTTACTTACTTACTTACCACTACACAGCTGAGTGACATTTACTTTTGCAAAAATTATTTTTCTCCAATTTGCGTCGACTTTTTGTTTACCCCCCAATCTATTAGATTTCTGTCCTGTCAAGATTATAAAATTGCTGTTACTTTAGAATCCTGGCAGGGTCACCATTTGTAACATCTAGTCTTTTTGTGTAACGTGCTGGTGGGAAAAGCTGTTTTGTGACTGCGTGCAAGTGGATAATGTATCTAAATGTCTTCTCAAGCCCTGGGTGGTAAACAGACATTCTACATAGCTATCAATTTTGGCCCTGTAATATCGCTAATGTCAGGTGTGGATCATCTCAAATTAATTAGAAATTCTGCTGTCAAATAACAAGAATGCACAATTGATATAAATGGAAGTTTGGGATTTTTTTCTAAAATGACAACACAACCTCTCCCTTTTTCATTCTACATTTAATTTATCACTGCTTTCACGGTTCAAATGATACATAACTAGCAAGTTCAATTACTTCCAACTCTCAACAAAATAATTAACATTTAGATATTCAATTGAAAGGGTACAGTACCACCCGACATTGAAAATAGGTACAACATTCTTCGTTATTCTTGTCAGAACAACATATTTTTTTCTATAATAACTCAATTTCAATTAATACAGTGAAGCCGGATACCAGTGTAGGAAAGAATGACAATTTATTTATTTAATTGATTACATGTGCACTCCCACAAAATAAATCCGTACATCCAATTTGGTGAGATCTGTGAAATGAATGAGAGTATGGTCGTCTGATAACTGCAGATAGTGAATGTGCAATATATGATCATCTTTGAGACGGTCTTTTGGTCACCTTTGGTGGAACCAAAGAGATGAAATTTACCGGAGCTTTGAGCGCCTGAAATGTGGCTGACCAATGGGTAGTATGGTCTTCCCTCACCTCGACGGAGGTGCGACATGACCTGAAGAACGGCCATGTTTCAGCACTCTGCCGCTGGATCTAGTGTTGGTAAGACCTGTCTTGGTGTGCTCTGTAAAGACAAAAGAGTGGAGACATGGTATGGATGTGAAATACTTAAGAGTAGTTTGGAATAATAATTTCTCTATTTCAGGAACTTTTGTGGGGAGAATTAAATGTCAGGCAGGTAATATTAAGGGGATCATAGTAATCTTGGGAAGTGACCAATGGTCACAATAAAACCACGTGTAGCAATAAGTTGAAATACTTCCGAATGCTTAAGCTGAATTACTAGCGTGTGTACTATAAGTTGGAAATATTTAAGAAATTGCGAGTGCACGACTTGAAATTAGAGACGAGTACTACCACGTGGTGAGTACTGTGTGAGTCTCAATCTGTGTATGAGACAAAGGATAAAAAGAAGTACTCGTCCATGGTATTAGTTGAGGACTCACGTGTGTGATGAATATGTTCTTAATATTACTTTGCGTGTTATGTTTCTGTGTGACGCTTGATTCAAACTATAATACTCTGAGAGAGAAGCAAGGTGAGTCAGCCGTCTATCCAGCAACGCCACTTGGCTTGCATTGCACAGGAAGACGTGCATATATCCTCCAGAGTTCATAGTAGGAAAGAAAAATTACGAAGTGGGGCAGTATCGCGTGAAACTGGGATAAATACTAATTGAAGTGGGAAAGCTGAAAGTGATGTGATTATAACGTTGTGACTATTTTTTGTATTGTATGTTGCCAGTGTGATGTATTTCATGAAATTTAAGTATGTGCGGTTGGCATGTGAGAGTAACAAGACAGTTTCAGAGGCAGTGGGTTATGCATGTTCCTTTTTGTACCGTTCGGTCTGGAGGAAATTTTCGTAATGATGGGTGTGAGAGTCTAAGTGTGAGATATAGAAAAAGATCCACCGTCCTATCCAGAAAGTGCACTGTAGCGTTAAATAATTACGAGACCATTAGATAGAGAATCACCAATGTAAAGCCACGCCCACTGGGCGGAATTTCTCATGTGTTTTGTTGTAGGTTATAGAATTTGTGTGTTTCGATTATAGAATTTATCGGAATAAATAAGATAGTGAAAAGAAAAAAGATTGGTGGCCTTTTCTTTCGAATAGTATGTTGTCACGATACCCAGAATTTATGTGTGCGCCATTCATATTCAGTGCGATGGCCACATGTTGATCAAAGCCGTTAAATAAGAAAGAAAATGTGGTATTGCCAGTGCGTAGTGAACAGTCAGAGTTGTGTAAATTACTAATAGTCAGATGTGCGTTTCCGTACCCGTTGAGTAATATTCAAACAGGAGAATAACTTGTAACTTAATTGTGAGTACTAGAGTTCATGTTACTCGATAAATAAGAATGAGTCCACTCGCTTGGCAGACTACTCATCTTGCAGGCCTGACTGCTTGATGCCACAGTATGAGCAAGGAATGTGGGTGCCTCTCATAATATGTGATTGTTAAATCTTTATCTCTATACATGACAATGTTATAACTAGCAAAACTATTAAATCTTCATCAGTGAAATTTACATCTGCATTGTCATAGCTGTTCAATGGACTAAGTTGGTGGAGAATGGAATTTCATCTTTTAAACTAATCAAACTCTCATGTACTCAATGGAGGGTATGTTAGTATTTAACTCATGAAACTCTATATTCGAAGCGTACGCAGGATGGAGTGAGCAAACTCAAAGACTCAACATTTACTGTTGTCTCACGCGCATTGATTCATTACTAATCGGAAATTGCGGCGGCATTGTCCCCATGCTGGATCTGAAACGCTAATTCCCTACTCTGGCCCTGACTGAATCACTCAGTCTCAACTTTCTTGCGTTCTGTAGAACGTTAAATTTTCCCTTGTCGAAATAACGGCTATTGCACACTTGCTATGGGATGGAGTGATGTGCACAGTGCTCTGCCCGCAAAAATTCCCGCAGAAATATGAATTACCGCCTTACATCTGTCGCCACGATACGTGAAGTGTACCGCTCTCATTTTGCAGATAAAAAGGTCTCAACGTACTGTCTATTTTTCCCGCTGCGAGATGAGAGAGCTCTGTTAATATAGTTCTCAAAAATGCTTTTATATGACGTGACTTTCCTCACCATGTCTCTTCTACATCACACAGTATGGCTTCAGCGAACTGCTTCCTCGTTGTAGGTGAATTTTTATTTTTCTTGCTGGGTCGCCACTAGCCTTGTTAATGCTGTCTAGCCACTTGACCGATATTACACTATCAAATTTCTTTGTCAAAGATATGATCAAATATTCGTCAAATTTATTTGACAAAGATCTTTGACATGGCGGTAAAAAGGATATTACACTGTCATCATATTTTTCGTCAAAGTTCAAGATGGCTGACAACAATAACTTGTTATTAACCGCAGCAGTTCCATGTCCCACAATTGCACTGTGTGCACATGTGGAAGAGAAGTGGGAGAAAAAAAGAAAACGTACGTGGGTGAAGCCGTGGGTTTTACGACGAGACAATAAAAGTATTCAACAAAACTTGTTACGTGAGCTTGTAGTGGCGGACGTTACTTAAGAATGGATGAACATACATTTCATTATGTGCTCAGTGAAGTGTATCCTCATATCACAAAGCACAATACTCGCTTAAGACCTGCTATATCTGCAGAAGACAGGCTCACTGTAACACTCCGATTCCTTGCTACAGGAGAGAGTTACTGTAGCTTACAATACAGCACTCGAATATCACAGTGCATATTCACGAAAATAATACCTGAAACGTGTGCAGCAACTTATAAAGTACTAAAGTACTAATGTCTGAAGGTAAAGAAATGTTCAATACACCTTATGTGCATTAAGTACTATTTTTATTTTATGTACAAATAAATTACATTTTGTGTCCGAAAACCGTATCTCACGGCTAATGACCTCCGCAATATTTTTATAGCTCTCCAAGCCTCTTAATCTGTTTTTTGTATTCAGGGTGCTTCACGTTGTAAAGCGCCTCATCAGCTTCATACATCTCTTAATTTTGTAGTTGACGGTACACACCAATTGTATTTACCGGCCATGTTTATAAACACACTACAGGTATCAGAACGCTGCAGCGATGCTAGCGCTCCACGTTGTAACATGTCACTTTTCAGTGAACAGAAGACAAGCGACTTTTATGATCAAATCTACAACGAAGCCCTAGATTTGATCAGATTTATTTGATGACAGATGGGATTTGACAAAGTGACCTATTACACTATCAAACTTCTTTGACATAAATATTTGACATATAAACTTTGACAAAGAAATCTGATTGTATAATACCGGCCTTACACTCGATCTCGGCTGTGTTTATTTAAAAGGTATTATATTGCTCTCGTCTTATTTATTTCTGCGCTGCAGCTGGGCCTTGTTTTGTTAATGTTAATTGGGGTTTCCCGATGCCATTAGCTACGTGCACAGTCCGCCTCCAAACCTCGTTCACTTTACCTCATTTTTACGCCTGCCCCTGTCGTTATAAGGCTAGATATTGTTTTGTTTTTCGGTATATGAGATTATTACAGTAGCTTCCTGTAAACAATACAGAGTTATTTTCTAGGGATTTTATTCTGTATCCTAATTATGAAGCTCATGTAAGGTCCGAAAAATGCGGACACCTTACAATTTGCGTCTGTTTTTTCGTGTGGGCTCAATAAACTTTGCTTCAGTGTGAAGTGTTAGTTGTTGGTGACAATCCTGCTCTCGTAGCTGGTATTTTCTTTCGGATTCTAGTAAACACTGTGTGTTTCCCAACTCTACAACATATTTCCGTGTATGTGATAGGCCTATAAATGTGTGAACATTCTTATAGATTGTAACGCCATTATTCAAGCAAACTCTGATAAAATGATGCTATAAAATTAGTCATTTTCTCCGAAAACACAACATAGAATTTAACGGGCACTCAATCACGCCCTGTGAATTTTTCTGAGACCGTTTTCAGTTCCACTGCGGCTAGACCTCTCATGTCCGCACCTGTACAAAGTGTGCTGTATTCGTGTTCTATCATCTTACGTTTCCGTTCAGTCATGGTCGACTAGTGTTTGGGCAGAAGACTTTGACTGTATACATATCCAAAAGATTTCACGACATTTTGCCAACTCAACAAGTGACATTTCGCTTCCGAATTCAGTGAGCGCGTCTCGCTTAGCTGTTCTAACACGTATTCTGACTTTGTTCAAGATTTATTTGTCAACAAGAGTTTGGCCTTGCTTGAATCCTCTTCGCAACCCTCTCTACTTTCGTACTAATGTGCTATATGACATTTAGATCACAATTCGTATAGATTTATGACGAAGAATCTCCACAGTCTCCTCCAGAGAACCGAATGTTTGCTACTGACTACATAGGAAATTTCTAATCTTAGCCGTCGCACTTGATGAGCAGAATCTTTCCACGTTTCTTAACTATACGTTCAGCGTCAGTGATCAAGAATGTCATTGTGACTTCGTGGTTGCTGTTCCTATTTCTCCAGTCACTGAAACGAGAAATTCAGACCCGTTTGTTGCCAGCAGAACGAATACGTTTCGCTCGAGAGTAGGCTGTCTCACCAATTTATACGCCGAATTTTCGGCAAAAACGTTCAATACTGCATCACATGACTTCTTTTGTGTCTGTCTGTCATTATAAACACGCGTGTCTCTCTGTCTACACACTGAAGCCTACTGAGGATAATTCCACCACGTAGGTACCTGATTTGTGTGGACAGTACAAATGTCCGACTATAATTTTAGGCGAGCCTTTGGTGCTTATCTTCACCCAGACTATATCGCATTCTGCGTATTTACCTCATTAGTCATTACGGAGCTTTTTTTTACTGCAGTACACATATGGTCAGCATCAATCTCCAGGTTATGATTTCGGCTTATATTTTATTCTGATTTTAATATTTCATTGCTATTTTTTCATGATTACAAGCAAATTTGTGTTCCAAGTGTTATGCGTCGTAATCGTTAATAAGTGACAGTAACTGTGAGAAAATACCTTTCTGCATTAACTTATAAAAAGACGAATGCATGGTCTCGCTGCCGTGTGACTGAAAAAGGAGCCAGCAGGTAGACTTTTTATTGATTACAGGATTCCCACCTGTTTCTAGAAATGATTTAGTCTGCGCGACCGCAACTTTACTATTGCAGAATTATTCAACTGCTATACAGAAGCGTTAACAATAATTAATCGTTTTCAGAGTGAGATATTGTGGTTATACTCCCAGCACACAGCGTTTGGCTGAAAGTACAGAAGAGAATGACAAATCTGAGTGCATAACACTTCAGACTGAATAACTGTGATCGGAAGTGTAATCAGTTTCCAACTTTCGAAAAACCATTCATAAACGTCCGTAATACCTCACGTCTAATACCAGAATACGTTCACAGTTCATCACATATCCAGCAAGCGAAAAGATCGTAAACTAACGATCTGAATACGATTGTCACATGAGTCAAGTGGCCGAAAGCGTTGTCTGTTAACAACCACGGCAAATAATTGAAATAGTGTCACCAAATCTTCGAACTGCAGCGACCTCTGACATGTGTGATCCCGGAACACAAGTGTCCATTCAAAAACTCACTCGCCAGCGATGGCCAACACCTCCCGCTGTTTTGATTGGCTCGCAGCGACCGGAACTCGCTACAACAGCCGTGTCGCAAAGAGTCGCAAGCAGTGTGTACAACACATAATTATCAGTTACAGAACATCTTTGCAAATAGTTTGGGAAAACTAGTGTCGCGAGTTAGTTTGGGAAAACTAGTGTCGCGAGCTATGGAAGTAAACTGTATCAAAATTGAAAATGCCGTTTCAAAATGAAATTTTAAAACTCTCCCGGTTCTTCAAGTCCTTGTAGCCAGACAACGACTGTTGACGACACATCACTCAATTTCCCGCAGTTCAGTCACGGCCAGTTGTGCCAGACTTTTCCTCAGACTCCGACAACCGTAATTTGAAATTCCAATGCTATGTTAATCAAAGCATGTTTATGTCCGCTGTTAAAAAGTAGCAACGAAGATGCGACTATATGGTTTTACTGTAAAAAAAAAAAAAAAGTCGTAAAGAACAGCAGTGGCTCGTGAAGCGGCCGCTTCGAATCGATTTCCCACACTTGTTCCCAGAGTAAAGTTCGCCAATCCTTAAAGTTCAACGCTGTATGTTATTCCTGCACACTACACTACACAGGAATAATGTGACTTTTCTTCATACTTGTGTTACATTAGACGCGATCGGGCAAAGCTGATCGCTTATTAGGACAAAGAAACCTTTGCTGCTATATTTCACACTCGCACCGCAGGTACCTAATGTATATCCGTTTCATATCGTTTACCTAAACACAAGACCCGTGAAGCGTTCAGAAGCTCTCAGCATATTCAGCACATAGATACGATGATGCCTCCCATTAGTTCCTTTAAGACTAGTTACCCATCCAACATGCCGGGAGAGTTCTTGAGTGTGGGTGAGATATGTTTCTACTAACCATAAAATGTCTAACTTTCTTCTTTAAAATGGTTTTGTGCAGCAGGTACTGAGCAGGTTTTATGAAGGTTAAAAATTGCATTATAAAACACACAGTTGTTTCACTATTTTTTATTGGATACAATCGATTTCACTCCAACATTACGTCGTCATTGGGTATGAGAAGTAACTCAGCTACGCATTTTCACAGTTGCAATACGAACTGTAATTTATAAACTGTTGTATTGCTATTATTAACTGTCTATGCGTAACATTTATGTTCTGCATCAAAGGAGGTTGCATGCGCCCTGTTATGACTTCTTGAGCTGCGTAACCGATTCGAGTGAGTTGCTTTTGAGGCCCGAAAATGGTATGATGTTGGACCGAAATGTATTGTCTTCAATTAAAAAATGGTGGTTTCCTGTGTGTTTTATAACGCAATTTTCGGATTTTTTCCTTAAAATGGAAATTTCAAATTATGAATATTAATCTTTTATTTTTTAGTGTTGCGATATGGTTTTTGCTTCAACGACCGTTATGGAAGAATGGTTTACGATCGCTCGGGACCCGCAATAATACATGGAATCCATTCAGCAATACGTACTCTTGTTGTTTACACATATCATTTTACTTCATCCGTCTCCGTATCTGTTTGGTCAACGCGGCAAACTGCCATGCAGAGGACCCGGCTTCGATTTCCAGTAGGTCCAGGTGATCTTCCTTGGTGGGAGAACTGGAACGGGCTGCACTCAGCCTCGTGGTGCCAACTGAGGAGCTGCTTGGCCGAATAGCAGCGGCCGCAGGACACCAGGACTGACAGTTACAGCCACTGATATGCATTACAGTTTTCAGTGCGTATTAATTATTTCTGTCTAATGGGTCTTTATACTCTGATTTCGTATTCGTCACGAAACGGTTTTTGTAAAAAAAACTATCGCGTAATATATGGAGGGAACAGGCCAGAGGAGGTTCTGCGATATTTTGGGGGTGTTTTTCGTACTATGATTTTGGCTCTCTCGTTCAGGTTACTATGAAGACGAACCAGGATCTTTATTTCAACATTGTCGGTGTCTCGTTCCTTTTACACCCTTACTGTGAGCATGCTGTGGACACTCACGTCATCCAAGATGTCACCAGCCGTGTTCACAGAGTAGCTCATGGAATTTCCTGTTTTGTCAAACACTAAGGGCCGGCCACAGTGGCCGAGTGGTTCTAGGCGCTACGGTCTGGAACCGCGCGGCCGCTACGGTCGCAGGTTCGAATCCTGCCTCGGGCATGGATGTGTGTGATGTCCTTAGATTAGTTAGGTTTAAGTAGTTCTAAGTTCTAGGGGACTGATGACCTTAGAAGTTGAGTCCCATAGTGCTCAGAGCCATTTGAACCGTTTGAACACTAAGGCAACATTTCACACCTTCACTCACCCCCTGTATCACCTGATCTTAACCCTATAAAAACATTTGACGCCAACTTGAACAGTGGGTCAAATGTAGCAATCAACATCGGCGTAACCGATAGCTCTACCGTATCTAATCATCAATTTTCGTGGCTCAACTGGACATAGCATAACCGAACGACCTTGTGGACTCTCTTCCTCGTCGAACTAGGCCCAAAATAAAGGCTAAAAGTGGTGTTAAGCATTATTAGTGTGCTGTCTCCTGACGGTGACTAAATTTTTGTCTGCCGTGCTTGTGTGTCGTCCAACAATCATGATATCCTTTGGTAATGCAGTCATTTTATTTTGTTATGTAATGGAACTACTGTAAGGGCATACGCCTGTCTTGGCTTATGTGAGATTATGTGTGATTGAGAGGGAGGGAAAGGGGAGAGATGAGTACGTGAGACATATTGTCATCAGATTTTCAACTGCATCCAAGATTCACAGTAAGATGATAAACCCAGGATGACACACAATTCAACATTAACCGGCATTTTTATTTCATAATAACATCACACTCTGTCGTTTAGTCAGCTCTAATTTGACGTATGACGTGTCAGTTCGTGTCTCGTTCAAATAAACTGCTTGTCGTCTCCAAAAATTTCATTTTTACCACTATATCGCGCTGATCACACTTGGAAGCGTCCGAAACGAAGTCTAACAGAATAATTAATCTAATTTTTTATCATACTGAAGACCATCCCTGTTACAGAACGACCCTACGCTGTTATTGCGCATAGTATCAGACAAGCAAACCTCTTGCGGTATGCAGCTCAACAAAATAAAAATAATGCACTTGTCTTCTCTGACGCTCATTCCGTCGCCTTTTAGATCGGCACGTCAATTCTCTTCAATTGGTAGTCAGTTAACAGAAAACCGTGGCACCTTTCTGTGAAAACATAACTCGTTATGGCTTCCTGTAACCGTAAAACGAACGCACACCACTTTGCACATGAACGCCTCTGTACTTGGCCACCACACAAGCTTAACTGTTGCCACAGATAGGAATACAATTGACGTTCTTAGATTATAAGTACAAAAATAAAGTAACTGGCGATTTAGCTTTTTCCTCGCTCTTGTTTCTGACGCGCTCGCTAAGGTGTAGACGTTATTGTGTATCGAAAAGGAGCAAACTCTCTTCGTAGTGCAGAATTTCGCGCATCGCGTACTCTTACAGGAGGAGGTCAACAGTTGTGGGTAACGGATTTCGATGGAATTTTGGACATATTTTCAACATTGTAGAAATAACAATAATCGCTTTACCTTTCCTACTCAGTGTTTGGTAGTTTTTCCGGAAACAAACACTGAAGTTCTGTATTTTGTCCAAATATAAGGTTTGGTAGCGAGCTCGGTAGACCAGGGGGGCATGTGTTATACTTCCGATCGGCAGATATGAATTCAAATCCGCTACACAATTTTGTGAAAACCTTTTTCTGCCACCAAAATCTATATGGTTTCTTAACATTCCATAAGCATGGAAAGCTTTTTATCCACGGCTTTACATGGGTGCACACAAGTAACTTATATTAGATAGACTTACGTTTGGCTTGAGCCATATTGAGCACAGTAACTGGCTGTCATCCCGAGAAAAAAGGGCTGTCGCTGGTAACAGATTCTTCGCTATTTTACACCATGCGACACTAGAGAAGACGCTAAACGCTTCTCAGGTATTAACTTGTGGGCCGTGACCATTGGCGAAACACGCTGAAATAATTATTTGCTCGCTGCACCGCCTATTCTCGCTACCTGGTTCACGCAGTGAGTTACTCAATTAGAAGACACATTGCGGTTCATACATTTAAGTATTACGTGTCAACTAAATACAGGAAAGAACATCTCACCATTTCTCATCCCGACTCCTGCTCCTAGTAGTTGTACGGATATATTACTCACACAGTATTTTTATACAAATAATGAGTCATGCAAGTCCCAAATTTGGTTGCAATTGCTCCAGACGTTTCTGAGTGACACTTTTATGTCACCTCTTATCACCACCATCCTCAAATCGTAGGGGTGCTGGGGGTGTCTTACTGCCACAGCAATTTTTTCCAGACAGCAAGTGGTACATGTGCCAAATTTGGTAGAAATTGCTTCAGGCGTCACATATATAACCTGATATGTCACTGTCTCAGCAGCCAGAATTTACATGACCAACCCGAATAAACTGCACAGTCTGACCCACAGCTATTCGCGAAGTGCTCTCGCCATTATATCCCATGGAGTTTACGAAACATGTCACGCGGAATTGTTAATCGACTAAAAATTTCGCATGCAGATCACTTACAAACTCAAATCTCAAAATTTCACTGAATGGTTTAAAACTGTAGTCGGTTCACATTCACGGGAAAAAAAACTGAAAGAATAAATGATTTTCTTCATCTTAGCCAAAATTGGTGTGTCGGAGTTTCACACGTTGTGTTCACTGACACGGCTAGTGAGCGACTCCTCGGCGACTGAAGAGGAGCGCAAAGTCCCACACCAAGTGCGAGAAATCCTTAATTCTCATTTGTTGATGATCAGAACGGCCAATCAGAAAACTACGGCTCTCAGATACTCTCTGTAAGCCCTGACTCACTCGACAGGATTACAGAAAGTAAATATGAAAGAACTTCTAAATTTACAAAACAAAATTTAAACAAAAAAACACATAAAGTCCGAATGACTCCCATAAATAGAATATATATTGATTTAACTCCTAAGCTTCATTCTGGCTGTTTTTATACGTAGCAAGAGTCACGATCGCACAAGGTTTTCCCACTCATACTTTTACATAGTTCTCAATAAAACAGAACACTCACAATTCACGTATGTCCTCCATACGCTCTCTCACTCTTTCCAAAACACTTACACAAGAATCATAGTTAAATAATGATTTTGTAATTTAAGCTTTTAACCAGCAGCAAATTACTGTACCGAAAAAAGAAAATTCTAGATAATCAATTTCTATAATCCGATATTTTAGTTATAATTTTAGATGAGATTATAATTAAATATATTACAGTCTGTAACTCTGTTTCGTAATATAACAAAAGTTATTATGGTTTTTTGGTTAACTTTCATACCTCGTAAAGTATATAAGGGTATGAGATTTTAACGGTACAGTTTTTGTAGCAACACGAGACTGTACAGGAAATATGAAATAAATCAGAGAAAAATTAACAATATTTCCTTTGGATTCATAGGGAGTGTGAATCTACGTTTCGATGGTACACATGGTGGTTTAGTGCCCGGTGCACAGGGGGGGAAAATCTCCCTCCTGGCTGCAAGACAAGACACAAGGAATGATAACTCGGAATAATCTGTCACGTGACAACCCATGTAGGCTTATATCTGCACTGTGCTGACCTTTGATTATAACCATTGAGTGAAATACAAAAATTTAATATCGATTTTCCTTAAAACTTTGGTCTGTTGACACGAAACTCAGGACAGGTGTAGATTTTTCTTTAATGATCACAGTAGGTGTAGACTTTGATCAAAATGCGTGACCTACAATCGCGCTCGCTTCTTGTTAGTCAGACCCCACTGACAAGTCCCTGGCTGGTCCTCCTTCGCCACGCCGGCGACGAAGTTAGCTAACAGCTTCGGCCTTGGCCGAGACACGGCGGCGCGCGCCTGTACCACTGTGAGCAGCCAGAAGCCGCGGCCTTAACGTAGCGGGGTTGGTGCGAAGGCAGGCTTTTTAAAGCCGGGGGCGGACAATGGGCTGTGTTAGGAGCCGGGAAAAATTAACGCTACACTCCTGCTGACAGTCGAGTTCCGTAATTCTCTGACCAAAGTCAAGGCGCCGGGGAAGGGAGTGGGGGGGGGGGGGGGGCGCAGGGCGTGGAAATGAGGCTGGACAAAGGGCCCGAACGCTGAGCGCTGCAAGACATTACGCTGCATAACCCAGCTCCGGTTTCTTTCGCTCTTTAAAGTGGCGCAAACGTCTCTCACTGTTTTCATGAGAGTTCATACATTATTCGTGAAGAATTTCCATCATCTTATGTTGTTCTTAGAATCGTCGATTCAAAATACTTTCCAAGACATCAGAGGCGACCACAGCTTGCGCCCTTCATAGGACGACGTTTACTTCCAAGAATTCTATTATTAATGTCGGCAAACAGCCGAAACATGTAATTACTGTTTGATACTCAAGTTCCTATACGCTTTGGCTCGCAGTACATCACATGAATTCGCTTAATTTGCATTCCGTATTCTGAATGCAAATCATCAGCAATGGCAGCCGAAAACTTCCGCAGTGCCCACGGATTTCTCACAGGGTGTTGAGAAACCTACGGAGGCTCGGGAGTAACTCGTGCCCTTGCAAGGGGAAACTGCCTCTACACGGCAGAAGAAGCGGCAAGCATCGACGGTACGTGGATGCAGAAAGTAACAGAAACCACAGCTCTGAAGACACATAACGTGCATTCACAGATCATGTGGACTGTACATGAAAAAGGGTCTTGATGGTTTTTCATTGGCCAAAGAATCAACATTAAATCCCTATTCGGATCTCAGCGAGGTGCTGGCAAAGGGGGAGGTGACCATGAACAAGAGATTGCATAACCAACGAAAGGATAGCATTCTACGAGTCGGAGTGTGGAAATAAGGATTCTGAATGTAGTAGGAAAATTACAAAATCTAAAAAGCGAAATGGAAAGTCTCTTTCTAGATATGTTTGGTCTTAACAAAGTGAAATAGAAAGAGTATCGGGTAATGTTAACAATAGCAGAAAATGGTGCAATGGGAATAAGATTCATGAATAAGAAGGGAGGGCAGAGAGTGAGTCAGTGTGGACAGCTCAGTTACAGCATTATTCTCGTCAGAATCGACAGAAAACCAACGCCAACAATGGTTCAGGTATAAGTGCAGACGAACCAACAGAAGATGAATAGTGAGAGAAAATTGAACGGGTAATTCAGTATGCAAGAGAGATGATAATCTGATAATTATGGGTGATTGGATGGCTGTAGTAGGGGAAGGAGTCAATGTGGAAAGAACTGGGATACAGAAATAAGGAGAAATGATGAGATTTAGTTGAAATTTTCTAACTTTGATGCGAGAAGTAATACAACAGTAGGCAGTTCAGTTGAAGAGGAATGGACATATCTAAAAAGAGCAATTACGGAAGTTCGATAGACGGATATTGCTGTAAAAAAGATAGCTGCAAAGATATCTTGTGCAACAGAAGAAATACTTCAACTGATCGACGACAGAAGATGAAAGTAGCGCATTATGTGGACAGGGACTAATATCCCGACAGGATGAACTAAATGAAAGAAGTGTATTACTGAAGAACATATAGAGCAACTACCTTCACAGGGGATGAGCTAAATGAAAGTAGTCTAGAGTTACTAAAGAATAAGTGGGAAGAAAATAAGTAAGCTGTTAGGATTAACTAAATAAAAGTGGTGTATTATGGGGGACCAGGTAAGATACTGCCATTTGCTTCGCATAATACGTCAAGTCAATGGTCGCTAGATGCTGAGTATCAATGATGAATAAAAAATAAGGGAATATATCGATCGTAAGCAATGAAAACCTAGTAACTCCTTCTGTCTCTGATAACTCTTAATTCCAGTAACCAGTAACTCCATAATCAAAGAGAGATTTGAAAGTGCATAGATTTCTCCAATCTGTGAATAACTAGGCTCCCAACACACAGTTACACGTGTACCAACTTTCTTTATCAATTTATATTATTTTGTAAGAAACCGTTTTTGCTTCACCTGCAAAGTTTAACAAAATGGAGTTGCGAGGTTTTCATTGCCTACCCTCGACATGCAATGGCCTTTAGACTGATCAAAAGTTAGATTTTATTTAGAAGAAGATTTGCGTCATGGAACTGACAAAAGAAAGTCCCTCATATATAAGTAGGACGGATGCCCTTGGTTAATCTATATTCAAATATTATAGAATTTATTAACTACCAAAATGATATTAAGAAGAATCCGATCACTACAGATTTCTTTTACAAAGCTCTATACACATGGGAAAAACTAAACATGGCGATCATCTTAGCTTAAAAATAACAAGAAATACCTGTATTGTTAAACTGTCCACAAGACTCTGGGAAATACAGCGTAAAAGAGACGTTAATACAGACATTCAGACTGAATCGACCTTAAATGATATGGTAGAAATAACTGAGTGACACATGGTACTAGAGAGACGTTAGACATGCACCAGACTTAATATGTGCACCGGGTAAGTTGATGTGCAAGTCATGGTAACTCAAGGTTCACTGAAGCAAACGTTGACTCCCAAATCGCGAAAGAATTAAAACGATAAAATTAAGACTCCTATCTACAGCTGTGAATCGACTCTAACTTGATCGCAAGGTTGCTAACTTCACAGGATGCCGATCTCCGTTAAATCCTAGTACCGCAGCAAGATCAGTCTCCTTTCTGACTGCCACCTAGCATCTCGAACGATCAATAACCGCTCTCCACCGACTTCAAAAGCCGAAAGCTGCTTTTCTCCACCGATGTCTGACACCGGCAGTGCTCTCCGCCGCTCTACGGAACAGCATCTTCTCTCCGCCACTCTCTGAAACCGAAATGTCCTCTCTAAATCTGACGTCTCAACAAAAATAATTCCTCCAAAAACCATCATCATCCAACCAGGGGTCGTGCATATTAGTTTGACATAAGAGAGAAAATGTTAGTTTCTATCCTTACCATTCTGAATATTTTTCGGATGCGTCTGAACTTTTCCGATGGGATTTGTAAACACCTTTGGCGTTGGTACGTCTGCCGGGAGCGTAACTTCCTACTTCATCACCAGACAGTCAACTTTCGACTGGTGCCAGCATACCGCTTGCGGACATAAACGATCGTCAGTTTGTGAGCTGTGTTTTCTGGGTGAACCGCCCTCCCCGGTGCATATCTCCGAGAACGGACACGGTGACGAGCCCCTACCGGTCTTGTAAAGCGGCCGTCCTGGGCAGCGGCTGTGCTGTATACGATACCCCGAGCTCTCTATTGTCCCGAAGGTACAACGGGCCGTCTTGCCGGAATGGGCGCGCGACTCGCGTGTGTAACTCAGCCATCCGAACATTACCTCGTATGAACGAAACACTATTATTTCAAGAAGATCTCACTTGCTTGTTCATAGACATGGTAAGAGTGGTATCAAATTTTCTATCTAGATTCTCAAGCTGCGACATGGTCGCGAAGAAAACAGTGACCCGAATACAGAATAAATTTCCTTTACTTTACGTCTCCGGTCACAAATTTTTTGTCATCAGACTACCGGTTTGGGAAATTTATCTAGATTCTATTAAAAGAAACTAATTATGAGGGTGACTGCAATTATTTCTGTTCTGCTGAGGCTCAAACTGAAATTACCGATAGAAACCAATCAGAACCGACTGTTAATCACAGCGGGCGGTTGTCTTGGTCAAAGTACGAGTAGTGACACACATGACAGCATCTTACGAGAGGTTGGTTATATTCCCAAAGATTTAGCAAGTGGCAAAAAGCCAATGAGGAGTTCAGAAAAATAAAAAGAGATATGAAAGGGTCCTGACAGATCTCTCTCAAAGGAAGTAAAAAAAAAAGTTTCGGAAAAACAGGAATATAGAAATATATGTAAATTAGGAATGAAATAAATAGGAAATACATGGAAGTCAAAAACCAGATGTTCAAATGTGTGTGAAATTTTATGGGACTTAACTGCTAAAGTCATCAGTTCCTAAGCTTACACACTACTTAACCTAAATTATCCTAAATACAAACACACACACCCATGCCCGAGGGAGATCTCGAACCTCCGCCGGGATCAGCCGCCAAAGTCCATGACTGCAGCGCCCCAGAGCGCTCGGCTAATCCCGCGCGGCTGCATGCAAGTCAAGGCGAAATGGCTACAGTAGAAATGCGAAGAAGTTGATACAAATGGTCATCAGAAGGCAAAATCTTGTACATGGCTGCTCGTTCAGAGACCGTGAATAGTTACAATTGAAAAAAAATCAGCACTCGGTCACTATTTTTAACAAATTAACCTGGTTTCGACACTGCTAGGAGTGTCTTCCTCAGCATTTAAATCAAAGAACGGCTTATATTCTATAACATGATCACAGAATTATGACTAAGAACGTATGATAGAGTATAAGTACGGAATAGTCGTGAAAGACTGGCAGTACTTCAGTACTTCAGTACTTCAGTCTTGTGACAGCCAGAGCGAGAGCACCAGCAGCAGCGAGTACTGTTTGTATAAAGCGTTTATTTTGCATTTTGTTTACGACCTTCCACTAAGGAAGGGATTCTATTTGTGTTTATCTGCTCTGCATAGTAACTAACAGTTCTTGATAAAACTTTACGTAGTTTTCGTGTTAGATTTCTTAGTGTTTTCTTGATCGTTTAGAACAGAAAGCGCCCTAAAACCGTCTTTTGTTTGTTTCGCGGCCGTTAGCCACTAGTCACTTGAATCAGCAGTTGTCTTGTGACAGCCAGAGCGAGAGCACCAGCAGCAGCGAGTACTGTTTGTATAAAGCGTTTTTGTACTTATTTGCTGCGCTTAGCTTTTAAATAGTTTTTCTGGGAAAACCTAGCGTAGTTTTCGTGTCTCGTATTTCAGTGAGTGTTTCTTGATTATCAGAGTAGCTCATCAGAAGATTATCTTGGGAATTTGTCACCGTATAGAGTAGGGTAAACATAGTCATGTGTAGGGACTGTGGTTGTTGTGAGCGGACGCAAGGAGAATTGGCCACTCTTCGGGGGCAGGTGGAGGCTTTGTCTGTTAGGCTCATCGAGCTCGAGGCGCAGGCGTCGGCTCGTAGTGGCGTTGGGGCAACTGTGGTGAGACCTATGCCTACTTCGGTGGCCTTGGAATCACATGGAACCCCTGATGTCGCTGCGTCTTCCGGCAGTGAGCATCTTACCGGTCAGCCATCACTCCAGGGTGAATGGCGGACAGTGGTGGGCTCGCTCGTGCCTGGCCGAAAGGCGAAGGTGGGATCTGGCCGCGTGGCAGCTGCCTTACCCCTTTCCAACAGGTACGGGGTGCTTCCTAGTGGTGATGACATCGTTTCCGAGCCACCACAGGATGCCTCGCCTGTTGGGCCAGTGGCCGATTCTCCGGCAAGGTCCCGACAGTCACAGAGGGCGGGCCTATTAGTTATAGGGAGCTCCAACGTTAGGCGGGTTATGGAGCCCCTCAGGAAAATAGCGGGTAGGTCGGGGAAGAATGCCAGTGTGCACTCGGTGTGCTTGCCGGGGGGTCTCGTCCGTAATGTGGAGGAGGCCCTTCCGGCAGCTATTGAACGCACTGGGTGTGACCGGCTGCAGATAGTAGCACATGTCGGAACGAATGACGCCTGCCGCTTGGGTTCTGAGGCCATCCTTGGTTCCTTCCGGCGGCTGGCTGATTTGGTGAAGACAACCAGCATCGCACGCGGAGTGCAAGCTGAGCTTAATATCTGCAGCATAGTGCCCAGAGTCGATCGCGGTCCTCTGGTTTGGAGCCGTGTGGAGGGTCTAAACCAGAGGCTCAGACGACTCTGCGACTATAATGGTTGCAAATTCATCGACCTCCGTTATTGGGTGGAGAACTGTAGGGCCCCCCTAGACAGGTCAGGCGTGCACTACACACCGGAAGCAGCTACTAGGGTAGCAGAGTACGTGTGGCGTGCACACGGGGGTTTTTTAGGTTAGAGGGACCCCCCTTGGGCGAAACGATAAAATACCTGACGGCTTACCAGAGAGGACATTATCATCGTTGATAAAGAACGTCCGTCCTCAGAGACCAAAAACAGGAAAAGTTAACGTAATATTGGTAAACTGCAGGAGTATCCAGGGCAAGGTTCCTGAATTAGTATCTCTTATTGAAGGAAATAGTGCGCATATAGTATTAGGAACGGAAAGTTGGTTAAAACCGGAAGTGAACAGTAACGAAATCCTAGACACAGAATGGAATATATACCGCAAGGATAGGATAAACGCCAATGGTGGAGGAGTATTTATAGCAGTAAAGAATTCAATATTATCCAGTGAAGTTATTAGCGAATGCGAATGTGAAATAATCTGGGTTAAGCTAAGTATCAAAGGTGGGTCAGATATGATAGTCGGATGCTTCTATAGACCACCTGCATCAGCAACCGTAGTAGTTGAGCGCCTCAGAGAGAACCTGCAGAACGTCGTGAAGAAGTTTCGTGATCATACTATTGTAATAGGGGGAGACTTCAATCTACCAGGTATAGAATGGGATAGTCACACAATCAGAACTGGAGCCAGGGACAGAGACTCTTGTGACATTATCCTGACTGCCTTGTCCGAGAATTACTTCGAGCAGATAGTTAGAGAACCAACTCGTGAAGCTAACGTTTTAGACCTCATAGCAACAAATAGACCGGAACTTTTCGACTCCGTGAATGTAGAAGAGGGTATCAGTGATCATAAGTCAGTGGTTGCATCAATGACTACAAGTGTAATAAGAAATGCCAAGAAAGGAAGGAAAATATATTTGCTTAACAAGAGTGATAGGGCACAAATCGCAGAATATCTGAGTGACCACCATCAAACGTTCATTTCTGAGGAAGAGGATGTGGAACAAAAATGGAAAAAATTCAGAAACATCGTCCAGTACGCCTTAGATAAGTTCGTACCGACTAAGGTCCAAAGCGAGGGGAAAGATCCACCGTGGTATAACAATCATGTACGAAAGGTACTACGGAAACAAAGAAAGCTTCATCATAGGTTTAAGAGTAGTCGAATCATAGCTGATAAGGAAAAGCTGAACGAAGCGAAAAAGAGCGTAAAGAGAGCAATGAGAGAAGCATTCAACGAATTCGAACATAAAACATTGGCAAACAATCTAAACAAGAACCCTAAAAAGTTTTGGTCATATGTAAAATCGGTAAGCGGATCTAAATCCCCTATTCAGTCACTCGTTGACCACGATGGCACCGAAACAGAGGACGACCGAAGAAAGGCAGAAATACTGAATTCAGTGTTCCGAAACTGTTTCACTGCGGAAAATCGTAACACGGTCCCTGACTTCAGCCGTCGCACGGACGCCAAAATGGAAAATATTGAAATAAACGATATCGGAATTGAAAAACAACTGCTATCACTTAGTAGCGGAAAAGCATCCGGACCAGACGAGATACCCTTAAGATTCTACAGTGATTATGCTAAAGAACTTGCGCCCTTTCTATCAGCAATTTATCGTAGATCGCTGGAAGAACGTAAAGTACCTAGCGACTGGAAGAAAGCGCAGGTCGTTCCCATTTTCAAGAAGGGTCATAAATCAGATGCGAATAATTATAGGCCTATTTCGCTTACGTCAATCTGTTGTAGAATAATGGAACATGTTTTGTGTTCTCGTATTATGACGTTCTTAGATAATACAAATCTCCTTCATCATAACCAACATGGATTCCGCAAACAGAGATCATGTGAAACTCAGCTCGCCCTATTTGCCCAAGAAATTCACAGTGCTGTAGACACTGGCGAGCAGATTGATGCCGTATTCCTGGACTTCAGGAAGGCATTTGATACGGTTCCGCACTTACGTTTAGTGAAAAAAATACGAGCTTACGGAATATCGGACCAGGTTTGTGATTGGATTCAGGATTTCCTAGAAGAAAGAACACAACATGTCATTCTTAACGGTTCAAAATCTGCAGATGTAGAGGTAATTTCGGGAGTACCGCAAGGAAGCGTGATAGGACCTTTATTGTTTACAATATACATAAATGACTTAGTTGACAACATCGGTAGCTCCGTGAGGCTATTTGCAGATGACACGGTTGTCTACAAGAAAGTAGCAACATCAGAAGACTCGTACGTACTCCAGGAAGACCTGCAGAGGATTAATGCATGGTGCGACAGCTGGCAGCTTTCCCTAAACGTAGATAAATGTAATATAATGCGCATACATAGGGGCAGAAATCCATTCCAGTACGATTATGCCATAGGTGGTAAATCATTGGAAGCGGTAACGACCGTAAAATACTTAGGAGTTACTATCCGGAGCGATCTGAAGTGGAATGATCACATAAAACAAATAGTGGGAAAAGCAGGCGCCAGGTTGAGATTCATAGGAAGAATTCTAAGAAAATGTGACTCATCGACGAAAGAAGTAGCTTACAAAACGCTTGTTCGTCCGATTCTTGAGTATTGCTCATCAGTATGGGACCCTTACCAGGTTGGATTAATAGAAGAGATAGACATGATCCAGCGAAAAGCAGCGCGATTCGTCATGGGGACATTTAGTCAGCGCGAGAGCGTTACGGAGATGCTGAACAAGCTCCAGTGGGGGACACTTCAAGAAAGGCGTTACGCAATACGGAGAGGTTTATTATCGAAATTACGAGAGAGCACATTCCGGGAAGAGATGGGCAACATATTACTACCGCCCACATATATCTCGCGTAATGATCACAACGAAAAGATCCGAGAAATTAGAGCAAATACGGAGACTTACAAGCAGTCGTTCTTCCCACGCACAATTCGTGAATGGAACAGGGAAGGGGGGATCAGATAGTGGTACAATAAGTACCCTCCGCCACACACCGTAAGGTGGCTCGCGGAGTATAGATGTAGATGTAGATGTACTTACATATCATTTATAAAATAATAAATATGCCAAAAGGGCATTAGTCACGAAAATATTAAAGATAAAGAAAACTGTGATGGCGAGTCAGTAAGGGCTGTTCGTTACTTGCGTGGTGCAGGTTGCAAAACGGACTGTTTCTAGTCATAATTCTGTAACCATGTTATAGAATATAAACAATTCTTTGATTTAAATTCTGAGGAAGACACTCCTAGCAGTGTCGAAACCAGGTTAATTTGTTAAAAATAGTGACCGAGGGCTGATTTTCTTCCAGTTGTCATCAGAAGGACTGATTCAGCATGTAGGAAAGCTACAATAACGTTCGGAGGAATTAAAAGCTGTCCGACGGCATGACAAAAGGGGAAATGGGAGTCGCTCGGGAAGACATGCAATATCCAGTTCAGAGTTTAACATACCTAGCTTTGGAAGACTTGCGACTAAATAAAACATAGATAATTTCCCTTGAAATTTCTAAAATCATGTGGGGATGTGTCAATCAAAGGGCTCTTCAATGAATCTATGAATCTAGATACATACCATAAGACGATCACAAAGACAAAAGGGCAGAAAGTGCGAGAACTATCGCCCAGTCGGTTTAACATCTCTTGGATCCAACATGCTGAGAAGAGTAATGTACAGAAGCATGTGAAAGAAAACTGAGTCTGGCTCTACGAAAGGTAAAGACAGTAGAAAAATGGCTCTGATGCTACGCTTGTTAATCTAATCAAGATTTAAGAAAAATCAAACCACTTTCATCGGATCAGTCGACCTCGTAAAAACATCACACAATGTAAAATGCTGAGAAATATTCCAAATTGTCAGGAAAATATGTGTATACCAAAGGGAATGAACCAAGAACGAACAATAAGAAGTGCTCCGATTAAAAAGAGCTGAAGACAGGTATGCAGTATTCACCCCTATTGTTCAATCAGTATACCAAAGAAGCAATGATGGAAATAAAAGAAGGCTCCAGGAGTGGGATTAAAACTAGTGATAAGATTTGGTGATGACATAGCTAAGCTCAGTAAGAATGGAGAATAATTACATGACTTGTGAAGTGGAATGAAGAGTCTAATGAGCACACTCGATGAATTGAGAGTAAAACGAAGAGAGGCGAAAGTAACGAGGAATAGCAAATGTGAGATTAGCGATAAACTTAGCATCAAAAATGGTGACCACGATGTAGACAAAGTGAAGAAATTCTGATACCTGGAAAGCAAAATAACACGTGACAGACAATGTAAGGAGAACATAAAAAGCTGATTACACAGCCAAAGAGAACATTTCTGGCCAAAAGAAGCCTACTGTTTTCAAACGTTGGCCTCAATTTGAGGAAAAAAAGATTGTATGTGCACTACCTGATCAAATATATCGAGACACCCCTATAAAATGCGGAATTGGACACTAGATGTCACGAGACGCCGACTCTCTAGAATAAAAGGAGGCTAAGAGTATTATGTTGTCAGTACAGAAGCAGCAACAGCAGACTGGGTCGTGCAGGGAAGCTCAGTAACTTGCAACGTGGACAATCACAGAATGTCCATCAGGAACATTTCAGCCTTTCTATAGCTGTCCAATCGACTGTTGATGATATAATTGTGATGTGGAAAGGCGAAGGAACAACCACAGTTAAACCAAGAGCAGACAAACCTCAAGTACTGGCTGCCAGAGACCATTGAGCATTGCGGAAAGTGGTTGTAAGAAATCGCATGAAATCAGCGGAAGAAACCACACGTGGGTTCCAAAGTGCTACCAGCAGTACAACCACCACACTGGCTTCATAAACCATACATTCCTGTAGTCACTGTTGACCCATTCTCGAGATGCTCGTACTATCAACAGTGAAGTACAGAGGAGGTTTCATTGCGATACTCGGATGGGTTTCCTGGTTAGGTTGCAGTACACATATTGCGCTTAAGAAAACGTTCATTGCTGAAGTATCTGAGCACATTTTACAGCTTCGTGTACTGTGTCAGTAGAGGAACAGTTTAGAGACGATGATTGCATCAGGATGACAATGTACCCTGTCATAAAGCAACATCTGTAGGCACTTCTTTGTGGACAGTAACATTCATGAAATGGACTGGTTTGGCCACAGTCCCGACGTGATCACAATGGATCACCTTTGGAATCAGTTGGGACGTCGCTTCAGACCGCAGCGTCCAAATTTCTCTGGTTTCACCTCTTGATGTAGAATGGGGCGTCATTTTCTCCGTAGACTCTGATACCTCATTGAAAGTGTCCCCAGCAGAGTTCGAACCGTCATAGAGGTGGACACACCTCACATTAATGTCCACTAATAGGTGTGCGGATACTTTTGATCAGATAGTGTAAGTGTGGGGCGGCCGGTGTGGCCGTGCGGTTCTAGGAGCTTCAGTCTGGAACCGCGTTACCACTACGGTCGCAGGTTCGAATCCTGCCTCGGGCATGGATGTGTGTGATGTCCTTAGGTTAATTAGGTCTAAGTAGTTCTAAGTTCTAGAGGACTGATGACCTCAGAGGTTAAGTCCCATAGTGCTCAGAGCCATTTGAACCATTTGTAAGTGTGGAGCACATCATTGCATGGAAGTATATCACGGAATGTGGGGAAACTGGCGAAGAAGAGAGGCTGAAAATTAGGTGGACAGACAAGATAATAAATGTGGAGGTTCTCCATAGAATCGGCGAAAACGAAAACATTGTCCAGAAGAAGGGACAGTATGCTACAACATGTGTTAAGACAAAAGGGAATAACATCCCTAGGACTTGAGAGAGCTGTAGAGGGTATATGTAGGGCAAGATAGAGACTGGAATATATTAAAAAAATAACTGAGGACAATAGTCGCATCGAGATGAAGAGTTTGGCACAAGAGTCGATTTAGTGGCAGGTCGTATCAGACAAGTCACAGAACGAGGACAAAAAACGTACTTTGAATGTGAAGGTAGGCTGTTGAATTCTACAATCGAATATTAAACAAGTTGTAGCACTGTAGGAAAAGTAGACAAACACTGCATATCCACAGTGTGTCCCAAATCTTTAGGGTCAAAAGTATACAGACATTAGATAATCGTAAACTAATCGCTTTGCGATAGGAAAACAACAGCCGAAAATGAATATGTCAAGTGGTGTGAGGTCTTAAATGAGTAATGTTTATGAGGCATGTGTTTTTAAACTCACATTACAACAAATAAAAACTACCTGTCAAAAAGATGATGATGACGTTGCCTTGAAAAACGTTGTACACCGGTATGTAAATTACATAAATCCGAACAAATATACATTATTTATTTATTTATTGCTTTCTGAAATCCATATATCTCGTATGTCTAAAGCAGATCGTCAATACAATAAACATACTCCCCATAATAATATTTAAAAAAATTCTTATCTCTGATAATGTAATAGTAATTATAGTAATTTATACAATGTATCCATTGAAACAAAAACGATTGTATTAAGTTGTTTCTACTGTTTTCAGTTACTCTGATTTCGATTTGCGGATACCTCGGTGCAGAACTGTAGTACAGAGAAAATTTTTATAACAGGCAACTGACGTCACGATTCACGGCAGTAATTTATCGGCACGGATAGAAATTTACAAGAAGCTGAATCGCTCAAGCCGCACAGAGACAGCCAAGGTTCTCGACAAAAATGGGTAGCACAGGAGAGTCAGAGGCGTTGGTGTTGGATAGTGTGGTAGAAGATTCATCAACAAGCATCCCTCAACTCGCTCATGAAATAAGCACATCGAAGAATACAGTGTTGAGAATTGTTGTAGCAGCAGACATACCCATGTCATAAAGAACGCGAACAAAAAGTGGGATCAAACGATTTAGAACCAGAGTTCACTGTCAATGTATCAGCAAGCATAGTCCAGCAGTGATGATATGTTTGCAGCATGGATTCTTATGGGTAAGGTCACAGCCGGCCGCGGTGGTCTAGCGGTTCTAGGCGCTCAGTCCGGAACCGCACGACTGCTACGGTCGCAGGTTCGAATCCTGCCTCGGGCATGGATGTGTGTGATGTCCTTAGGTTAGTTAGGTTTAAGTAGTTCTAAGTTCTAGGGGACTGATGACCACAGATATTAAGTCCCATAGTGCTCAGAGCCATTTTTCATAAGGTCTCATTCCGCAGAGATGAGTTTTTCAATTGCCGCAATAGTCATGTCTGCAGTAATGTATGTCCATATGCCACGCTCGTTTTAGATCACCAGAAACGATTCTTTATTGGCCTTTGGGTTGAAAGTGCAAGATTAGCTAGTGAGACACTATTGACTCTCCTGTTTGGGTGGGGCAAGTTACCTGCTGTTCATCCGAGATCTACTGTTACAAGTGTTGGAGACTGTAGCCACGTTTTGCGAGAGAGGAGAGGATTGCAACAAGAAGGTGCAGCTATTTCAATATCGATGTCCGTGAGCACTTGAACCAAACAGAAACGGAAGAGGACAAATTGGTTGTTAGTATCTTAGCTGCCCTTTTTATTGACAACCAAAAACCCCTAAGCCCCCCCTCCCCAAACCACCGAGACTTTAAAGAATCGAACTACCATATGTAAAATAGCTTCAAATATCTAATCACTTTACAAATGAGTTAATGTGTTAAATATTTGACATTAATAATGTAAAATCTTAATAGCTGGACGAATTAAAAAGTTCAGAAAAAGGTTTGAAATTGCATTCAAAGTTTGTTGGAAGTCGCATTATCAAACACTACGTGAGTGCAGTCTGGTGGATTTGCTCTCCGTTACAACAAAACCTAGTTTTTTACGCAGCTCAATGTCTATGACGTCATATATTCTGAACTATATGTCGTAAAGTCATATAATTCTGCAGGTACATTCGAGCGTATACGGGGTGTCTTAGATCTTGTGGGTCAAATTAAAACAGGTGATAGTGGGTCCACGGCCGATTATACTGAGGCTGGGAACCAATGATTGGAAATGCATATTTATTATGTTATGGACATACACAGCGTACATCGCATAATATCAACTTAGCTCGCGGTAATTATTCGAAGTGACGACCGGCAAGTCTCAGTGCACGCATGGCTACGGAGATGAAGTTCTGCCGCTCCATCTCCAATATCCCTGGCGCCTCTTGTACCAGGAGACAGGCACACTGGATCCTAGCAAGCAGGTCTTCGTCCGCATCTACAGAGGTTTTGTACACCAACGTCTTGGAAAATATCCATTGATATGAGATCCGGCGATCGCGCTGGCCATGGGACAGGACCTCCCATTCCAATCTAATGATGAGAGTGCACGTTGTTCAGAGGCTCGTGAACAGTAATATCGAAGAGGGCTGGTCCATCGTCGGATTGAAACCTCATCCTTCCTTTCGCGGACAACGAGGGGTACAGTCTCTAAGAACTGTGGCAGCACATCTCGCAGGAACATCAGGTAACGTGGACCAGTCAAACGGAGAGGCAGCAAATAAGATCCTGTTAGGTGCCGTGGGGACTGCCTTCATTCCATACATGGTTGTTCAAGCTGTTGAAAATACCATCATCCGTGAAAAATACAAACTGTACGAGTTCGGCACTATATCACCGCGGTGGAACGTAGGCCTCAGAATCCGTTGGTCCTAGTGATTGTAAATGTTCTTTATGATAGTGGTGTAATACCTGTTCCGCCAGTACTCTCCACGTTGTATCCTTTGAAGTGCGCGTTTCACTGGCAAGTTGCGGGAGCTTATTGCTGGCTGGTCGGCCACACGGTCCAATACCATCTCCTGTAAGTCGGGTTTTCGGACATGTCTTTGGCTCATAACTTGGCCGGCTCTCTGTGGCGTGAATGACTCTGTCCCTCTCTTAATCTGGTATCCACGGAATAAACTTCTTCCATCAAGGTTGATAACTGTTCGGAAAGCGTTCGTAGATTCGCGTTGCATTACGGCCACCACATCTTGCCGCATCACCCATTAATGAATGTCCCAGTAAGTTTTGAGAACATGTCTGTCTGTAGTACGGCGGTTTGTTTATTACTTAAAAGTGGATATGAACAGTCCTTACAAGCTAAGTTGTCATTATGCAGCGTACTTTGTGTGTGTCCAGAACACAATAAATATGCATTTCCGACCATTACTTTCCTATTTCAATACAATCGGCTGTGGGCTGCTGTCATGTGTTTCAGTTTGACTCAAAAGGTGTGAGACGCCCTGTATGTGATTACTGCCTGCAAAATGTGTTACGAATCGAGTTATTAGCAAATAAATTGTCAAATGCTGAAGATTTACTGCGTGAACAATGAAAATGTAGTAAGCGATTATGGCAACTGTGGTTACGAAAGTTAATAAGGCTAGGAGAGTGTTTGTGCTAGAAAGTGCAGAGAAGTTGTTAGCATCTCACTTAGACAGTGAGACGAAATCAGTTAGCTCCAGTGATATGGATACAGAAGAATTATGGGCAAAGGTTTGAACAGACTGTACATTGTGGTCTGCAGAACTATATGCCTAGTAAGTGGATTAAGGTTGGAAAGACCTCTCATGGTTTAACAACAAAATTCGGAAAATGCTGAGGAAGCCAAAGGTATTGCACTCTCAGTTCAAAAAAGAACGCGCAAATGACGATAGGCAAATGTTATTAGCGATTAGTGAGCCTGTGGCAAGATATACACTTACCTTAGCAAAAAGTCTGGCCAAGAACCAGAGTAAATTCTGGTTCTATGTAAAATCGCTATGCTTCCATTCAGTCACTCGTTGGCTAATCTGGTGTGGCAGTTGAAGACGGTAAAACGAAAGCCGAAGTTAAGAAATCATTCACGTAGGAGAATAGTAAAAGTATACCGTCATTTGACCACTAAACAGACTCCTTTATGGACGACGTAGTAATAAGAACAAATGGAGTACAGAAAAAACTGAAAGAGTTGAAAGCAAATAAGTCACCAGGTCCGGATGGAATCCCAATTCGATTTGACAAAGAGTACTCTACGGCATTGGTCCCTTACTGAACTTGCGTTTATTGCAAATAACCCCTCCCGCGCAAAGTCGCAAGTCTCTGAAAAAAAAAGATCAAGTGGCTCCTGCACACAAGAAAGGTAAGAGAACGGACCCGCAAAATTACAGGTCAATATCTTTAACATCGGTTTCCTGCAAAGACCTTGAACATATTCTCATTTCTAATGTAACAAATTTTCTTGAGAACGAGAAGCTTACGTCCACGAATGAGCGAGCTTTTAGAAAGCATCGCTCATTCGAAACTCAGCTTGCCCTTTCTTAATATCACTTACTACGGTCTGTGCATGAAGGACAACAGGTAGTTTCCATATTTCTGTATTTTCCGGAAAACGTTTCACTCTGTGCCCCTGCAGACTGTTAATGAAGGTACGAGCGTGTGGAATAGCTTCTCAGATATGTGAGCGGCTCGAAGATTTCTTAAGTAACAGAACCGAGTATGTTGTGTTCATCAGAGACAAGGCTATCGTCAGGAATACCACAGCGAAGTGTGATATTACCGCTGTTGTTCTCTGTATACATAAATGATTTGGCGGACATGGGCAGCAGTCTGCGGTCAGTTGCCGATTATGCTGTGATGTACGGTTAGGTGCTGAAGTTGAGTGACTGTAGGAGGATACAAGATGACTTAGATAAAATTTCTAGTAGGTGTGATGAATGACAGCTAGCTCTGAATGTAAAAAAAAAGTTAATGCAGATGAGTAGCCAGGACAAACCAGTAATATTCGGATACAGCATTAGTAGTGTTGGGCTTACACAGTCGCAGCGTTCAAATATCTGGGCGTAACGTTGCAAAGCAATATGAGATGGATCGAGCTTGTAAAGATTGTGGTAGGGAAGGCGAGTGGTCGGCTTCGGTTTATTGAGAGAATTTTGGGAAAGTGTGTTTCATCTGTAAAAGAGACCGCACATAGGACGCTAGTGCGACATATTCTTGAGTACCACTCGGGTGTTTGAGACCCGTACCAGGTCGGATTAAAGGAAGGCATCGAAGCAGTTCAGAGGCAAGCCGCCAGATTTGTCAGCGGTAGATTCGGTCAACACGCAAATATTACGGAATGTTTCCGGAACTCAGATGGGAATCCTTGGAGGGAAGGAGGAACACTACTGAGAAAATTTAGAGAACCTGCATTTGAAGCTGACTGCAGAACGATTCTGCTGCTGACAAGATACATATTTTTTTCTTCTTTTTTTCTTTTTCATTTTTTCTCTTTCCTATTATTTAAAAAATTAAGTATCATAAACAAACAGTTCATACACGCAAATGTGATTTGTATGGACTATCTTAGCTTTTTAGATAATAGGCTGTAAATATGAAAAATTAAAAATACACTACTACACAGAGTACGTGAGGGAACTTGCCCCCCCCCCCCCCCCTTCTTGCAGCGGTGTACCGTAGGTCTCTAGAAGAGCGTAGCGTTCCAAAGGATTGGAAAAGGGCACAGGTCATCCCCGTTTTCAAGAAGGGACGTCGAACAGATGTGCAGAACTATAGACCTATATCTCTAACGTCGATCAGCTGTAGAATTTTGGAACACATATTATGTTCGAGTATAATGACTTTTCCGGAAACTAAAAATCTACTCTTTAGGAATCAGCATGGGTTTCGAAAACGACGATCGTGTGAAACCCAGCTCGCGCTATTCGTTCACGAGACTCAGAGGGCCATAGACACGGGTCCCCAGGTAGATGCCGTGTTTCTTCACTTACGCAAGGCGTTCGATACAGTTCCCTACAGTCGTTTAATGAACAAAGTAAGAGCATCTGGACTATCAGACCAATTGTGTGATTGGATTGAAGAGTTCCTAAATAACAGAACGCAGCACGTCATTCTCAATGGAGAGAAGTCTTCCGAAGTAAGAGTGATTTCAGGTGTGCCGCAGGGGAGTGTCGTAGGGCCGTTGCTATTCACAATATACCTAAATGACCTTGTGGATGACATCGGAAGTTCACTGAGGCTTTTTGCGGATGATGCTGTGGTATATCGAGAGGTTGTAACAATGGAATATTGTACTGAAATGCAGGAGGATCTGCAGCGAATTGACGCATGGTGCAGGGAATGGCAATTGAATCTCAATGTAGACAAGTGTAATGTGCTGCGAATACATAGAATGATAGATCCCTTATCATTTAGCTACAAAATAGCAGGTCAGCAACTGGAAGCAGTTAATTCCATAAATTATCTGGGAGTAGCCATTAGGAGTGATTTAAAATGGAATGGTCATATAAAGTTGATCGTCGGTAAAGCAGATGCCAGACTGACATTCATTGGAAGAATCCTAAGGAAATGCAATCCGAAAACAAAGGAAGTAGGTTACAGTACGCTTGTTCGCCCACTGCTTGAATACTGCTCAGCAGTGTGGGATCCGTACCAGATAGGTTTGATAGAAGAGATAGAGAAGATCCAACGGAGAGCAGCGCGCCTCGTTACAGGATCATTTAGTAATCGCGAAAGCGTTACGAAGATGATAGATAAACTCCAGTGGAAGACTCTGCAGGAGAGACGCTCAGTAGCTCGGTACGGGCTTTTGTTAAAGTTTTGAGAACATACCTTCACCGAAGAGTCAAGCAGTATATTGCTCCCTCCTACGTATATCTCGCGAAGAGACCATGAGGATAAAATCAGGGAGATTAGAGCCCACACAGAAGCATACCGACAACCCTTCTTTCCACCAACAATACGAGACTGGAATAGAAGGGAGAACCGATAGAGGTACTCAAGGTACCCTCCGCCACACACCGTCATGTGGCTTGCGGAGTATGGATGTAGATGTAGATGTAGGCTACGAGTATAAAATACTAGAAATTTGGGCTCATACGGAGGCCTGTAGACAGTCGACGTTCCCTCGTTCTTTTTCCACAGGAAGGGAAATGACTCATAGTGGTATAGGAAACCCTCCACCACACACCACACGGTGGCTTGCAGTGCATGTATGTAGATGTTGATAATCTTTTATCCTTTCACTATTTTGCAGGAAGTGTCGGCGAGAAAAAGTTATCAAAGGTTTGAAATTCATAGCAATAGTTATTAATGATTCTTCCCGATCAGTGCACGTAAGAAACGTAGTAAGAATTTCGATAAACAACTCTGTGCGCGCTGTAATTAATCTAACCTTTGTCATCGCAACCCCATAGCAACTGAAGCGACACATAGGAGATAGAAATACATCTCTACCAAGAAATCGTCATTCGAGACACAAATTTCGCTTGATACCCCATGGGATCGTACTTTTAATAATAAGGGTAGGTGTGGTTCTGAGTCAAATGCTTTTCGGAAATCGAGGAACACTACATTTACGTGACTGCCTTGATGCATGGCTTTATAGACGTCATGTGAAAAAAGTGCGAGTTGCGTTTCACGTGATCGATGTTTTCGGAATTCATGATGGTAGGCATGGAGGTGGTCAGTCTGCTCGACATAACCTCATTACGTTTGAACTCGGAATATATTCTAAGATTCTACAGTAAATGGATGTCAGGGATATTCGACGGTAGTTTTATGGATCGCTTCTACTATTCTTCTTGAATGTGTGTGGTCATGTGCTTTCTTCTAATAACTGGGCAGTTTAAAAGGAGTGCAAAATATTTAAAAGCTGAACAAATGTGAAATATTTATCAAAAAGCTATTTGGTTCGAATGAGGCAAACTATGTGCTTGAAGAGGATAATGATGCGAAACATCGCAGCCGTCTCTCTACAGTGTGGAGACAAGACACCGGGGTGTCCACAATGGGCTGACCTGCAACGTCCCCGGATGCAAATCCGATCACAAATGTTTGGTCGTATATTAATATGAAGCTTAAGGGAAAGACGATATGTACTTAGAAGCAGCCGTTATATAAAATCAGGACGATATGGAGATGGTTACGGTGAGAATATGCACAAAATTTCTTGAAAAGCATGCCAATAAGGTGCCAAGCTATAATCCATAATGGCGGCGATTGGATTAACTATTAGGTAATTGTGCAATTAGTAATAACCTGTATTTTCATGTAAACATATTTATAATAGCGTCTTTTATTTAATACAGATAACGGAGTGCAGTTTCTTTTGGAACTGACTGTATGAACAGAATTTCTTTGAGTTTAGTGAAATATCCTGCGGTAATATTCTAATATGGTAGTCGATGAAGGCTTCAGGTATTGCTGTCCTGCCAGTCAGTCACAGCATTTCATTCAGCATCTTTCTATCTACAGCCATATACTTGGTTTTACATCTATTATGTAGTGGTCTCTGTTTCTTTAGAAGTTTGTTTACAGTCATTGTGTACCATGGAGTGTTCCTCCTATGATGAACTGTTCTGCTAGTTGCATATCTATCAGGTGCGAGGCCAATTATTCTTTTAAACCAGAGCTCTAGTGCGTCTGTAAACTCTTCTCCAGAGCTAAATGTTTCGAATTCGTTATTGGGATACGACGCTCCTGACTCTTTATCTAAATATCTTCTACTCTTTTCCGGTGCCCTTAGCACGATGCTAATCCTTATTGTCTCAACCGCCTTGTGGCTGCTCATAACAGTTTCGACGTGACATCCTCAAAGAGGTCAGGTCTACGTCTAACAGAAGATCTAATGTGTTTCCAACATGAGTGGGTTTCCTAAAAATTTGTTATAGGCAGTTTTTAAACAAGGCATTTAGTAATTTATCACAATATGTCTTGTCATGCCCACCATTAACAAAACAATATATATCCTCGTTGAGTTTTGAATAGTTTGAGTCTCTTCCAGTGATGACAACATTATTAGGGAACTTACGTACTAGCGAACTTAGTCTTCGACTACAGTTTCGGCTGTATCTGGAGGGGTGTCCGGTGGTCGGTAGAAGGACCTGATATAAGTGCACGCCCAACCTTGATTTTGGGTCTTGCTCCGACAATTTCGGGTGCACTTTCAGTTTCGGTCACGGTGGATTTCGGTTTCTTATCTATTGCGGCAAATACACCACCTCCATTTACCTTTAGCCTATCCTTCGACATACATTTTTATTTTCTCCAAAATATTCCACTGTTCTCAGTTTACCGTTTTGATGAGCTTTCTTTACCTACTATTATGTGAACTCTGCTAATTTTTAGGTGCGCTTCAAACACTGACACTTTGTTGCGAATGCTTCCACCTGCACAGGGCATTTCTTTGGATATTATACTGATACTTCCAGGCCCCTACAGCAATCCTAGCCGGCCGGGGTGGCCGAGCGGTTCTAGGCGCTACAGTCCGGAACCGCGCGACCGCTACGGTCGCAGGTTCGAATCCTGCCTCGGGCATGGATGTGTGTGATGTCCTTAGATTAGTTAGGTTTAAGTAGTTCTAAGTTCTAGGGGACTGATGACCTCAGAAGTTAAGTCCCGTAGTGCTCAGAGCCATTTGAACAGCAATCCTTATTTGGACTTGATGGAGACCCCACCTAATCTAAAACACTCTTGTGTGTACTGCGTAGCAGTCTCTGATGCGTAGTGCACACCCTGACCCATACAGGGAGACAATACAGCGCTCAGTCCTACAGCACAAGTCGAGGAAGTCGCAGCATTGCTTGTTACAGAATCTTAAAAGTGTGTGGTTCAGCTCTTCCTCTCGACTCAGAACGAGGGAGCCATTATCACTTCTGGAGACAGTGTTGCATATTGTGAGCTTTTTTGAAACTCCAACACTTCTGTGTCAGTCGCTGGAATGATCCAGTTATGACCTCAGACCTCAGGCGACAGGCATCGACTGTTTCAACGTGCACAATACACACCTAGTTGCGCCCGGTTCCCTCATTGGCTACCGAACAGCATCTTCAACATGTTGAACGAAGCCTTCAGTCTCATCTGAAGTTCCTTCCCATCCCTTGTGGTATTTCCCTAAGGAGTATATTTGTAACTGTACGTTTGAATTGTCGACGGTTAATGGACCCGAACCCTTTTACGTTTGCCTCCTCTTGCTATAGGACTCGGCAGATTTACCAACAACTGAAGTGAGTCTCACTGGGTCAGTTTCTGTTTCAAAGGAAGACACCAACTCAAACGTGTTGGTTAGAGGAATGGGTATAACTCCCTGAGTTTTCCCTGGTCACTACCACAGACGCATCAGTTACAGTCAAGTGAAACGAAGTGTCGCGCTCCGCGACACAGGAAAAACAATATCCTGGACATAACAAGTTTACTGAACAAAAAACGTCTACTTCGACGTTATGGAAATAAAAACGAGGAATCAGTAACAAAGGTAACACAGCGGGCACAACATAACGGTGGATCACAACGAGGTCACACTGGTACTAAGCGCCGAGGGCACTGGTTAGAGACCAAGTTCAAAGAGAAAACACCGGCGGAATGCTCCGTTCAATACTAAAACATTGTCTGAAGTAGGGAGGGACTACTTGCTGGGCGCTAATTTCGGCAATGATCATTGACTGCATGCTAAGTTTGTGGCTTGTAAATCTGCGTCCGAGGATGATAACCGTTCTGGTTTAGGTTCAGTAAGATCGAGTTTGGGACCATAGGCTGGAACATCCAATTCAGAATCAGGCCACTAATGATGAAGACACTGGGCTGCTACTGAACTTAACATCCTCTATATCTGCCAGCCTGAGAGTCCGGAAGAAGAAACGACTATTACTTCTGACAGCGACGTTTGTTCCTAACGATGGACGTCGAGAGCAGTCCTCGTTTACGGGGTGAGTGACACCCTTTGCCTGGACCAGGAGAGGCTCTCGAAGACTGACGGACTTGTGCTGTCCGTTGCCGCCTTATATAGCTGCCTGCGGCGGGATACTGTTCGAAATATTTCCCTGTCTCGTGGTGCGCGGACGCCAGTAGGTGCCGCGTTGGCGGTGCCCTCTGCAGACACCGGCTGCCCCTCCTAGTGGCCTGTCGTGACGACATCGTGTCGTACTTGCGGTGCTGAGGCATGCAGGGGCAGTGGTGGCTACCCGCGTCATACAGCTGCCGAAAGGGTTGCCGACATTTTGGGCGAGAGCCTCCAACATGTCATGGACGAGATGTGATGGATCCTCAATTTCTCGTAGAGCGCAAAGGATTCACACTAATCTCGGGAACCATCCGACTGCACCCATTCACAGCAGTTTCCAGACGCTTGACGGCAATCAGGGTGATTTCGGGCTGTTTACAAATATCAATTAACTCATCCCATGTTACAGAACAGCGTCCAAAGTGGGGTTGCGGTGTGGCTGGTGCAATGTTTTACAGAACGGTAAATATGTAACTTTAAAATAAGCTTTATGATTCTCTTTTAATTTCTGTGTATGTTAAGGTAAAAGTATTATTAATTCACTTTGAGAAATGGAGCAAGTAGTATGCAAAACGAGCTCTCTAATAAGTGGACGGAAAAACCTAGGACAAAAATTACTAATCTCCTGAAACTTTTGTGACGTTCTATATGCTAACGAACTCGAAAGTAGCGTCAATTTACCGTAAATGCAAACAATGTAGACTCCTGTCCAAAGGGAAAACTAAACGTAACATTATGTGTCAGTCACAATATTTGCAACAGTAACTGTAAATCGCAAACCACGATTTACTACGACATATATTATGCACAACAATTAATCGCCAAAAATTCTCGAAAAATTAACATTTATTCATGTTGATATACAGGGTGGTCCATTGATAGTGACCGGGCCAAATATCTCACGAAATAAACGTCAAACGAAAAAACTACATAGAACGAAACTCGTCTAGCCTGAAGGGGGAAACCAGATGGCGCTATGGTTAGCCCGCTAGATGACGCTGCCATAGGTCAAACGGATATCAACTGCGATTTTCAAAAAATAGGAACCCCCATTTTTATTACATATTCGTGTAGTACGTAAAGAAATATGAATGTTTTAGTTGGACCACTTTTTTCGCTTTGTGATGGACAGCGCTGTAATAGTCACAGCGCCATCTAGTGGGCCAACCATAGATCCATCTGGTTTCCCCCTTCAAGCTAGACGAGTTTCGTTCTTTGTAATTTTTTCGTTAGACGCTTATTTCGTGAGATATTTGGCCCGGTCACAATCAGTGGACAACCCTGTATATTGACATTCCCAGTGAACGATTCTTTGAACGAGGATGCTACTGCTAAAATTATATAAAATGTAAATGTTAATCACAACTGATGCCACAAAACACGTTCTTGACTACATTCAGGCAATGAAACTACAAAATACACTCCTGGAAATTGAAATAAGAACACCGTGAATTCATTGTCCCAGGAAGGGGAAACTTTATTGACACATTCCTGGGGTCAGATACATCACATGATCACACTGACAGAACCACAGGCACATAGACACAGGCAACAGAGCATGCACAATGTCGGCACTAGTACAGTGTATATCCACCTTTCGCAGCAATGCAGGCTGCTATTCTCCCATGGAGACGATCGTAGAGATGCTGGATGTAGTCCTGTGGAACGGCTTGCCATGCCATTTCCACCTGGCGCCTCAGCTGGACCAGCGTTCGTGCTGGACGTGCAGACCGCGTGAGACGACGCTTCATCCAGTCCCAAACATGCTCAATGGGGGACAGATCCGGAGATCTTGCTGGCCAGGGTAGTTGACTTACACCTTCTAGAGCACGTTGGGTGGCACGGGATACATGCGGACGTGCATTGTCCTGTTGGAACAGCAAGTTCCCTTGCCGGTCTAGGAATGGTAGAACGATGGGTTCGATGACGGTTTGGATGTACCGTGCACCATTCTGTGTCCCCTCGACGATCACCAGTGGTGTACGGCCAGTGTAGGAGATCGCTCCCCACACCATGATGCCGGGTGTTGGCCCTGTGTGCCTCGGTCGTATGCAGTCCTGATTGTGGCGCTCACCTGCACGGCGCCAAACACGCATACGACCATCATTGGCACCAAGGCAAAAGCGACTCTCATCGCTGAAGACGACACGTCTCCATTCGTCCCTCCATTCACGCCTGTCGCGACACCACTGGAGGCGGGCTGCACGATGTTGGGGCGTGAGCGGAAGACGGCCTAACGGTGTGCGGGACCGTAGCCCAGCTTCATGGAGACGGTTGCGAATGGTCCTCGCCGATACCCCAGGAGCAACAGTGTCCCTAATTTACTGGGAAGTGGCGGTGCGGTCCCCTACGGCACTGCGTAGGATCCTACGGTCTTGGCGTGCATCCGTGCGTCGCTGCGGTCCGGTCCCAGGTCGACGGGCACGTGCACCTTCCGCCGACCACTGGCGACAACATCGATGTACTGTGGAGACCTCACGCCCCACGTGTTGAGCAATTCGGCGGTACGTCCACCCGGCCTCCCGCATGCCCACTATACGCCCTCGCTTAAAGTCCGTCAACTGCACATACGGTTCACGTCCACGCTGTCGCGGCATGCTACCAGTGTTAAAGACTGCGATGGAGCTCCGTATGCCACGGCAAACTGGCTGACACTGACGGCGGCGGTGCACAAATGCTGCGCAGGTAGCGCCATTCGACGGCCAATACCGCGGTTCCTGGTGTGTCCGCTGTGCCGTGCGTGTGATCATTGCTTGTACAGCCCTCTCGCAGTGTCCGGAGCAAGTATGGTGGGTCTGACACACCGGTGTCAATGTGTTCTTTTTTCCATTTCCAGGAGTGTATATCACGACACATGCACGAGTTTTGACATAGTAAACGCGAAAAGCATATTTAAATTTTATGTGAAGTTTCTGGACCTACGTTTTTTAGGCGAATTTATCCGGCACATACGATTTTACTCTGACACAAAGTCTTTGAAACATCGAAACACCGACATTGAAGGTCTTCGATAATGGTAAGAGGATCCAGGTACGTGTTAACGTTGTCGATAATTTTTTCGTCATTTAAACGTATCTTTTTCTGAATATGTGTCGACACTAATGTAGCTCGTTTGAGTGGACACACACACACACACACACACACACACACACACACACACACACACACAGTCTAACAACTTTTTCTTCTAGACTGTTCTCTCTGAAGCAGTCAAATATTCAATCACAGCAATAGATCTTCCTCCAGTCAATGATTTCAGTTGCAGTTTTGTATTCAAAACCTCGAACTAGGAGAGGAAAAACCTTAATCTCTTTGTGGTTCCCCGCATTCGTCAGAAATTAAATAAATGTCACCTTTCCCAAAACACGTTGCAACGTATCTAAAGCATAAGGATATAACATATTCATGATTATGGCCTCTTTTTTGTACGTACACATTCAAATTTATGCTATTTAAGATTTGACTGTGCTGGGTTGTATGATACGTGCAACTAACTTCTCCAGATCACAAAGTTTCTCAGATTTCAAAATGGAAGTTAATGTTGCACTAGACGCTGCTTCGGAGACAGCTATTTTATTTGTCAATTTGTAAATGGAGTTGTATGTATATCTCCCCGTCCACTGCGATTTATTGAGAAATTAGAGACACAGGACATGTTGCTTCTAATTTTTCCTTTTGAGTACGAAGAACTACCATCACTGATAAATGAAAATTCATTTTTCTGTTGTTGATTAGAGAAGCATTTGCGCTTCTTGGAACTCATCCTGGCCGGGAAGTGTGGTTACTGATGAACAAGAAGAACTAAACTTAAATAATGCAATGTAACGTAACACTATGTAGCACACAAACCGATAAAATTCCTCGCATACAGTTGACATATGAAAGAAACCAGCTTTGTGCCTTATGCGCAGCAATGTAACAGGTTACTTTTTCTTGGCAGTAGAATCTCTTTGTCAAACAGTTTCGCCAACTTAACAAAAACTAATCATAAAACTTACCGATACAAGTTATTGTGTGTGGTGTCACCAAATGTCACCACTATTTGTATGGCAGAATATTCTACTTAGTAACGGATCACAAGCCTTCGCAGCTCTTGTTTCATCCGACGAAACCTGTGCATCTGAGAAGCCGAGGCTAGCAGGAGTGGTGCTTATATTCTCTTTTTCCAGGCGTCGCTGTTGGCGCGGAGTGGTCCAATTCCGCGCACCAGTGGCCGACGTTTCCTCACCGCCTTCTGTGGTCTTGCGTTCCGCATCCTCGTTCTCGCGCTTGTATTTACACCAGAACACAGAGGAAATAAATAACAAGTTCGGGATAAAGCGTTTCATGATTGTTAAATCCGGGAGAAGTAGATGTCCCGTATTACCCTTGAAAAAATTGGGCACAGAGTCTTCTTATGGATGATATGGTGAGAAGAAATAGCATTTGGAAGAAGTCAAACAATGTGTTGTGTCCACAGGCTCAATTGGGCAGGGAGTAAATATCTGCTGAAAAAACTTACAAATTGGTTGTCACAGACGATGAAAACATGCAAAAATACTGAATCGTAATATGAACCTAAATCTAACGCACATTCTTGTATCCAGAGACAATAACAGATCACAAAATTATTTATCTATCAGTTGATTCTTCTAAGTTATCTGTGAATACAGATCTTGTAGTGAAACGTCTCAAAGTTCCATCCTTGGGAAACGCTTTAGGTCTATGTAGGAGAGGGGACATACGTTAGTTTCGCCGTTAACAACGAAATAAATTTGTGATTTAATGATAAATAGCTCTGGCTACAAATAAAAGACTGACAAAAAAATTCACTGGGGAGTGGGAGCACCTGCCCTTTTTTTTTGTGGAGAGGATTCATATCAGAGTAGCATTTGCACCCTACGTCCTCAATTATTACTTGTTCGATATGTTCACGTGGGCCTACAACTTTTACCCTCTGTGACGTACCATGGAAGTACCAGGAAGTTAGTCGTTGATGTCTTAACACATGTCCCACCAGCCTGTAATTTTCATCTTGTCGGTGTCTCCCGTGTGTTTGTTTCTTCCTTCTGTCCTTCTGAGAGCTTTCGCCAACGCCCGCAAAAAATATACAACCGATCTTCGGCAGCACAGTGTAACCGTTTAATGGAAGCACCACCAATATGCTGTATAAGTTACTTGTTTATATAACCTTAAGAACAATGTTTGAAATAACTTTCATTGCTTTGTGTGATTCCATATCTTGTTTTAGTTTATAAACGACGTGCTAACGTTACCTGTGTTCGAATCTTCACATTTTTTACGGTCGTATAGTTGAGGTACCAGTAAAACAAGAGCAGTTTCTGGAGGAATCGGAATGGTAACTATCCGCGCCCGTAGCCAGTCAATGCAAAGTGAAGTAAATGTTGGATAATGGATTATAGTCACCCTCAGAATAATTGTAAGTCGAGACGTCATTAACGAAAACGGTGAAGCTGCATTTATCTTGCATTCCATTAATTACAATAAAAACTTGTGCTATTACAGAGTGTGAAAGTGTTTGTGTGATCGGTGACGTTGTGGCTGCGTACATTCGGTGAAACTGTGATGTAGAAAGTCTTTGCCGTTGCTACAGTTCTGTTGTTGAAAAATTGAAGTCTTGTCTCAATTGTGTTTACTTTCGCATTTTTGATCAACAAAATGTATATTTTCTTTAATTACTGTACGATATTCTATCATGATAGCAGAGTAACGTCGTCGAATGACTTTAAACCTTTATTTTACTAATTTGTTTCAGTAACTCATGGTTCTGCTTACCTTCGCCTTCACCGTGCATTTAATTTTTATTCAGCTCGCTTTTCCACCTTGAATTTACATCCCATTTCTAAAGTTATACTTATTGTTCATTATATTTTCATTTTCAGAAATATTATTTTAATATAGTTGCTGTTAAATATCTTCATTTGTAATTACAAAACTTTCCATCTGACAGTGATGAAATATAACTATGCTACTTGGTCCTGAGAGATCAAGTTATCTGTAATGTAGTACTGGCTGAAAGGCGTTGATAAAGCTGTTCAGTCGGATGGTGATAAAATGTTAAAGTGGTGCAAAGATTGGCAACTTACTTTAAAAGTTCCAAAAATGTGAAACTGTGCACTTCACAAAATGTAACAACGCAGCTTTCTACGACTGCAATATCAACGAGTCACAACATTATATTACATTACACTACAATAATACTTGTTTCACAGATCAGAGGGAGAATACATTTTGTAAAGATGTGGAACGTGTCAGTTTAACGTAAGTTTTATTACAAAATATGTAATTTTTTAATTTTTTTTACAGTTAATACTTCATATCTAAAAATTCGTCTATTGAGTAGAAGGAGCTGTCATTAAGAAATTCTTTTAATTTCTTTTTTAAATGATGGTCGCTGTTTGTCAAATTTTTAATGCAATGTGGTAAATGCCCAAAGATTTTTGTGGCAGCATAATTCAGCTCTTTCTGTGCTGAAGTCAGATTTAGCCCAAAACAGTGAACATCATCCTTTCTTCTAGTGTTGTAGCTATGCACTTCGCTATTATTTTTTAACTGGGATGGGTTATTAATAACAAATTTCATAAGTGAATGTATGTATTGCGAAGGTACTGTGCATATCCCGAGTTCGTTAAATAAAAACAGGAATCGGTCGGCTCATATGAAATGTAACGACGACATAAAGCAAGTGGTAAACTTCGGTTTAATGGTAGAATACCAGGGAAACGCAGTCAGCCAGCAGAGGAGATTGATTTCAAAACACTCATGCGGCCCATCCTACAATATTGCTCAGGTGTGCGGAATCCGTACCAAATGGGATTAACAGGGGCTTAGAACGTACACAGAGGAAGGCAGCCCGAATGGTCTCAGGTTTGTTTGATCTATGCGACAGTGTCACGGAGCCGCCGACGAAACTGAACCGTCAAACGACTGCAGATAGACTGGAACCATCCCGAAAGCGCCTACTTTCAAAGTTTCAAGAACCAGCTTTAAATGATGACTCTAGGAGTATACCACAACCCCGTTTGTGCCGCTAACTTTGGGATCCTGAGGTCAGCAATAGATTAATTACAGCAAGCCAAGAATCTTTGAAACAATCATTCTTCCCGCGCTCCGTGGATAAACGCAGTAGGGAGGAGCTCTAATGACTGCTATAACGGGAAGTACTGTGTGTCGTGCACTTCACGGTGGTTTGGAGGACCTCCTGATTCCTTACCTCATCAGTTCACGTGATTTTCCACACCCTTCTGCAGCACATCTAACACTCTTGCATTCTCATCAGTACACGAAGCACTGCCGCACAGTGCTGTGCTACAAACGTACATTCTCAGAAATCTCTTCCTCAAATTACGGCCTATGTGTGACACTAGTACTCTCGGGGAGGAATGCCATCTTCTCCTGTGTTATTCTGCATTTTATGACCTTGTTGCTTCGTCCGCCGTGTATTACTTTCCTTGCAATGTAGCAGAATTCCTTCACTTGGTCTACTTCGTTGTTATCCATTTTGATGTTAATTTTATCGCTAATCGCACCTCTGTTACTCCTCATTCCTTTCGTTTTTCTTCGGTTTACTCTCACTCCATATTCTGTACTCATTGGAGTTTTAATATCATTATCCAGCACGGCAGGTCCTGTAATTTACTGAGGATAGCAATGTCATCAGCGAATATTGTCATTGATACCCTTTCATCCCACTCTTGATATGAATACAATTTGACTACAATTGTCAAACTCCAGAAAAGAGCCATAAGAATAATAACTAAAAATATTAGTCGAGCTCATTGTAAAGATCTTTTCAGAACACTGGGGATTTTAACTGCTCCATGGGAACACATTTACCGGTCAGTTGTACACATCAAAAATAACATTGGTAATTACTGCACAAACAGCTCTGTCCATGACCATGTAACAAGGGATAGACTCAACTTACATTTACCAAGAAAAAATAAACATAAAACTGAAAACAGCATTTTCTACCAAGGAATAAAACTGTACAATAAATTACCAAAAGAGATTAAAGAAATTGCAAAAATACACTTATTTAAAAAGGTAGCTAAAAAGTACCTGTTAAGCATTACATTTTATACATTGAAGGATTACTTAGCTAAAACAGAGTAGGGGTTTCATAAAAAATGTTATACAAATAAATAATAATAACGGTTATAAAATATCCAACATTCGACATAACACCTTCACTATATGTTTTTTCCTTCTTTTTTCTTTTCTAGAAATACTTACCCCAAGCTATGCATAGCACAATACTAACACCTCTTCCTCTTCCCATTATGGAGAGATCCTGACTCAGCTTTTCAGGATAGCAAATGGGAAGCTGCGGTACAGAAAATGGCCCAGAGATGACCATTGTGTGTGTGTGTGTGTGTGTGTGTGTGTGTGTGTGTGTGTGTGTAGTGAGCGAACTATTATGAAACAATGTGTATATAGTGTGTGCAGTGACTGATAGTGAGATATGAGTGAACAATGTGGCATTACATTATTTAATAAGTTATTTGTAAAAAAAGTATTTTATACTAGGAGTAAATCTAATGACTGTCTCTGACTAGAAGACTGTAAATATATGTGTATACGAATTAGCTTATTTTAAATTAATCTAAATTTGTAAATACTTTGACATGACCTATAGCCTTGTAAAAAGAGATCTACGGATGAATAAAGCTACTACTACTGCTGCTGCTGAACCTTTCTTTTATTTCTATCATTGCTTCTTCGATAGACAGAATGAGCAGTAGGGTTGAAGGACCGCACCCCTGCCTTACACACTTTTTAATCCGTACACATCATTCTTGATCTTCCGTTCTTACTTTTCTCTCTTGCCTCTTGCACATATTACATCTTAGCCCTCTTTCCTTACAGCTTACTCCTATTTTTCTCAAAATTTCGAACATCTTGCATCATTATACATTGTCGGGCACTTCTCCTGGATCAAAAGATCCTATGAACATGTCTTAATTTGTCGTAAGCCTTGATTTCAATATCAAGTGCAACGTCAGTACTGCTTCTCTGGCGCCTTAACCTTTGAAAAAGGTCTTCAGTTTTCCTTTCCTTTCTTCTGTATATTCTATTTGTCAGACACTTACATGCGTGAGCTCTTAAAGTTGATTGAACGGCATACTCCACACTACCTGCCCATGATATCTTATGGATTATATAGATGATATTTCTTCGAAAGTCTGCTCGTATTTTTCGGCTCATAGATTCTACACACTATCTTAATAGTCGTTTAGTTGCCGCTTCACCCAATGATTTTAAAAAATTCCTGTGGAATATTATTTATCTCTTCTACTTTATTTGGTGGCAAGTCTTTCAAAGCTCTGACAGACTCTTACAACGAATCACCAATATCTTCCATATCAGCTCACATTTCTTCTTCTATCATGTCATGAGATAACTCCTCCCCCTTATAGAGGCTTTGAGTATACTCTTTTTGCACTTATCCTCTGCTTTTAACAGCGGAGTTTCCATTTCACTCTCAACGTTGGCGCTCTCACTTTTAATTCCACCGAAGATTGTTTTGAACTTTTCCGCGTGCTGAATCAGAGCTTCTGACGATCATTTCTATTTCGATTCCATCACATTTTTCCTGCACGTATATCTTCCTGGCATCACTGCACTTCCTATTTCTTTCATTCTTAATTGATTTATATTTCAGTATTCCTTTCTTTCCCTGAAAATCTTTCTACTTCCATCTGTAGTCGGGTAGTTGAAGTATTTCTTCTGTTAAACAAATTTTTCGCCGTTATCTTCCTGGGACCTACGTCTGTCTGCCCGACACCTGTAATTGCCTCTTCAGACATGTCCGTTACTCTTTACTGAATTGTCTACTGTGGTATTCATTACCGCAGTATCTACAACCTTTGAAAATTTCCTCAGTGCTCTGTGGCCATTTCTTTGCACACTGATTCTTCCGTACGATTCTCTTAACTTTTAACTGCTAAATTGTGATCTGAGTCTGTATCTACTCGTCGTACGTCTTATAATACACCATTTGATTTCAGAATCTCTATCCTATCGTTACAGAATCCAACGCGAATCTTACGGTGTCTCCGGGCCTTTCCCAAGTATACCTCGTCTTCTTGAGAATTTTGAACAATGTATTCACTATTACTAGCTGAATTAGTCTTTCTACCAACCCCATTTTTTCTTGCAACTCCTTATTCTGCTTGTTCCCCTGCTACCATCTCCCATCCGGCCGTGATTGTTAATTATCGATTAAGTCGTTCCGCCCGACGACCTCTTCACGGTTTCTCGCAGTTACTGGAATCTCAGCGGTAAAGTCCGCAGGAAAGGGAAGATCATAGTCAGCTGAAGAAAGGAGAACAAATAAGATACTACGATGAATACCATCACAGCGGAAGAAAAGGCGTCAACCACGACGCAACTGGGAGAATGATGTGGAGGAGGCAATGGCAGCAAAGAATATGAACACTGAGGAAAGTCGAGACAAGGAGACGGTGACTAGCGGCGCCAGCCGTAGGTAATCCGCAAGAAAAAGAATAAAATAAATGACATACTTTTTATTAACAGATGATTCTAAAACATTTGTATTTACTGATGACATTAGTTTGATAGTGAAGGATGTTGAGAGCAACACAGGCAATTATCAAACAGTGCAGTTCAAGACATAGGTTCATGCTTGTAGGAAATAAATTGATGCTAAATCACAGTAAGACTCAGTTTTTGCAGTTTCTAAAACACAATTCGACTAAACTGACGTTCGGATTCCACTAGATGGACGTATGATTAGAGAATCTGAACAGTCCTGATTCCTAGGTGTTCGTATAGATAGTAAGCTGTCATGAAAAGCTCGTATTCAGGACCTTGTACAAAATCTGAATGATGCTACATTTATCATCAGAACAGTATCTGCAATAAGTGATCGTCAACACGAAAATTGTTTTGCTTCGCTTATTTTCGTTAGCTTATGTGGTTCGGTCTTATATTCTGCTGTGACTCTCAATCAGCAAGAGTATTTTCGACTCAGACATGGGCAGTTCAAGCAACATGTGGTTTAAGTTCGTGAACCTCTTTTCGACTCCTGCCTAGAACTATGGGAATTCTGGCATTGACCTCTCAATAGATATATTCTTTGACGTTGTTTATTGTTAACAATAAGAGCCTATTCTCAAGAATTAGCAGCTTTCACTCAGTTAAAACTAGACAGGAATCCAATATGAATTCGGATCTCGTCTCCTTGCCTCTTGTGCATTCTGCTTCATCCATTTTCAGTAACCTGTCTCAAGATTTAAAAGACGTTACCAGTAATCCGAGCACTTTCAAGTCCAAACTGGAGAATTTCCTAACGGCTCACTACTTCTATTCTGTTGGGTGTTTCCTGTAAAAATATTATTCAAATTCCTGTTTTACATTGCTGATTATGCTAGTACCAAGTGGTTATAATAAAAAAGTGTATAAACTTACGAAGGTCAAGAGTGGGCTGTAATTATCGTGTGGGAGTGAAACCTGGTAGGCATGCTAATGCTGAACCGAAGTACGCTGAGAAAAAAATTAGTTCCAATTTTGGCCAATAGGTAAAAATCTGGCGCTGTAAAGCATGTCTTCGACGTTTCTGCTGCTCATATCGAACAAACTGTGCGAGTGGTATTTAATAATAAGATCAACATTATCCACATTTTACTTGTTTGACCTTTTTTGCTCACATATTGCTCCTAATCCATTAGATTTGGAAAGATTTTTTATACATCTTTCTTGCTTTCAGAGCGCAAAGCTTGCACCTACTGGCCAAAATCGGAACTAATTTTTTTCAGAATAAATTGGTTCCACATTAACACATTAGAATATCTGCCAAGTTTCACTGCCGTACAGTAATTACACCCACCGTGGACCTCTGAGAGTAACTGCACTTTAACTATAACCATGCAGTATATACCCAGCAGCTTGTTGTCTGCATAGGTTTCGTGTAAATGTATTTAATCTGTTATTAACTTTTCTGACATTAATTTCTTGCACTGGCTCTTTCCATACCTAAGGAGATTCGCTCCTCAATTTGGTCCTGTGATACTAGGCATGTGAAACAAAATAAATAAAATGGACGACTGATTTTTAATACTAAATGGCGGCTTCAACACCCCAACACTATAATAAACCGATTATGAGACTAAGTTTGACTAAAATAATTGACAATGTCAGAATATAATGTAACTGAGTAGAGAAAAAAAATCTATCACCATGTGGCAGCGGGAGAACACACACACAAAAGGCACTACAGGTTGCAAGCTTTCGGAGGCAGTGGCTCTTTCTTCTGGCAGGAGGGTTGAAGGGGAAGGAAAGGAAAGACTCTTTCCTTCTCATCTCTTCCGTTAAATCTCTCCTGACTTAAGGTTCTTAGAGACTTTAACGAACTCTACACCTTTTCCTAAACCTCACCAGTCATGTTCCTTCACCCTTCTTCCTTCCCCTTCAACTCTTCTGCTAGAAGAAGAAGCTCCGAAATACTGCAGACTGTAATACCTTTTGTAGAACGTTCTCCTACAGCTGGTTGGCGAGTAGATTTTTTTTTTTTTTACCTACCCAATTACATTTATTGACAATGTCAGTAGGATGACAGTGAGATACGACTACACTTTTCTAACCTTTTGTCTTGATTGTTTTGAAAGAGGTGATTTAGAAGAGTCGAAGAACACACAGTGCGACATCCTGAGAACGCAGTGAAACATACACAATCACGACACCATGAATACATAATTAGGAAGGTTGTCATCACGTGACAAGCTTGAAATCGACGCCTGTCGTGTTATTTGCCCTAAACATTAACTTCTGGTGGAAGTGCTTTGAACAAAAAAACAAAAAAAAAAAAATGCAAACTTGTGTCGTTTATGGGTGTGCTGATCCGTCTGATTATAGTCTAAAATTGTAATTCAATGACATTTAATTGGTAACAGGCTTCATTAAAGCCTTATTTTCTTTGATCCGCATAAATTTTGGTTGCGCTGTTTACTTTTATCATAGTGGCGTTATTTGTCATATGATTTTAGATTTTCCATCAGTCGAAATCCGAAAGCTATCTAGGTGATTCTTGTGAAAAGGAACGATTGGAATCCGAAAAAACATAGAAAAATGCGTTCTCAGGATTTTCGGGAAGAAGACATGGATCGACCATCAGTTGCGACATAACAAAAAGAAAATGAAGACAAAAAGGAATTACAGGCATTGGCATCTCGCCAATTCCGGTAAAAGTTAGTTTCTGGTGCGCACCTCCATTGAAGGAATCATAGGCCATCATCGTTGTAATTAATGTCGATGTGTGTATGTTCTTCCAGAAGAACAGACGCTATATATAAATACCACGAGTAATGAAGGGACACTACGTCAGCAGTGCGTGGTATAAGCTGAGAATTTGGGTCTGGCGGAAGGCATGCTAAAGTACTCCGTGCTGTTGTAGGTGACCACTCCGCCCCGATGGCCATGTGGTCAGAGCATCAGCCTAGTAAACAGTTCGAATGCTCGTCCGACACGAATTTTCAACTCCCCCATTGGTTTCAATCAAGGCCCATTCGCAGCCATTGTCTGTAATTCCTTTGTGTCTTAATTCACAACGGTACAATGGCTGGATCAAAATAGTGTTTGTTCATTCGGACGTGTCGGACACCACATATATATAATCGGTACAACTGGAGCGACACTAGCGCCCCTAGCGGCGAGAAAGCCAGCCGTAAGATCGATGATTACTCACAGTTATTTTTGTACTTAATTAACGGACTGTATATAACTGTGTATAACTGCAGCTCACTTCGCTGAAAACAAGAGAATATAGACACATATTTCATGCATGAAAAGCATACATTCCTGTTGTCTGTCATTATTAAGACGCATTTTTGTTGAAACGTAACAATTTTGTACGAATTTTTATGATACACACATTCTTACAGTTCACACTACTTTCTAATAGACGAATGTTTCTGTAAATGTAATTATTTTCGCTTAAAAAGGGAATGTGTGGAAAGATTCTTGGCGTTTGTGGCTCAGATGCAGCAACAGTTGTGGAACTGACTACGTCGGTGTTGAGTAACAGATTGTTGCTTTTGACGTTTTATCACGTCCGAGTGGTACTTTAAATAATGTAAGTATTGCATTCCATAAAAATTAACTACGGTCTACATTTGACTGGAAGTGTAATGACAAAAAAATCATGTTGCTGAATACATATACGACGTCTTTCTGGAAAAGATCAAGTCTTCTGCTGTTTACTAGACATATTTTTGTTCTTAACAGAAAATGACATTCTTTAGCAAATATTTGTAGGTTACAAGAGAATCGTAAATATGTATGCTGTAATGTACCGTTCCATACATTCCAGGGTCTTTTGGAGCCAAAGAAAGACAAATGTGGTGTCATTTTTTAGTTAGTGCCAGTTTTTTATGGCCCTACATACTCTCCGTAGTGTAAAAACTATGTTACAAATCGATAGGAACAATATTATTCGCGCTCATCCGATGCGGTATTCAATAGTGTAGCTTCTGTTCGCTTGGAACGCTGCCGTCGCAGTGTAAACAGAAATAAGTAGGAGGTCGTGACTGTATGTGTTAGACTGTGCTAAGAGCATTCATAATGCGCTGAAGGTGAGTTTCTCGGAAATAAGCGAGATTCAGCCACGTGTCTGTAATTACCTTGAAGATATCATCTTGCAAGGCCACTGTTAACATCGCAAGTAGCGTGTTCATTTTATAAACAAAAAGCATACTCAAACAGAGAGAGAAAGTAAAAAAAGAGGGCGCTGGGTCAAACCGGTTGCCCAGCCCTGCCCCCACAGGACGTCCTTCTCCTTCGTGAATCCCGCCGCCTCTACCTCTCTTTTCTCCGCATTCGTGACCGGGACACACTCACCCGCCACAGGCAAATACGCCACATCCGCAACACGCTTACTGCGAAGAAACGCTGTGCTTGGCGACAGACAAGTACACAACTCAACACCACACTCCCAATAAACTCTTCCAAGTATTGGTCTGCTTTCCACCGCCTTACTGGGAACCGCCCTACCTCCCAGTACCCTCCTCTCCTTGATGACCGTCCCTTTCCTGACAACCTCAGTAAGGCCAACCACTTTGCCTCCCACCTATCCCATGTTTTGTCCATCCCAGATGATCCTCAATTTAATTACTCCATCTTCCCTGACGTCATCCACCGTACGGATACCTCTGTTCCTTCCCTTGCTCCTAGCTTCAAGTACTTGGGCCACACGCCACCATCTGAACTTAACACTCTCATCACTACACAGGACATCAGCCTCACAATCTGCACTAAACGCAACACTGCTCGCGGCCACGACCGCGTTACCTACCGCCACCTCAAATGCTGCCCACCCTCCTTCCTTGCAGTCCTTGACACACTCTACAAAGTAATCCTTGCCAAAGTAATCCTTACCACTTCCACCCCAACCTGTGGAAAACCTCCCGTATCCTGATGTTCTCCAAACAATGATGTTCTCCAACAAGCCTCCATCTGATGCCTCTTCCTATCGCCCTGTATGTCTCACCTCGGTGTTCAGCAAGTTCTTGGAATCCATCCTTACCCAGCGCATCCATCACCACCTCCACCGACACCACCTCTTCCCCAACACCCAAGGTGGCTTTCGACCTTCCTTCTCTGCCAATGACCAACTCCTACGCCTCACTCATCTCCTCTACCTCCAGCTTAACTCACGTTGCTCCACCATTTTTGTCTCCCCCGACCTCGAAAAGGTGTACGAGTGTGTCTGGCACCCTAATCTCCTTTTTAAACTCCAGACCTACGCCCTTCCTGTCAGCTACGTCCGTCTGATTGCCTCCTTCCTCTCCTGCCGCCCCTCCTATGTTAGCATCCATAACGCCAATTCCTACGCCTTCTACACCTCTGTGGGTGTGCCCCAAGGCTCTGTCCTCTCCCCTCTCCTCTACCACGTGTACACGGCAGATATACCCCGACCCCCCCCCCCCCTCCAGTACACCTCCTGCAGTATGCCGATGACACCGCCTTCTTGCCCTTGCTTCTACCCTTCAACAGTCCCAGTGCCTTCTCCAGAATCACCTTGACCTTTTTTTGCCACATGGTGAACCAGTGGCTCCTCAAAATCAATCCTTCCAAGACCCAGGCGATCATCGTACCACTCGCTCCTTCTGACTCCTTGATTTCTCCCTTACCGTATGTGCCTGTCCTGTCTACCTCTCCCCCACCCTCACCTATCTTGGCCTCACTATTGACCGTCACCCCACCTGGATCCCTCATCTACGCTCTATCCAGTCCAATACCCACAACTGCCTCTGACTCCTCAAACTCCTCTCTGGCTGGACATGGGGGTTGAACCCCTCTACTATGCTCCACACCTACAAATCCTTAATCCATCCCATTGTCTGTTATGCCAGTCCCACCACGATATCCGCCGCCCCCCCCCCAAACTCTATAAGTCCCTCCAGATCCTCGAGCGCCATGCACTCCACCTTGCCTTCCATATATGCCTCCCATCCCCCATGCGGATCCTCTATGACCTGATTCCTTTCCCCCATCTGTTTCTTTTCCTCGAACATACCCACGTCCTCTACACCTCCTGCTGCCTTGATCCCCCTCAACCCCTGGTTGCTCCTCTCCTCTCCAACCCCCATCCTCTGTCGAGCCTTCACTGTTGTGTTACCCCCTACCCTCCACCTCTACACCCTACATCTCCTTTCCCAAGGTGGCTTCCATTGACTCCCCCTCTCAGATGATGCCCTCTCTCCCTCTATTTATCCCCCCTGTCAACTCTGATCCTCACCTCCCCCTCCCTTCCTCTGTCCTTTTCCTGGGCTCCCTCTCCCCCCCTTCCATCCTGTTTTTCCCCACCTACCCTCTCTCTGCCTCCCTTCTCTCCCCTTTTTTGCTCTCCCCTCCATTGGCTTTCCCACTCCTTCTCGTGTCTGCCTAGTCTCCCCTTTTTTATGCCCCTCCCTCTGTCGGCACCCCCCTTGTTTCCTTTCCTCTCGTCCCCCCTTTTCCCCCCTCATCGGTCCGGGTCCTCCCCCCCCCTCCCCATCTGCCACCATGTCGCCTGTATAGTGCTGTTTTAAGTGAGTGTTCAGCGTTGTGTGTCCTCTGCTAGTGTTGTGAACAGCCACAATACTGTCGCTAGTTGTATTTTTTTTTTATCTCGTGAGAACAGAAACCAGAGACTGGCCATGTTTTTTAAATTGTGCTTGTCTACTTACTGTGTGTTTTAATCAGCATCGTTGACCGTTTTGTTTTTATATTTTCTTCATATCTTTTTCTCCATGTTACAGTTTTTAACAGTTACCGTTTTACTGCCTGCTTTTGTTTGTTTTTCATATCTCCTGATTCTGTTTTTTAACTTTTCTGTAGGCTGCAGAGCGGCGTATTGTGCTGCTGCCAGCCCCCCCCCCCTCCCCCCCTCTAGGGGAACAGAACTCCAATTTAAAAAAAAAATTAAACCGGTTGTGCTGAGGAGGCAGCAGAGAATGAGAACGATGTGTTTAAGGACTGATACAATGCTATTACACTAGAGTAACGTCTAAATGCCTTTATTTGTACATTTATTCTGTTTAGCAAAATTAGCAAACCTATTGCTAAAAAATGATAAAAACAACAATTAATACCTGGAAAAGAGTAGGACCAATTGCAAGGAAGCAGCCTACTCACGCCATATAGAATTCATATGCTTTCCATTGTGTGCCAGCCTAGTCCGCTGTAACTAGCTATCCCCACACAATGGTAATGTTGAATACAATAGTTACGATCATATACCTGTTGTATTTAACTCATAAATCTTGTCTTCAGGACGTAATGTCTGGCTTTCAACCGGCCCTCAGTCTTCATCTCGTCTGGCATGACGACAGCTTGGGAATGTTAATGCTAGCAAGTTTCAGGTGCTGGTATATTTTTTCACGGAAACTTGGCGATAGCATGCGTAGTATTTTTGTAGGTGACAGGACGATAAGTACTAACAGTCGAATGTCTCTCATAACCACGGACCTGTTCTTAACGTCCGGAGGGTTATTTCGAAGCTTGTCTGGCCTTCGCTATAGCGCTCTCTTAGCGAACACCGCAGCTGAATTAATGATCTGCCTCATAAGTGAGGTCGCTGGTGGATGGAATACAGCTGAATTGGGTAGAGCACCCGGAAATAGAACACCACATTTCGAAAGAAATTAGCTGATTCATATCACTGGACCAAAGATTAGGGTCCAAGTAGAAGAGAAGTCTCCCACGGATTCTCCACTGTTTTTCATACAGTAAAGCTGTCATCAGCGCGGTGGTTGGCTTGAAGACCAGACTGCTTTACTATCCATGGCTCTATTGGAGATCATATAGGCCTTGCTTCTACCTCTCTATGAGCTTTGAAATAACTGTATCTAGCTGGTTATAGAGCGACCAACACGGCTTAATGTGGATTCTAAACGTGATGCACATTGGCATTCACACACATGTAAGACAGGGTGAAAGAGGTGATGTTACGACACCTGTGTATGGAACCCTGAGCATTTACATTTTTATATGAGACCTACTTACCTACTGAGCAACACAGTATTTTTTTCCATATAACATATAATTTTCGATTCGTATATGCAGCTGTATGAAAAGCGAGGACCTAACAGAACATGTGAGCATCACCGAAAGTTTGGAGACTGGATTAATAATAATTACATCACCGTTAAAACCTTGTCCAAAAAAAGTGTAAGTCAAAATAAAGTTCTAAAGTATTATTATTGCTTTTTAGAAATAATTACTACAAAGCTTTTAGTAACGTCATCTGAAACATCATGTCAAAATCAACGAAATGTACGCATATTCATTGACGCGAATTTCTCGATGTCAGCTATATTAGGGATAGATCCACCACCCAATAACGACACATGAAAATGAAAATATGCGCCGGACGGGGACTCGAAGCCAGATCTCCGGCTTACAGCGAGCAGTCACCTTAACCACTGCAGTTGTCCTCTGCAAGATTCCCAGACCGACCCAAACTCCCATACGTCGCACTTTTTACATCTTTACATCGCAACAATAGTTGGATTCCCGCAACAGGGAGGGTGAGTTAGTGAGGAGCAGATAAGTGTCGTTATCATCGTGGGCCCACCCAGGATCGTAACAGCTACACGCACGTCTGAAGAACAGACACTGTTAATGATCCACAACATTCGCATTTATTATTTCGTACGGCTGTGGATCGTCAACAGTGTCTGTTCTTTGAGACATGCGTGTAAGAAATGTAGTTTGTATTATGTGTGCGATAGAAGATAAAAAGATTCAATCTTCAAACTTGTTGTATTGAGGGTAACTGCAAGCTGTGTACTGAATGAACAAAATTTGAAACAGAGTGATTATTTCATTCTGCAGCGGATTGTGTATTCTTATAAAGATTTGTAGCAGACGTCTCCTGTTTGCCAGACTGGTACTGAAGTCTGGACCCTAATAGAAGGCACGACTCACGACCCACTTCGTTCTGCCAGAAACTCTCTCCTACTTCCCAAACTTCATAGAAATTCTCCCACATAAAGTTAACGCTGCACGAGAAGTACAAGCATCGTCTGTGAATGTCACATCAGGACGTTTCAGAAATGGAAGGTTAACGAAGGTCCTCTTCCTCTTCTCAACAGATTTTTTCAGTTGCAATAGACGGAAGTTTCCTTATATTAAATACACAAATGGTAAATTTCCTTAATATTGTGTTGAAAGTTTATAACGGTGCATCACACCTTATGTACATAACATGAAAGCAATTCAGCATTTCCGAAAGCTTGGAGTTCCAACACAAATAAAAGTATCATAATTTTAGTATTGAAAAGCCAATATACTTCAGTAGCTATTTTATCACCAAATGTGGTCTCATCTTCACACCGTATCTTGGCGTTTGGACTTCCCAGTCTTGAGTCAGTAGTAATCAAAACATTTTGGACTGCTAGTGCTTTATGCCTGGCCACCGCCAAATTTAGGACACAGTGCTGTATGCACAGCAGTAACGCTTTACTAGCCAACGTCGATTGCCTTGTCTCTCTCCACCACGGTCTTGTCTCACTGTGCTGCGATCAAGTTAAACGGCTAGAATGAGTGATGGAGCAGCTCCTGGTGCATCGCAGGTAGCACCTTCAACTCCTTCACGGAAAACTAGGCTTAATGTGTACAGTGCTGGAGATATGTTCTTGGTACACACCCAGAGCACGGACATGATGACTGCTCTGCAAGACGGTAGCAGGGCCCACAATTTGAAATTGAAGGTCGTCACATGATCGAGAAGGTCATACAACTGTCTGTCACATGCACATATGATGTCATCAATGACTTTGAATAAATGATGTCATCAGTGACTTGAACGATGACAACATTGAGATGGCGGATGTCGAGCAGTTCACATGCAAAAGTACCCACAGAATTTCCCAAAATGCTATTTATCAAAAAAGAACACACACGCACACACACAGAGAGAGAAAGAGAGAGAGAGAGAGAGAGAGAGAGAGAGAGAGAGAGAGAGAGAGAGAAAAGCAACGAATGCTGATTTTTCATTTGCTGCTTGAAATGAACAGTAACTAAATCTGTTTGTAAATTATGTGTACTAGTTCGGCTTCTGTATATCATTCATACCAAATTGCTGTTCACTTCTTCTACTTAGAGTACATGCTGATTACAAAAAGTTGACGAACATTGTAAAAACATAATTTTTTGTACAGTGGCTATACTTTCTTACTAGATCTTGCATGATGGAAGTCTTTTCGACGTAATTTAGTACAGTGAAATCTTTAAAATGTTTACCCTTGTTCTTCAACAAGAGATATCTCAGTTGCTTCTGAGAATTCAATATAGCTCTCTATGGACCACAGGTAATAGGAAAAAAATTGTGGCATCAAGACTCAGCGACATCGTCCATGTGTTCCTTGACCTTTCCATGCTGAACTCTTGTTTACAAGCCGTTAACATCCATTCCACACAAAGCGTTTACAGAAAAAAATCTGTCTTCTTTCGGTTACACTGATTATCCAGAACATTATGTCTACCTACCTAATAGTCAAATGGTTCAAATGGCTCAGAGCACTATGGGACTTAACAGCTGAGGTCATCAGTCCCCCGGAACTTACACTGCTGGCCATTAAAATTGCTAAACCACGAAGATGACGTGCTACAGACGCGAAATTTAACCGACAGGAAGGAGATGCTGTGATATGCAAATGATTAGCTTTTCAGAGCATTCACACAAGGTTGGCGCCAGTGGCGACACATACAACGTGCTGACATGAGGAAAGTTTCCAACCGATTTCTCATACACAAACAGCAGTTGACCGGCGTTGCCTGATGAAACGTTATTGTGATGCCTCGTGTAAGGAGGAGAAATGCATACCGTCATGCTTCCGACTTTGATAAAGGTCGGCTTATGGCCTATTGCGATTGCGGTTTATCTTATCGCGACATTGCTACCTGCGTTGGTCGAGATCCAATGACTGTTAGTAGAATATGGAATCAGTGGGTTCAGGAGGGTAATATGGAACGCCGTGCTGGATCCCAACGGCCTCGTATCACTAGCAGTCGAGATGACAGGCATCTTATCCGCTTTGCTGTAACGGATGGGGCAGCCACGTCTCGATCCCTGAGTCAACAGATGGGGACGTTTGCAAGACAACAACCATCTACACGGTTCAACGACGTTTGCAGCAGCAGCTCGGAGACCACGGTTGCGGTTACCCTTGACGCTGCATCACAGACAGGAGCGCCTGCGATGGTGTACTCAACGACGAACCTGGGTGCACGAATGGCACAACATCGTTTTTTCGGATGAATCCAGGTTCTGTTTACAGCATCATGATGGTCGCATCCGTGTTTGGCGACGTCGCGGTGAACGTACAATGGAAGCGTGTATTCGTCATCGCCATACTGGCGTATCACCCGGCGTGATGGTATGGGGTGCCATTGGTTACACGTCTCGGTCACCTCTTGTTCGCATTGACGGCATTTTGAACAGTGAACGTTACATTTCAGATGTGTTACGACCCGTGGCTCTACCCTTCATTTGATCCCTGCGAAACCCTACATTTCAGCAGGATACTGCACGACCGCATGTTGCAGGTCCTGTACGGACCTTTCTGGATACAGAAAATGTTCGAGTGCTGCCCTGAGCAGCACATTCTCCAGATCTGTCACCAACCGAAAACGTCTGGTCAATGGTGGCCGAGCAACTGGCTCGTCACAATACGCCAGTCAGTAGTCTTGATGAACTGTGGTATCGTGTTGAAGCTGCATGGGCAGCTGTACCTGTACACGCCATCCGAGCTCTGTTTGACTCAATGCCCAGGCGTATCAAGGCCGTTATTACGGCCAGAGGTGGTTGTTCTGGGTACTGATTTCTTAGGATCTATGCACCCAAACTGCGTGAAAATGTAATCACATGTCAGTTCAAGTATAATATATTTGTCTAATGAATACCCATTTATCATCTGCATTCTTCTTGGTGTAGCAATTGTAATGGCCAGTAGTGTAGAACTACGTAAACCTAACTAACCTAAGGACATCACACACATCCATGCCCGAGGCAGGATTCGAACCACCGACCGTAACGGTTCCAGACTGAAGCGTATAGAACCGCTCGGCCACAGAGGCCGGCCCCTGATAGTTGCTATGTCCACCTTTGGCACGGATGAGAGCAGCGACGCGTTGAGGCATGGAAGCAGTGAGGCCGTGGTAGGTCGCTGAAGGGACTTGGCATCATATTTGCACACACAAGTCACATAATTCCCGTATATTCTGGGGAGGGAGGCAATAAACTCTGACGCCACGTTCAGTCACATCACAGACGTGTTCGATCGGGTTCAGATCTCGCTAGTTGGGGACCAGCACATGAATTGGAACTCGCCACTGTGTTCCTGGAACCACTCCATCACACAGCCGGCTTTGTGACACGGCGCATTTTATTGTTGAAGAATGCCACTGCTGGCTGGAAACATAATCGACATGAAGCTGTGTACGTGGTCTGCAACCAGTGTACGTTATTGCTTCGTCATCATGGTGCCTTGCACGAGCTCCTCTGGACCGATGGATGCCCAGGTGTATGTTCCCCAAAGCATAACGGAGCCGCCGCCGGCTTGTCTCGGTCCCGCAGTACAGGCATCAATGAGCTGTTACCCTCGAACGCTACGGATTCGTGCTCTCCCACTGGCATAATAAGGAAGGTATCGGGATTCATCAGACCATGCAACGCTCTGCCACCGCGCCAACGTTCAATGCCTCACGTATTAATTACAATCGTAGTTGACGATGTCAGAGTGATAGTATTGGTACATGCATGGGTCGCCATTGCGGGAGCCCATCGTTAGGAGTGTTCCGTGCACTGTGTGTTCAGACACACTTGTACTCTGCCACCCAACCCCACGGCGTGGTTTCACTTTGATTTAGTCACAGCACTGGCTCGAACACCCCACAAGTCGTGCAGTTTCCGAAACGGTCGTGCCGAGCCTGCGGCACATCACAATCTGTTCTCAGACAGATCGCGCGCCTTCCCCATTCTACACACGGACTGAACTCTCACTAATGTTATATGCAACGTGCGTGTGTCTGACTAGCAGATTCGCCAAGAGACGCTGCTATCGCCTGAACTGGCTTATATCGATAGTAGGTCGGTGCTCCTAACTGAGCCATGCACGGCTCTCGTTTATCCCGTTTATTGTTTGTCATCTTCTATTACCGTACTCCTGCCTCGTTTTCTTATTCCATTTACTGGCGTCACTAACTTCCTGCCTTACTTGCCCGTGAGCGGCAGCAGCAGCGTGTATCGATAAGTGCACTGACGTAGCATCTTTGGAGCGACCGATAGTATTTCCGGATCGTAGTGTGTCTGGTAGTCAGTTCGGGACGGACCAGCAGTGCAGTCGGGACGCAGCAGCAGTGAAGTCGGGGACGGAGCGCCGGTGAAGCGCCGACAGCCAGTGCTCGCCGACCGCTGGCGACACACATGAACTGTCGATCGGAGGGAGATTGGAGCGGGACGACCGTTGGTTGGTCGTACGGCTGGTCATCTCATCGGCCGACGTATATTTGGCCCTTTCACCGTTTCCGGGCCTGGGCAGTCAGGTGGTCGGCGTGGAGCAGCGAGGAATTCTCGGCGGGATGTAGTTTGGCCGGGGCCCGCTGGCGGTCTCTACGCGGAGTCGGAATGTGTGGCGCTGTTCCCATTGCTACGAAGTCAAAAAATGGTTCAAATGGCTCTGAGCACTATGGGACTTAACATCTTTGGTCATCAGTCCGCTAGAACTTAGAACTACTTAAACCTAACTAACCTAAGGACATCACACACATCCATGCCCGAGGCAGGATTCGAACCTGCGACCGTAGCGGTCGCGCGGCTCCGGACTGAGCGCCTAGAACCGCGAGACGCTACGAAGTCCGTGGCTCATCAACCCTGGACACGAAAGTTGAGTTTTGATTTAATTTACCAGCAAGTCTGTTCACATTGCGTCGTTTGGATTTGGTTTTCGGCTGTTGGGATATTCCCGCGAGCAACAACGTGGTTTTCAAGTTGGAAGATTCTAGCCACCCTCCGGTGGAGTTGCACTGTATTTGGTTTTTTGAATTCAAGTGCACCAGCGGAATCTTCTGCGTTGTGACCGTTAACACTCCGGTTGACGTAAATTTCAGGCAGTGTAGCTTCCTCATCGTTTTGTTGCTGTTCAGCACGGTGTGTAGTTTGACAGCTCCGTGTATGATTGATTGTGGGCGCCAATATCTTCTACGTTCTTCCGTTGAACTCCCTGTTGTGCCCTGGTCGGGTGAAGTGGAAATTATGTTGTCGGTGGGTCCGGTGACTGTTGGTCGGTTGGGTTGTCGTCAGATCCTGAATGGTTGGCCCGACTGCCTGCCTCACCTAAGCGAGCGTTAGCGTTTGAATTACAGGCCGTCCCTTGAACATCTGAGCGCCCTTGTGTGTACTGCCCTATCTTTTTTTAAATTTGTTCTTGTTGTTTGTACTTGTATGGCTTCTAGCCAGTTTTTTAATTAGAGTTGTTTTGCTCTTAAGGCCTTCAGCCTAGTTTAGATTACTCTTTCATGCAAGGCAATTGGCATTTTAAAAATTTTAATGTTGTTGAATTTTAAGTCTTGGGCGTTCAGCCGATATTGAGTTTGAGTTGTTTGCTCTAAGGCCTTCAGCCTAAATTAAAGAACAGTTTCAGTCTAACTAAGGAACTGTTTTAAGTTAAGGCTTGCCTTTTAAATTTCTGATTATGCTTGCGATTTAAGTTATTGGCCTTCAGCCGCTTTTAAATTAAAGTAAGTTTCAGCTGGTAATTAAGTCCCAAAGATTAAAGCTGTGTGTTTAAAAAAAATGTTTGGGATCTTGTAATGTTTGATGAAATAATAAAGTTGTATGTTCGAGTGTAACTGACAGCCCCTTATTTTGGCCCCTTTCCACAATCTATCTGTCCTGTCCTGCGAGTTAAGCGGGGCGTTTCAATAATGTTATGGGTGATCAGTGTAGAATCTAACATCACATATAGTTTGTAACTTCTCACTTGGTAATTATGAGCTCTTACCTGAAGCTCAGAAACCATGAGAATCGCAATGTTTGAATCTCTCTCTCTCTCTCGTCTCCACGGAAACTAATATTTCGTGCCATTGTACCAATCTAATGAAAAATGCTCTACAGCCACATGATGACGACGTGAGAAACATCAACAGACAAGATACTAAATGATGTTTCTTTGAAAGTTACTTTCCTCTTGCTATATGTTCTCTTCGTCTTCTTCTTCTTCTAAGTGATCAGGCCCAGTGGACCGCACGATGCTACAAGTTTCCTCCTCCACTGTATTCTGTCCGTTGCTGCTATCCGCCGTCCGACCACATCTATTGATGGTTTAAATCTTCATGGTGGCCATCCCTCCAACGCTTCTTGGGTCTCCCTAGGGGTATCTTTCCTGTACGTGTGAAATCCAGGAGCTACAGATGTCATCTGTGATCTTCCATTTTGGCCACATGGCGGGCCCACTGCATTCGTTTGGCTTTGACAGTTCCTGTTGTGTTGGGCTGGTGGTATAGTTCCTCAAGCTCTTACTTGTGTCTGATCCTCCATTCCTCTGTGTCTGCATCCAGAACCGGACCGAAGATCTTCCGAAGCACTTTTCTCTCAAAAACGAGGAGCTTATGGAAGTTTCCAGATACTCCAAGTCTCACAGCAATATAGAACAACAGGCTGGATAAGGGTTTTGTATAGTCGAATCCTGAACTGCCTGGAGAGATATCTGGACCGAATCAGTTGTGCTAGGCCGTGGTAAGATAGGTTTCCTGCTTGTATTCTGGCATTGATCTCTGCTTCACATGACGAGTTCTCAGTGAAAAGTGTCCCTAGGTTTTTAAATTCATGCACTCTCTTGTAGGACTGGTCTCCCACCTGCAGTGATTGCAGATGACCAGCAGTCTGACTGAGGTACTCTCTCTTGGCTTCGTTTATGTGTTGCCCAAATTTCCTGGCAGCCTCCTTTAGTGCTCTGGTCATTTGCTACAACTCCCCTTCAGACCTAGAGAGTAAACAGATGTCGCCTGCATAGGCTAAGTATGCCAGTTTCTTTCCTTCCATTTCAATTCCTTCGTTCTCTTGGAAGGTGTCGCGTACGGTCTTCTCCAGGGCAAAGTTGAACAGGATAGGGGACAACCCAACTCCTTGCTGAGTCCCGTCACAATTCCAAATTCCTGAGTTACGCGATTTCCCATCTTCACCTTTGCACATGTTTCGCTCAGACAGATCTTTTTCAGATTGAAGAGTTTCTCTGCCATGTCAGACTCCCTTAAACAGCTGAGCAGGTTCTTGCGATATATACAGTCGTAGGCCTTCTTAAAATCAACGAATAAAATATGCAAATCTTTACCACATTCAGTGCGCTGCTCGAGATTGAAGATGTGATTTACTGTTGACCACCCCGGCCGGAAACCTCCCTGATACTCCCCAATCAGTGATTCTGTCTCTGGCTGAATTCGATGTATGAGGCAATTGGACAGGATCTTATAGCAGACGTTGCCACATTTCAGTTTGCCGCCCTTCTTATGTGTTGGACAAATCGGAGCTTTTTCCATTCTGCTGGTAGTTCTTCTTTGGTCCGCATTGCCTGTATTAGTCGGTGTATTATTTCTGCAAGTTTCTCTCCTCCTGCCGGGATCATTTCAGCCTGTATTCCATCTTCACCTGGACTCTTATTCTGCTTAAGGTGTCTGGTTCTGGTTTTTATCTCATCCAGGGTAGGTGGGGGATAATCTGCATCGGCTGTAATTAGGTACTGGAAATCAAACTGCAGTTCGAGTTCATCACAGTTTAGCAGCTGTCGAAAGCACTCTTTCCATCTCTCACCTAAGTCGCTATCCTTAGTCAGGATCTTATCATGGGAATCTTTGACAAATTTATGCTTGGGATGCTGACCTTTGCAGAGGTACTTCAGCTTCAGAAACATTTCCCTGGTCTTTTGTCCTCTGAAGTCTGTTTCTGCTTCAGTGATGATATCCCTTACATATTTCCTCTTTGCTCTTCTCAGAGTTGCTTGTGTAGGCTTTTGGACCTCCTTAAATTGTGCCAGATTTTTCCCCTTCAGCCACTTGCTCCTGGCTTCCTTCCTCGTTTCCAGGGCATCTACAAATTCCTTTCCTTTTGTCTTGTTATATACAGTAAAAATATTGCACTACCTTTAATACGTATATAAAACAATGGAATAAATGTCAGTTTTGCACACCCTGTGTGATTTGCTTACTAACAGAATAAGAGCTCTTGCCCGATCTGTAATAACAAAGTTGATAATAGATCTTACGTAAAATGGCTTTCTATTTTCTTGTGTGTCATTTTCATAGCGAAAGTGTTGCGTAATCTCACGAAATCTGAACCTTTTAAGGTATTATAGAAATGAAAACAAAGAGAATATGAGAATAACACATGAAATTAGTGAAACATCCAAAACGAATGTATGAACTTTGATTAAACAGTCTTCAACAATAGAAGCAATTCATCATGAGAAAACATTATTCACTGTTGGTACTGCAAAGACAACGGAAGTAGACACGTTGTAGACGTGGTGCTTTAGAAACAAATTTTCTGTAGGAGCGTACAGAGATTTTCTAGTCTAGTTCAACAGAAAGTTCCGAGCGTTGTATTTTTCCGTCTTTAATGCTGTTTGCGAATGATAGCGTCATTTGTAGCTCTCGTAATTGGAAATAAAGAAAATCTGCTGCAGTTTTCTGAAAAACAGGAAATCGGTGTGTCTCGCAACTAATGTTACATGCATTGTAAGGCGCAAATGCAGAAGATATTGTTTTAATATAAAGGCACACTGCAAAAAGCATGTCCGACATTTCGATATCTTACGACATGGATTTGCAGACACAATCAAAAGAAAACCGATCTCAGTTGAGGTATCGCATCTCGATATTATAGTCAGAAACGTCAGTTTGCGTACTACACTGTCATACACTGACGGAAAAAAATTCGCAACACCAAGAAGCAGTTGTGCAACGTAAAAGAAAGTTGGAAAGTGTGTGTGTACACCTGAAAGACGCCGTCTATTCCAGTTTCGCGCCAGTTGCATAAGAGTGGGGCTAGTAGCGGCACTGCGAGGGTGCAGATCAGGTTCGCTCTAAATACACGCGGCTATGACGGCCGTGAGCGTTAATTGCCTCTGTGACAGGACGTGGTGAGTTGATGATACTCAAGAACGTCTTTGAGGCGACAAAGACGCCATTATTATCACTGAGTTTGAACGAGGTCGTGTAACAGGGCTACGAGAAGCTGGATGTTCCTTCTGCGATACCACAGAAAGACTTGGCAGGAATGTAGCCAATGTGCATGATTGCTGGCAGCGGTGGTCATGAGAATGTATGCTCGCAAGAAGACCGGGCTCAGGATGGCCACATTGCACTCTCGAGAGGAAAAACGGCTCTGGCGCATCGTACTGCATCTGCAGCAGCAATTTGAGTAGCAGTTGGCACCGCAGTTACACAACGAACTGTTACAAACCGGTTACTGCAAGAGCATCTCCAAGCCGGACACCCTGTAGCGTGCATTCCACTGACTCGAAACCACTGCCGTCTGCGACTTCACTGGTGTCAAGCGAGTGCTCATTGAAGGGGAGGGTGGAGGTTTGTTGTGTTTTCTGATGAAAGCCGATTCTGTCTCGGTGCCAGTGATGGCCATACGTTCGTTAGAAGGAGGCTAGTTGAGGGCCTGCAGCCAACCCGTCTGTGTGCCAGACACACTGGACCAACACTTGGAGTTATGCCCTGGGGTGCAGTTTCGTATGACAGCAAGAACACTCTCGTGGTTATACCACGCACTCTGACTGTAAATCTGGTAAGTTTGGTGATTCGACCTCTTGTGCTGCCATTCATGAACGTCATTCCAGGGTGTGTTTTCCAACAGGATAACTCTCGCTCACACACCGCTGTTGTAAACCAATATCTACAGACAGTCGACATGTTGCTCGATTACCAGATCTGTCTCCAGTCGAGCACATATTATACATCATCGGATGACAACTCCAGCGTCACCCACCGCCAGCGTTGACTGTCCCTGTATTTCGCGGGCAAATACTCTACCATCTGAGCTATCGAAGCACGACTCACGCCCGGCCCTCACAGCTTTACTTCTGCCAGTCCCGAGTTCGAGTCTCGGTCGGGCACACATTTTTAATTTGCCAGGAAGTTTCATATCAGCGCACACTCCGCGCAGAGTGAAAACCTCATTCTGTCCCTGTATTGAACACTAGACTCGCATTCGGGAGGACGACGGTTCAGTCCTGCGTCCGGCCATCCTGATTTAGGTTTTCCGCGATTTCCCTAAATCGCTCCAGACAAATGACGGGATGGTTCCTGTGAAAGGGCACGGCCGACTTCCTTCCCATACTTCCCTAATCCCATGAGACCGATGACCTCGCTGTCTGGTCTCCTCCCCCAAACAATCTCCCCTCCCCCCCCCCCCCTCCGCTCCTATTTGACCGACTAAGTGCCACAGGCGTGGAGCGTGGGACTCCATCCCATAAACTGACCTCAGGCACTTGAACAGCACAATACACGCACGTTTTCATGCCTGCGTGCGACATACCGGCGGGCACGGCAGGTATTACTGCACCAGCACTTCGTACTTGCAATGCCTTCTCTCGCGCTGACGTTAACCTGTGATCTTGCACTGTTAACCATTTAAATTTGTTACCTAGACAAACGTATTCCAGAAATTTCATTACTCTACATTAATTATGTTCTGGCGTTACTATCTTTTTACATCAGTATATCTTTTTAACCACGTTTATAAATGACGATTATACTTTACATATACACATATATCAGAATTAATTGAAAAAAAAACGTTTCCAGTAAACATGCGACTGTAAACAAGCTGTTTGCGAGATGACTGCGTTAAGAGCTACCACTGGCTTAAAATCGCACAATATTCTCGTGCCCAGTGGCAGCTTTCAAATGCGAGAGCTGATATGGTACGTACAGGTCAGATAACGCGAGACACACATTTCGCTGCCCTTCCGCACTAACGTAGCCTGACATGTTCCAAAATATCCAAACGATCCGAATTCTTGCTTAAACTGGCGTCAGGTTCAAAGATTTTCCGAAGGATATGTTTGGATGTTTTAATAACGCTCCATTGTTCACCATAATCAACACCCATTCTATCGATGTAAGAACAGCATTAACTGATGCTTAACAGAATAATGCTTGATGTCATCTTAAACGATCTTGGAAAGTATTGGCTGCCTCACACATTTTCCAACATTGGCTCTCGGGTTGGTATATTGTGACACACAAGTCAATTAGGTACAGTCGTGCACGGACCGACGGACCACATTTCCATGCTGACAGTGCCAGGTAACTACAGAATTGTTGGAGTCGAGTTTGTTGGTCATGTGACAGCTTGCAGACGTTCAGCGTGAATGTTCTGTTTCCGCGACTGAAGCTTTCAGCCGCCAGAGACGTAGTCCTTTGTGACGTTCAGTGAAGCTGATTTCACCAGCAGTAGGGGACTCCTCTAGCGGTTGTGATGACAGATCCTCGAATTGCTGAGGCGTGAAGCCGCGTTGTGAAAGGTTCCCATCCTGCTGTTATGCGCAACAGAGTGGAGTTGCATATTATCTACTATTCTGCTAAGAAGCGGAAGCGGTTCGATTATTTTCCTCAGCTGTCCGAAGGTGTGAGTACTCACTTGTGACGTGACAAAGCATCGGCTAGACTCCTTATCTCTATCAACTGTAGTTAGTGTCCTCTTTGTGTGGAACGCCAGGCTGTCTGCTTGGTTCGGCAGTAGGATTTTGTGTTTGTGTGTGTGTGCGCGCGCATACGCGCGTGTGTGTGTGTATTCGTAAATGGTTTTGGCTCCATTGTGAGTGTCCCGCAATAACGTGTGATTGGTGATGAGGGACAGATGTGTCGTCTTTTCGAAGGCGAACAGCGTGAAGGAGTAGTTCTTAATAGTTGTCGGTTTGATGTAATGCAGCAGAGACTGTGCGTGTTTCAGGTGGTTTTAGGCACCTCTTCCTAGGAATACTGGTTCTGGCTCATTTTGCGAGGTACAGTCGCTAATGGCACATTTACGTTCCCTGTGCGTGCAAAACGTCAGAATGAACAACCTACCACAATTCAGTTGCCGATGCTTTGTACTGTCGCCTGGACATTGAGACCTTCTGGGTGTGTGCACTCTGAAATCCTGTACTGGTTTCCTGCGTCTGCGATTGCACCATTCGCCTAGTGAGTTTAGTGAAGCGTAATGAAATCGGAACGGAGTTTCTCCTGGAAGTAGAAGTGTTTTTGAATTATTGCTGTCACCTGTCACATGGCTTGGTAATTCAGTTTGAACTGAGAAAGTATCGGTTAGTGTCGGTCATGCTATATTAGCAGCAAATTAGTGTCTGTTTCCTGTTTCGGGTACCCACACGCTGATTTGGGACTGGTTACGCGTTGAGCTTGTTTGGTGAATTTGTTCCCGGTCCGCCATGTGTCACGTCTTGGGAAACTGGTTTTGAATCGCTTGCGATTGTTCCCGTAACGACGTTGTGGATAGTGATTCGGGTCGTTCAATTTTTGTTTGTTTTCTCGCACTCAAACCGAGTAAATGGTCATTTACTAATAGTCTGTTTGTCTGGTGTTTTGTGGGGCTTTATGATACAAGTATTCCGTTAACTGGCGGCGAAATGAGTTTTGCACGTCGCTCGGGAGGAAATAAGCAGTTGCTTGTGTACCGTGTGGAATCTGAAGCAGCTGTAGTAGAGTTAAAACCGGTTGCACCACTGTGGGTTAAATTTTCACTTAGTGGGATTATCAGAGGCCGTGTGGTTTTCGAGACACGTGTCCGAGCGAGTATTAAGTTTAGTTCGTTGTGTTTTATAGTTTTGTTTTAATCTTGTTGGCTGTCTACATCTACATTTATACTCCGCAAGCCACCCAACGGTGTGTGGCGGAGGGCACTTTACGTGCCACTGTCATTACCTCCCTTTCCTGTTCCAGTCACGTATGGTTCGCGGGAAGCCTCCGTGCGCGCTCGAATCTCTCTAACTTTACATTCGTGATCTCTTCGAGAGGTATAAGTAGAGGGAAGCAATGTATTAGATACTTCATCCAGAAACTCACCCTCTCGAAACCTGGACAGTAAGCTACACCGCGATGCAGAGCGCCTCTCTTGCAGAGTCTGCCACTTGAGTTTGCTAAACATCTCCGTAACGCTATCACGGTTACCAAATAACCCTGTGACGAAACGCGTCGCTCTTCTTTGGATCTTCTCTATCTCTTCCGTCAACCCGATCTGATACGGATCCCACACAGATGAGCAATACTCAAGTATAGGTCGAACGAGTGTTTTGTAAGCCACCTACTTTGTTGATGGACTACATTTTCTAGGGACTCTCCCAATGAATCTCAACCTCGTACTGGCCTTACCCGCCGGCCGCGGTGGTCTCGCGGTTCTAGGCGCGCAGTCAGGAACCGTGCGACTGCTACGGTCGCAGGTTCGAATCCAGCCTCGGGCATGGATGTGTGTGATGTCCTTAGGTTAGTTAGGTTTAAGTAGTTCTAAGTTCTAGGGGACTGATAACCACAGCAGTTGAGTCCCATAGTGCTCAGAGCCATTTGAACCATTTTTGAACTCGCCTTACCAACAATTAATTTTATATGATCATTCCACTTCAAACCGTTCCGTACGCATACTCCCAGAAATTTTTTAGAAGTAACTGCTACCAGTGCTTGTTCCGCTATCATGTAATGATACAATAAAGGATCCTTCTTTCTATGTATTCGCAATACATTACATTTGTCTATGTTAAGGGTCAGTTGCCATTCCCTGCACCAAGCGCCTATCCGCTGCAGATCTTCCTGCATTTCGCTGCAATTTTTTAATGCTGCAACTCCTCTGTATACTACAGCATCATCCACGAAAAGCCGCATGGAACTTCCGACACCATCTATTAGGTCATTTACATATATTGTGAAAAGCAATGATCCCATAACACTCCCCTGTGGCACGCCAGAGGTTACTTTAACGTCTGTAGACGTCTCTCCATTGAGAACAACATGCTGTGTTCTGTTTGCTAAAAACTCTTCAGTCCAGCCACACAGCTGGTCTGATATTCCGTAGGCTCTCACTTTGTTTATCAGGCGACAGTGCGGAACTGTATCGAACGCCTTCCGGAAGTCAAGGAAAATGGCATCTACCTGGGAGCCTGTATCTAATATTTTCTGGGTCTCATGAACAAATAAAGCGAGTTGGGTCTCACACGATCGCTGTTTCCGGAATCCATGTTGATTCCTACAGAGAAGATTCTGGGTTCAAATGACTCTGAGTACTATGGGACTTAACATCTGTGGTCATCAGTCCCCTAGAACTTAGAACTACTTAAACCTAACTAACCTAAGGACATCACACACATCCATGCCCGAAGCAGGATTCGAACCTGCGACCGTAGCAGTCGCGCGGTTCCGGACTGAGCGCCTAGAACCGCTCAGTAGATTCTCGGTTTCCAGGAATGACATGATACGCGAGCAAGAAACATGTTCTAAAATTCTACAACAGATCGATGTCAGAGATATAGGTCTATAGTTTTGCGCATCTGCTCGACGACCCTTCTTGTACTGAACGAACGTGTGCCCTTTCAGTCATGTCGTTGCTCTGTTTACCTTGAGTATTCTCATTGGAGTTTTGGCAAGGGTGCCATAGGGAGCAAGACCTGGCCGCATGGAACATTCTTAATATTTTGGAAGACGAATGGCGACTTGGACGTAACCATTAAAAATATCTGGTTCCGAGCTTATTAAATACCTGCGTAATATCGATTTTTCCACCTTTTCTCTTGAAAAAAAAAAACTGACTACACTATATTTCTTTCCTTCCCCTTAGAGCTAAACAGGGAGGAGGCCCCTTGCCCCTGGGTATGGCACCCTTGGTCTTTGCATTTTGTAATGAATTCACATGTGCATAATTATTTCAAGCCGTCGCCGTGTGTTGACCAGTGTTTGACTTTAGTTTTGCCACTGTGTGTTTTTGTTGGTTGTAAGGAACGATGACTTTCTTAACTGTGTTAAGTGAACCTTTCGTATACTTGTCGGTTCGATTTATTGTACGCACGCCCGCATATTTACTACGTCGTTCACTTGTATTGCGTGTAAGGAGCAATGGGAGTGCGTTTGTTGTCGAGGCTGTACTCTTCGCTTTCCTCAGTGCCTGTCTTGAGCTCTCATCAGCAAAATCCTACATCGAGAACTGTTCTAGTTTTTTTTTTTTCAGCGATAACTTCTAAGACTACCGCCGTATGTTGGGTTTTACTGTTAGGCTGATCAGGCTGATCACAGTGATGCTGATTTACTTACAAAGGGTTTAAGTCCGCGCTCTAAACTGGAAACCTGGATTAAGCTACACCTAGTGTCGATTTAGCGTAAGAGTGTTATCACCCGATAGTTGCGTGACATCATACGATAAACGCCTACTGGTATGGTTGTGACGTTAAGGTCATTAAAGTTAACAATGTCCGCTCTAGATGGAGTAGCTTCGGTGTAGTTTAGAGAGCGCCCACTACTGTGTCTCCTAATGCGTAAAAACTTTTGTTACTGACGGGGTACACGGTAATATCTGTTACGTAAGTAATTACTTTGCTGTGAATGTTGTCTTTCAATCGTAAAGCTTGTAGCTTTCACACTTAACAATACTGAGGCCACAAATTTTGAAGTCTCCATTCAACGATAATTCAATGCATTTCTGCTCAAGTTTTAGAACATTAGCCGAGTGAATGCTTTTTTTGTGTAGTCTTAAATACTGTCAGCCAGTGGTGGTGACACTTGAAGTGAGATCGCTTTAGTTATTCAGATGTTTGTTTTAGAGCAAGAGGGCTCCTGCTTTCCACTGGTCTTGTGCTCTCAGCAGCTGAGGGGCGTGCGTCGTCGTAGCTACCGACGTCGCGCTGGTCAAGTTGGGTCAGGTTCCCATATCTGGTGCCAGGCTCACTCCAAGGACCTGCGAGTTCCATACTGGCAGCAGATCCGAAAACTTATTAATGAAATATTAGTTGAAAAAAATAAAAAAAATTGAAAAAAATTTTCTTTCAGTGCAACCGATCTCAGTTGTTAACAAGGCAGCCCTCCACTCCCCAAACACGGTCCAGTGCGCATCTGTAATGTGAGTTTAAAATTGAAAATGTGTGTTCATTTTCTATACGTCTTGTAGATTTCTTGCAGTTGCTTTTTGAACTCCGGAGATGCTTACGCATAAAGTGTATATTATTTTCATGTGTATGGTTTTCATGCATATGGTTTCACGATCAGCAAGTCATCATGTGCAACAGATGGTCAAAGTTTAATCCACAGCTTCCGACTCGTATCACAACTTTCCTCAGAAAATGCAACTAACACAATCGCTATGGTCTTTTTAACAACTTATAACCTACACATACAACATATTCACCAGAGATCTTTTGTATTACCTCTCAGGAGACCAAACGCTAGTTCAAGTTGTGGGATGCGAGCATCACTACAAAGTACGGGATGGCCCAAAGGGGTAAAGTACAGTGGGGACTTCGTGTGCCCCGGGACTGATATCGTGGCTGTGAAGGCCCCGCAGGAGCATCTAACGGGGCTACGGTGAAACTGTGATAGGCCTGAATACCAAACAGTGGATCCGAAACCATTTTTCAACAAGGGAACTAGCCTCAGAAACGGTGGATAAGACGATGACCCACTGACTGAATTGGAACATTGAACACTGACAGGAAAGGTGGAGGAGATAGTGGATATGACAGAAATGAGAAATCTGGGCATTTGTACAATTGAAATGATACAACTTCAGAGACTTTACTGGTCTCATACAGATATGATTTTATTTATGTAGAGTGAAGCGGCGGTGAGTTAGCAGCTAATCCACCGTGGATCAGCGCTTCACACAACTGCACGGACTACACTGGCACAGTTCCCTCCTCGATCCAAATTCCAACTGCCGCCCCAGTCTACTGTAAATTCTTCTTTAAATACTAACAGAATTGCCGAGGCTCTCCATGTTGGATCGAGGAGGGAGGCATGTCTGGGTAGTCCACGCAGTTGTGTGATACGCTGTGCCACGGTGGCTTAGTGACTAAAGCACCTGTCTAGTAAGCAAGAGACCCGGGTTCGTCCCAGGCTTGGTACAAGTTTTCACCCGCCACTGAAGTCTATATAAATAAAAAAGTTGGGTATGTGAGGCATGGCGGAGGTAGGATGGAAAGGAGATGGTAGAAGGGAACCGAGGAAAGGTTACAGAATGTGTTGGAGAGGAAATGAAGAAAGAGTACAGAAAGGAGTGGGAGTTGTTATGAGGGATGGTCTAAAAGAAGAAGTACAAAGGATAAGAGACACAATAATGAAGATCACATTAATGACAATGGAAACAAGTATGGAGGTGTTTCAGTTGTATGCCCCTCAGCAGGCTGTACATCTCAAGTGAAAGAGGACTTTAAGGAAGAACTACAAAAGCAGTTGAATGGAGAAAGGATAATACTTATGGGAGCCTTGAATAAACACGTAATGAGTGAAAGACAAGAATATGAAAATGTACTGGGAATAGAAGGACGAGGAAGTAGGAATGAAAAAGGAAAGAGATGAATTTTGTGAGAGAAATGGTTTAGTCACAGGTAACTGCTGGTTTCAGGTGAAGGAGCGCCACAAAATAACGTTTTGTAGCAGGAATCTAGCGCAAAAACCTTTGGTGGATTACATGCTCCATGATTGGGAAACGAAGACGACTGTAACATATATAAAGATACTACCATCAGAGGTATTGGATAGTAACCAGCGGCTACTGGTGATAAGCAAGAAAATAATGAAGGAATGGAAAAAGACAGAGAACCAGGAAAGAAGAATTAGGGTATGGAAACTGAAGGAAAAGGGACTCAAGGGAGAACACCAGGAGATTGTGAGGCAAAGTTTACCAAAGTATGAACCAAAGACAGGAGAAGAGGAATGAGTACAGTTTATAAGTGCTATGGTAGAAGCTGCAGTAAGAGGGGCAACTGGCAGAAAACGGTGAAGGGAGACACCATGCTCGAACGAAAGAGTCGAGGAGGTGGTGGGAAGGGAGAACAAGGCTTTCAGAACGTGATTCCCAGAAAGGACCCAATTAGCAAGCGAGGAGTACAAGAAAAAGAAGAGAGACAAATAAAACAGTGCCTGAGGAGAGAAGAAAGTGAATGGAAGAATGGACAAAGATGATGGCCGAAGATAGTAGAGGAAATAAGAAAGTACTGTATGGCATGGTTAAAAGTGAGAGGAGAGGTTTGAGAGAGGATGCAAAGATGATGGATAATAATGGGAACGAGGTTAATAACAGAGAGACACTGAACATGTTGCGGAATGAGTACTTCCAGCACTTACTACATTCGAATAGGAATATAAAGGAGGTAGAAGTAAACTCTGGAAGAAAGACCTGATATGGAAAGCAATGGAAATGGCCACTGGACGTGTTGAAAGGAGGAAAGGCACCAGGTGTGAACGAAGATACGTCGAAATGGTGAAGGTAGCAGAGGAGGTTAGCAAAAAAGCGGCAGCAACGTGTAGGATTGTAGAAACTACAGAGGAGTCACACTGATACCACACTGTGCCAAAGTATATGAAAAGATTCCGGAGAGCAGAATCTGAACAAGGATAGGGAACAAGTTGAGGGAGGAACAGCATGGCTTCAGACCTAAGAGATCAACTGTTGACATATTTGCTGTGAGACAGCTCCAGGAGCGCCAGTGCGAATCTGGGCAAGACCTTGTGATGGCCTTTCTCGAAACAGAGAAGGGATTTGATAGCGTCTGTATAAGAAAGGTCTGGGAAGTACTAGAGACGAAGGGAGTGGGAAAAGAGACAACAAGCAAAGTCAAAAAGGTTTACTGTGGAAGTTTGAGTTGTTTGAAGGTGGGAAATGAAAGAACGGATTGGTTCCAGCACATGAGTCGTATGAGGAAACAGGGTAGAGCGTTGTCACCTCTCCTCTTGACGGTGGTCTTGGATGAGATAATGACTAAGATGGCAGAAAAATAGAGAAGGCAAGATGACAACTATGGCGTTCGCGGATGACTTGATAATCTGGGGAAACAGGGGGAAGGAGTTTCAGGAACAGCTGGATGCTTGGGAAGAAACCGTGACACATTATGGAACGAAATTTAATGTTAACAAATGTGAGCTCCTAACTAGAAAGAAAGGTAGACCAATTGGAGGTATAAGGATTGGAGGTGAACAATTGAAGAAGATGGAAACTGTCAAATACATGGGAAGGCTGATAGAGGAAAATGGAAGAAAAGAGAAAGAGATCAATGAACGTGTCAAACGGGCAGAAGCACTCCTGCGAAGAGATAGGAGCCTGGTTTGGAACAAACGCCCCAGAAAAAAGACAAGAAGGAGCAAATAGAAATTATCACATTCTAATACTCATCTACTCATCTGAAACATGGGTAGTGAAGAAAAGAGATGTAAACAAGCTACAGACACGTGAAATGAAGTTCCTCCGAAGTAGAATAGGAGTAACAAGGAGACATAGGATGAGAAATGAAAGGATAATGGAAATAGTGAAAGAAAACCCTTGCAGAGCTGTACAGAAACATGAGAGTAAGATAGTATGGCCACATAATGAGAACGGAAAATAATAGGATTCTCAAGAAGTTACATGAAATGGACATGTGAAGAAAACGACCAAGAAGAAGACCAAGGTATAGATGACTGAAAGGTGTGGAGGAGTGTTCTCAAAAAAGAGGCTAGGACTGGACCAGAGTGAACTTAGAAAGATGGTGGGAAAACAAGAGTATATGGCGCTGCTTGAGCTCCAAATAGATCCAGCCTGGGGTTGGAAATTGTTCAAGGTGATGATAATGATGATGATGAAGATCTTTTGAATCATCAGTCTGTTTATCGTTAGGTTTTTTCTCCTTCGTTCTTGTGTAATTTGTTTGCTTAATCTCTACACCAAATGTCTATAATAATATAGAAAATTGCCAGGGAATATCTGCAAGCTACTGCATCAGCCAGTTTGTAGACTACTTTATCATACGTTCGTTCTGTCATGACTTCTGTAACTGCTGCTAGTGTATTTCGTCTGCAGTAGAGAAATCCTAGGCCGGCCGGAGTGGCCGTGCGGTTCTAGGCGCTACAGTCTGGAGCCGAGCTACCGCTACGGTCGCAGGTTCGAATCCTGCCTCGAGCATGGATGTGTGTGATGTCCTTAGGTTAGTTAGGTTTAAGTAGTTCTAAGTTTTAGGCGACTGATGACCTCAGAAGTTAAGTCGCATAGTGCTCAGAGCCATTTGTACCAGAGAACTCCTAACGTAAACATGTAAGCACTCAGAATGTTCTCTAGGTGTTCGTGTAGTCTTTCTTGAAGTCGAACACCACAAACGCAACATATTACCATGCCTAATAAGGTGTAGAAAAACCCTTGGCATTCAAAACAGCTTCCACTGCCGCGGAATGGCTAAATACTAGTCCTGCATGGGTTTCAAGGGTACCTTGTATCATTCTTCCTGCAAAATAGCGGTAAGTTCAGGTGACTATGATGCATGTGGACGGCAACCACGCACCCTTTCTGCCAAACCAGACCGCAAAGGGTCAGTTATATTGAGATCTAGTGGCTGTGTTGGGAAGGGAGATGCGACGATTAATTCTCGTGCTCAGAAACCGAGTCCTGCATAAAACGGGCTGTGGCAACAGGTACCTTGTCTTGGAACACAGCGCACCATTGTGCCATGAGCTGGAATTGTTCGGCCAGAATGGTCACATAAACCTTGACCGTAATGCGTCCTTGCAGAGCGACAATGGGCACCACGAAATGTCACGATATGGCTGCCCAAATCATCATCAAACCCTCGCCATATTTCATTCTTGGGAGGTAAACTCGGGCTGAAGCTGAACACGTGTGAAACAGCTGAAATGACATTCTTTCATTGCTCCAGAGTCCAGTTTTGGCATCGGCGCCAAGTTTTTCTGTTACGACCATCTGCATCATTGGTGAGTTGTTTTGGAATCCCAGTTCGCCTTGCAGTTCCCTGCTTATTGAGCTGCCTTCCTGTCGTTTTTGGTGCTGACAGAGATCGCGAGTGTGACATTCAGTTCTGCAGTGGCTTTTACAGCTGCCGTCCTCTTATTTTTGATTACAGTCCTCTTCAGTGACAGCCACACACTTTCGTCTGCGCTGTGACTTAGCGGAGGATGTATATCCGCTTTCCCAGTACGCGGTGTCAATGTTCAATACTGTGCCTCCTGAAAAACCAAGCACTTCGGATACCTTGGTTATGGAAATACCCATCACACGAGCAACAGCGATTTCCATACGTTCGAATTCATTTCGCTTCGATGTAACGCCCTCGCAATTACACAGAACACTGTTCTGACCACACCTGACACTTGCTACGTATTGCGGAAATTGCAGAGGTGCCATTAGTGGTCAAGTACAACAGCGGAACTTGCTGGCTTGGGCAGCATCTGCAGCTGTGTTGAAGTATGTATTTCTTGCGTGGTTTCCATCTTTTTGTTCATCCCCTGTATATAAGAATTACGTAGCAAGTATCACAGCAGTGTGCTACTGTTGTGAATAATCTGAAAAATAATATGAAAAGCCAGCCGTTGTGGCCGAGCCGTTCTAGGAGATCAGTCTGGAACCGCGCGACCGCTACGGTCGCAGGTTCGAATCCTGCCTCGGGCATGGATGTGTATGATGTATTTAGGTTAGGTTTAAGTAGTTCTAAGTTCTAGGGGATTGATGACCTCAGATGTTAAGTCCCATAGTGCTCAGAGCCATTTGAATCATAACATGAAAATGTTCCCATGAACTATTGTGCCTGCTTTTCAATCACAGCATACAAAATTACACTGAAAATGTGAAATTATTAAAGAATGAGCTGTAAGCAGGTAATTAAACAAAATTTTGCCAGTTGCTCGGACATTTATCCAGTGTGTGCCATTTCGCTGGAGCGGTTAGCCTGCAAAGCAGCTTCTGTTTCCGTTTGCATACTGCTACTGCTGTTGTGAACAGGGCCTATATTCACATGCAGGTTGACCCTCCGCTCTTGTATGCTTCCTCTTTGTTTGTACCGCGGAGCGGAGGTATGACGTAACGGCTGTATCTGGACACACATCGTTTGCGGACAGGGTATCCGAGACTGTTTTCCCATGCCGAACACGCTGCAGCCTGTTTTTGTGGCAGTTTCTTTTTCAATTTTTCATTTAATCGTCAGTTATTTTCTTCTTGAGCATCAGTCTTTCAATCAGTAGGCGTCCCACCGTGTGGATCTCTTAGAAGCTAACTTCTTTTCTGCATGATTAGAGACTGTTGCATTATGTACAGATTATTATAAAAAATACTAGGCGCGGTCTTCCTCGTAACGTTCCTTCAAGAATATTTACAATGAAATGACTTTGTTGCAGTCTGTGACCAATCCAATCATATCTTCATGGCTGTACTGTTCTCCTAAATGAGCTTTTCTTCCCCAGTTCTTTACGGAACTTCCTGGTTGGTGGTTTCCAAATATTTAAGAGACTTCATTTCATTTGTGTCTTTTGCCCGTATTTCATAGCCGTAAAGAACAATTTTTCAAATTCAGCTCTTAACCACCTCTTCCCTATACTGCTTAGAAAAGAAAGCATTTAATTTTTATTCATGACATTGCTTTTGGTTCTCTAATACCTTGCTTTATGGCTTCTTTGCTTCTTCCGATTTCAGTTATATTACTGTCTAAAACTGATATGATCTTGTTTGTTTCATTGTGTTTCCTCCAATCTCAATGTTTCGTTCTTCTAAATCCTTGGAGCATGCTAGTATTTCTGTTTATTTTGAGTTAATTTCGATAGTGTAACCCCTTAGTACCACAACTACTAAGATCCCTTCGAAGTTACAAACAGAAAATGCAAATTAATACAAAAAGTTAGTGAAAAAAGGTAAAATTGTGTGGCATTACTGATTGGGGTATCCCAAAAGACACCACAAATGCACTGGAGTGCCATTCAAATAATGATTAAGAAATTACTTTTGCACTACAAGAATTCGAAGTGGCCATCTTACAACCATATGTTAGCAATCTCGGCTATGAGTACATGGTAAATAAATTAGTGATGCTTCCTACAGGAGCTTCAATGGGTCATACAATGCACAATTACAGTAGTTGTTCCCTCCAGTCTCTGTTTAATAAGTGGAGACCGGATTATATGCATTTACATATTACATATGTATTTGCATATTTTGCTCCTTTTCACCGATTATTGCATATTTTAACTGAAAGCTAGTGATTATGTATATTTTCGCTCTCTGTTTACAACATTTTAGAAATCTGGATCGAACTCGTATCGATGTCTCACAGAGTGACCGCGCCCTACAACTGCGTGCGATCGCTGACCGAGAAGCTTCTGGCTAACGAACTAATTATTGAACAGGGACAGGCAGGCAGAATCCATGCGCCTGTCTGCCGGCCGACTCCCCGCTTAATCGGCCTCCCGTCTCACCGCACGCGTCGGCAACAGTTAGATTACGCAAGTTGTTAGTCGCAAGTCCATTGTTTCGGTTTTGTTTCCTTTTTATTTGTACAAAGTTTAATGTGTTCACAAAGCTTAACGTGTTTACGTGTAGTGTGTTGTGCACCAAGCCGACCGAAAAAAAATGTCGTTTTGCGGACAGCTGACCATCCTGGAACAGAAGGAAATGTTTCACATTGTTCATGTTGCGAGAAGAACGTTTCGTACGAAAAAAATAACGTTTCAAATAGACCAACATGTCAAGACAAGTCTTCGTATCCCAGGAATGCAAAAGAAAGACCCACGCCAACTAATTTTTGACAGCGACAAGTAGCAGTAGGAGGAATTTAACTGTCAAAGATAACCAAAAAAATCTCTTTAACATGGATCTGTGTGAAGCATTTGTTGCAAGTCATATTCCCCTTCATAAACTTACAAATCCTATCTTCGAAGGTTTGCTGCACAAGTATTGCTTAAATCAAAATATACCAGATTAATCAACATTGCATAGAAATTACATACCGATAGTTTACCTACATGATCTGGACGAAATACGCAGTGAAGTCAAAGACAACATTATCTGGATTTCTGTTGACGTAACTACTTACACTTGTGGTCGTTATACTGCAAATTAAATTTTTGTTCTTCTTCTTACTATTTAGTGGCCTGCAAAGAACTTGAAAGACAAATCATTCTACGATCGCCAGATCTGTGAATGAGGGTACTAGAAAAATATTTCCGGAATCTTCTCCAGGTGAAAGGGTGTTTGTGTATCTCTCAGATGCTGCTCCCTATATGATCAAAGCAGGAAATGCCCTCCAAGTATTTTATCCCAATTTGATTCGTGTGACGTGCTTTGCTCTCGGACTATATCACCTTGCTGAAGAAGTACGATCCACGTTGAGAATGTAAATAAACTAATTTCATCCACAAAGGAAGTTTTTCCTAAGACCAAATTGCCTTTACCTCCCGAGCCAGTGGTAACTCGTCGGGCTACATGGATCGAAGCTGTGTTTTAAAATCAACATTTCGAGGCCATCTGAGGCGTAGTAAACGACTTCTATAGTGCAGAGGGTTTCGCAGTTTGCCAGTGTACGGAAGCATTTAATTACACCAGTATTTAAAAAATAATAAAAAAAACATTGCTGTGGTTAGCGGTCATTTTTCTCATATACCTACGAGTATTAAAAAGCTTGAAACTCAATGTTTGGCCTTGAATGAATTTATTAAGTTAATGAATGAAAACAATCTTCTGAACTCCTTATTGCCAGAGGGATTCCCGTGAGAACTGAAAGAAAAGTTTGAAAATATTTTGAGCAATAACCCAGGCTTTGAAACCTTGTCCCAAATTGATAGTTTTATTAATGGGACGGATGAATTTTTGCCAGAAACAATAAAAATTTTTGTATCGTTTCCTTGTAATTATTGCATCAAAGATTGTTTTTCTATATGGTTCATGAATATGTCTGCCGATGTTCCTGATATTGGGGATTCCAATGGAAGACCATCTTTTCGTAAATAATATACCTTTTCAAATTGGAAGTAATTTTTTGATCTGGTTACTTTAAGGGTTCTCTTATATTAGCTGCAAGTGATCTGTTGTAAGTCAGTATGTTCTCTTCAGTTAGTCCTATTGTGTCTGCAATTGGTATTGAAATGTGCACCTTTTTGTGTCAAAAGACATGAGTGAAACTGTTTTTGAACTGAGTAGGTTTTCATATTTGTGTTATAAGTTTACTTGCATTTGTTATTCAAATATACGAATCTCGCCACATAGCAAAAACCCTCGTCAGGGGGGAAAAGAGACAATATCCCCGAACCCGTTCCTTTAGTGGACTTATTCCTGTAATAGGAGAATCTCTGCCACAAAAGTTCTGAATTTAGGAGGAGGCCATCGAGAATCAATGTGAACTTGAGTAAAACCTGCTGATGTATATGGATAGCCTTATGGTTAAGGCGACTGCAAATGAAAAGCAGTAAAGGTGAGACCCAGTGAAAATGTTTCTGGTTTCCTCAATAAACTGAGCTGCAAAATTTAAGGTCGAGCTAGATGAAATAACGTACCAACTATTCGATGGAAATGAATGAAAATGTGGGAGCATGTTCCAGAGGTCTCCCAGTTGTGCACAGAAAGTTGTACGTCACGTGGCATGAGGTTAGCGTGAATATACACTCCTAGAAATGGAAAAAAGAACACATTGACACCGGTGTGTCAGACCCACCATACTTGCTCCGGACACTGCGAGAGGGCTGTACAAGCAATGATCACACGCACGGCACAGCGGACACACCAGGAACCGCGGTGTTGGCCGTCGAATGGCGCTAGCTGCGCAGCATTTGTGCACCGCCGCCGTCAGTGTCAGCCAGTTTGCCGTGGCATACGGACCTCCATCGCAGTCTTTAACACTGGTAGCATGCCGCGACAGCGTGGACGTGAACCGTATGTGCAGTTGACGGACTTTGAGCGAGGGCGTATAGTGGGCATGCGGGAGGCCGGGTGGACGTACCGCCGAATTGCTCAACACGTGGGGCGTGAGGTCTCCACAGTACATCGATGTTGTCGCCAGTGGTCGGCGGAAGGTGCACGTGGCCGTCGACCTGGGACCGGACCGCAGCGACGCACGGATGCACGCCAAGACCGTAGGATCCTACGCAGTGCCGTAGGGGACCGCACCGCCACTTCCCAGCAAATTAGGGACACTGTTGCTCCTGGGGTATCGGCGAGGACCATTCGCAACCGTCTCCATGAAGCTGGGCTACGGTCCCGCACACCGTTAGGCCGTCTTCCGCTCACGCCCCAACATCGTGCAGCCCGCCTCCAGTGGTGTCGCGACAGGCGTGAATGGAGGGACGAATGGAGACGTGTCGTCTTCAGCGATGAGAGTCGCTTCTGCCTTGGTGCCAATGATGGTCGTATGCGTGTTTGGCGCCGTGCAGGTGAGCGCCACAATCAGGACTGCATACGACCGAGGCACACAGGGCCAACACCTGGCATCATGGTGTGGGGAGCGATCTCCTACACTGGCCGTACACCACTGGTGATCGTCGAGGGGACACTGAATAGTGCACGGTACATCCAAACCGTCATCGAACCCATCGTTCTACCATTCCTAGACCGGCAAGGGAACTTGTTGTTCCAACAGGACAATGCACGTCCGCATGTATCCCGTGCCACCCAACGTGCTCTAGAAGGTGTAAGTCAACTACCTTGGCCAGCAAGATCTCCGGATCTGTCCCCCATTGAGCATGTTTGGGACAGAATGAAGCGTCGTCTCACGCGGTCTGCACGTCCAGCACGAACGCTGGTCCAACTGAGGCGCCAGGTGGAAATGGCATGGCAAGCCGTTCCACAGGACTTCATCCAGCATCTCTACGATCGTCTCCATGGGAGAATAGCAGCCTGCATTGCTGCGAAAGGTGGATATACACTGTACTAGTGCCGCCATTGTGCATGCTCTGTTGCCTGTGTCTATGTGCCTGTGGTTCTGTCAGTGTGATCATGTGATGTATCTGACCCCAGGAATGTGTCAATAAAGTTTCCCCTTCCTGGGACAATGAATTCACGGTGTTCTTATTTCAATTTCCAGGAGTGTAGCAGCAGCCTCCACATCATCAGGCAGTAGAAAGGGAAGGAAAAAGAAAGTGAGTGTCTATCAGTAAGTAGTTATGGGACACTGTCGTGCTTTCCTCGTTACAACATGGCCCGGAGACGTCTGGATCACGTCAGCCGGGAAAGAATTATCGGAAAACTGGAAGAAGGACGAAGTGTGACGACATTAGCTCACCAGTCTGGTGTTGCTCATGTTGTGACTTGGCAAGACAGCCAAGTCACTATGAGAGGAAGCCGAAAGGCACGCGTTTAGCTCACGCAGACTGGCGTGAGGTCTGGAACAGTTAAGGGAATTAATAGTAGCAAATAAAGTACGTAGTTGATGTAATACTTAACTTTAATCCACAACTGGAGAACATCTCTCTTGACTGTACATGCTTCACAATATAAATATCAAATGCTATGGCGCCTTGCTAGGTCGTAGCAAATGACGTAGCTGAAGGCTATGCTAACTATCGTCTCGGCAAATGAGAGCGTATTTGTCAGTGTAGCATCGCTAGCAAAGTCGTCTGTACAACTGGGGCGTGTGCTAGGACGTCTCTCTAGACCTGCCGTGTGGCGGCGCTCGGTCTGCAATCACTGACAGTGGCGACACGCGGGTCCGACGTATACTAGCGGACCGCGGCCGATTTAAAGGCTACCACCTAGCAAGTGTGGTGTCTGGCGGTGACACCACAGCTCATAACATTGTTTTCCGTCCATGGCGAGCGTTCCGAATCCCAAACACCGCTGCCCAAAGAAGAGGAGGTGGTCGAACACGGCCAACTACAGGAGCAGATGAGCGCTACGTTGTGCAACACGCAACAAAGGATTGTCGTGAAACAGCGGATGCACTTGCAGTCACATTTAACAGGACTACGCTGACAATCTCGCGCTACACAGTGGTACAGAGACTGGACAGGGATGATCTCTTTGCCCGACGAACCATACGTTGTATTCTGTTGTCACCCGCACATTGGCGGCAACGTTTGTGACGATGCCATAAGAACTGGATCATCGAGGTGTGGAATCGCGTAATGTTCTCGGATGAGAGCAAATTAAGTCAGAGTGGTAATTCTGGACGTACCCTCATAGCAGAGGAGGCAACACGTTATATAACCAGGAACACTTTCAAACGTGATCGTGTTGTTGGTCCAGGTGTTATGGCGTGAAGAGGCATAATGTTCCATGGGCGTACTAACCTCCAAATCTTGGGCACGGTACACACCCTGGTCAATGGTATCGTGACAGTCAACTCCTTCCCCATGTGCATCATTTCCGGGGAGCATTCGGCCCTGATTTAATTTTTATGAATGCTCCACCACACCGAACAGCGCAGTTGGAGAAGCCCACGGAACGAGAGGATATTCGGCGAATGGGCTCACCTGACCCTCTTCCCACAACTAAAATCCCATCGAGAACTTGTGGGACGAGTTGGCGAGACATACTGCAGCACGTCCACGTGGGCCATAGACCACCCACCAGCTGTTGCTCGAGGAATGGAACGCCCCACCGCAAAAACTCCTTATTACTAAACCTGTGTCCAATGCGGGAGCAAGTTGCAGAGAATGCAGTGCCGTCCGTGGTAATCACAAACCCAACTAAGAACCATGTCTCGTCGTTTGTAATGTCCAGATGCCCTTCGTAAATCGCGATAACGGTCCTGAAATGATTGATTTTCTATAAAAGTGTCATTTCTCTTCGTTTCTCTGAGTATTTCTTTCAGTTACCTTCTGTACTGTACTGTAGCATTTCTTTCCGTGTACCGTCCGAGTGTCATCGAGATATGTTACTTGACAGTAATGCGTCTTGTGGGGGGGGGGGGGGGGATACACGCGATTATTTCATAACCAATTAGATTACAAACAGACTTGGAGTCAAGAATATTTATTTCGTAGTTTTTGTTCATAATTTCAACAGATTTTTTAAACATTTTGTTCATTTGGGTTTGAACGAGAGTCTCTCCTACAACTATTACAACCCTAAATAAAAGGTTACTGCCAAGTACTACAATTTGATCGTTGGGTGTTTTTCCCCACTACTCTTCACTGCACTATTTTGTGCCACGAGTTTTGTATGCGATCGTTGCCGCACAGGGCTCTGTTGGCCCGAATATAGGAGCAAAAAATGAGAGATAGAGTTGTACAGAGGCAAAATTAAGAAATGGGAAGGTTTCCAAGATAAAAATAAAAGTTATAAGATAGAAAATGTTCGGCAGAAGAGAGGAAAGAAAAAGAGTTGAGACGCAGTGTTTGACAAAGCAGTCAATCTGTCTTAGTTGTTTGAACCTGGTCATTAGTTGGCCAGGAACACAATCGAATTCATTAGCCATTAAAAAAGAAAATATTGGCTGAACGTACTGTGTGACGAATAGACTTACTTTCTCCATGATTTGACTCGTTCTTTATTGTAACAATGCTGCACCTTCTTCGAAAAGACATGAAGCATATCATCGACGCTTTTGTACTGTCTATGATGCTCACGGCAATCTTGGGCAATTCATTCGCGGCTCGACACCAAACTGTTTAATTATGGATATACTGTGGTCTTGTGCCATTTATCGTCTGAAGCTGCCCTCAGTGGCAAAGGCGAATATTTTACGGCCGTCTTCTCGTCGTAAACTCTTTTCTCCCCTTTATTATTTTTTCGGCAGACGACTTCTTCTGCGGTACTCTATACACGTGAGACGAACACGGTTCGAATCATACTTAATTGCTCTCGTATTTCAAGAGGACACAGGCATTGTTGAGTTCTGCTGTGTTCTCACTCAGACAATTATATCATTTCTTATATTTTTAAGTTGTGGCCGCTGTCTGAATTTACTTTCTACTGATTTTGTTGATATTGATTGATCTTAGAGTGCTGTTGTCAGCGACGTCTGTGTAATGATACTATTATGTATATATATACACTCCTGGAAATTGAAATAAGAACACCGTGAATTCATTGTCCCAGGAAGGGGAAACTTTATTGACACACTCCTGGGGTCAGATACATCACATGATCACACTGACAGAACCACAGGCACATAGACACAGGCAACAGAGCATGCACAATGTCGGCACTAGTACAGTGTATATCCACCTTTCGCAGCAATGCAGGCTGCTATTCTCCCATGGGGACGATCGTAGAGATGCTGGATGTAGTCCTGTGGAACGGCTTGCCATGCCATTTCCACCTGGCGCCTCAGTTGGACCAGCGTTCGTGCTGGACGTGCAGACCGCGTGAGACGACGCTTCATCCTGTCCCAAACATGCTCAATGGGGGACAGATCCGGAGATCTTGCTGGCCAGGGTAGTTGACTTACACCTTCTAGAGCACGTTGGGTGGCACGGGATACATGCGGACGTGCATTGTCCTGTTGGAACAGCAAGTTCCCTTGCCGGTCTAGGAATGGTAGAACGATGGGTTCGATGACGGTTTGGATGTACCGTGCACTATTCAGTGTCCCCTCGACGATCACCAGTGGTGTACGGCCAGTGTAGGAGATCGCTCCCCACACCATGATGCGAGGTGTTGGCCCTGTGTGCCTCGGTCGTATGCAGTCCTGATTGTGGCGCTCACCTGCACGGCGCCAAACACGCATACGACCATCATTGGCACCAAGGCAGAAGCGACTCTCATCGCTGAAGACGACACGTCTCCATTCGTCCCTCCATTCACGCCTGTCGCGACACCACTGGAGGCGGGCTGCACGATGTTGGGGCGTGAGCGGAAGACGGCCTAACGGTGTGCGGGACCGTAGCCCAGCTTCATGGAGACGGTTGCGAATGGTCCTCGCCGATACCCCAGGAGCAACAGTGTCCCTAATTTGCTGGGAAGTGGCGGTGCGGTCCCCTACGGCACTGCGTAGGATCCTACGGTCTTGGCGTGCATCCGTGCGTCGCTGCGGTCCGGTCCCAGGTCGACGGCCACGTGCACCTTCCGCCGACCACTGGCGACAACATCGATGTACTGTGGAGACCTCACGCCCCACGTGTTGAGCAATTCGGCGGTACGTCCACCCGGCCTCCCGCATGCCCACTATACGCCCTCGCTCAAAGTCCGTCAACTGCACATACGGTTCACGTCCACGCTGTCGCGGCATGCTACCAGTGTTAAAGACTGCGATGGAGGTCCGTATGCCACGGCAAACTGGCTGACACTGACGGCGGCGGTGCACAAATGCTGCGCAGCTAGCGCCATTCGACGGTCAACACCGCGGTTCCTAGCGTGCCCGCTGTGCCGTGCGTGTGATCATTGCTTGTACAGCCCTCTCGCAGTGTCCAGAGCAAGTATGGTGGGTCTGACACACCGGTGTCAATGTGTTCTTTTTTCCATTTCCAGGAGTGTATGTATGTCAGAAAGTTGTGAAATAGTGTTACTGCTCGGCTGGGAACTTTCGAGTGGTTCTGCAGGCCGAAATTAACGTTCACATGCAGTAACACCGTAAACCATAGGCGCCGTAAGTTAGTGTAATTTCATTGTGCGACACGGACTGATGTTCGGAAGCAACTTCATACATCAGAGTTTCAGCGTCATTGTTGCTATCACTGTTCGTTATCTGTCTCAAGTCTATCGGCGCAGATTCGCTTGTTCATTAACTAGATGCCATTATCTGGCACTGTCTAATGTCAAGACAGGGTTTCTGCATCATTGTTGCTGTCGCTGTTTGTTATCACTGGTTTTTTTTATTTCCTTGCTGTCTCAAGTCCATCGTCGCTCATTCGCTGTTTCATTAACTAGATGCGGTTATCTCGCACTGTCTAATGACTGGACAGGACGTCTTGTTACTTTGTCATTAGCCCCTCCCCTCTTCCCCACCCTCACTCCCACGTATAAGAGTGTAAATTTGCCAAATGCTGAGCGAACAAGAGCTAATCGACGGCGGAACTTGTCACTTGCGTTTTCGTCTCCTCTTGCATTTCACTCTTACGTGATCGTTTACGACGAGTAAACTATGGCTGTTTCAACTCTTCTTCATCTTGTTAGAAGTGAAGTGCAGAAAGACAGAGAATCTCGATAACTTACACAACTATGTACGAAGCATCGAGTCCGAGTACGTCGTAGCATTGTCTCTCAAGGTGTTTTCTTTTGTTATAAAGCGAATCTGACATTTCTTCAGAGCCATCCAGCGCCATTTCGACTTACACTCTCATCTAATACCTTTCCGGTATGGTTCTTCCTCGTTCCTGCGTTGTGATTGGGGCTCTAGTTTCTCCTATTTATGTTGTAAACACGCAAAAAGAGATCAACAAACAAAACAGTAAATACAGGTTACCAGTTTGGAACAGCTTTTAAAAGAAACCTGTAGGAATATAGTAATCGAAGTTTATAAATTAGTAAACCGAATTCTTGTACTGTTGGAAATGTTGACACTGCAATGCAAAAAGTATGATGATAGTTGAATATATATATTGCGCGGAGTTTTTCTTAATCATAGGCTCCTTAACCGTCAGTCAGTAGGACAGAAGACTTGTGACCACTAATATTTCTTAGTGGTAACCCCCAACATTTGGAATCAAGTAGTACTTTGGTGCATTTGTTGTGATTGGCGAAGGCTGTTTTCCCTTCGCCACATTATGTTTGTTCGAATTTGTGTGCGCTGGAATAAATGAAACAGCACTTCCTCGTCCATCGAACGAGACGGCACATTGGCTGGCACACTAGACTCGCGTTCGGGAAACGAGGACGCAAATCCGCGTCCGACCATCCATATTTACATATTACGATTCTCCTAAATCGCTCCAGGCAAATGCCGGGATGGTTGCTTTGAAAGGGCATGATCGATTATTTTCTCTTCCTTGCAAAAATTCGAGCTTATGCTCCGTCTTTAATGACCTCGTTATCGACGGGATGTTTAACCGTAAGCTGCAGGAAGTACCAAAATTTACGTGGACTGCATAAAGCACGAAGACTCGTATCTGTGGAATCAAAAGTTATAGTTTGTATTAAATCAAATTGGTGACACAAGTTGTGCACTAGAAGAAACACCCATGTAAGCGAGCTATTCAGAATATGGATCTCTGTAACACAGATCGTAAACTTACATTTCCTCAAGAAGAGCAAAGTTTGCCGAACAGAAAAAGGTGGTTGCTTTGCTAGCATTCGATCCGGGAAAGTTACCTCTCCAGACGGTACCCGGCCATCGATTCCTTCAACTTTATTGCTTCGACCCTACTCCCAATTTCAAAAAACTCTACTTGGGGGGGGGGGGGGGGGGATATCGCTATGCTGTTACCAATTTGATGAGCGAGAGTTGTTGCAACATTCATGAAAAAGCAGGGGAAATCACATGTAACTTCCCATTTTTTTGCATACAAGGCTCAAGAACTGTATCTAGAGAGACTCAATTCTGTTGCCTAAGCCTTCTTTGATGTCCACACTGAAAGACAAAACTGTTATGCTCAGTTATTCTCTGAGGACTGTAGTGTGGGACAACTGCAAGAGCCTTATTCCTTCCAAAGTGGCCCTATTCCGTATACTACCACCACTGCCTACAAAATGCAGGCTCATACTCTAGGCTTAGACCTTGCTTCTTGTCATTCTACGTGGCGTTCATGTGTGACCTGTGATGTCAAACAAAAATCCTTCGTGCCTAGAAATAGCCTGCAGTACAGATTCGCATGAATAATATCAGGTGCTGACATGCATCTTCTGTACAGGTATTAGAAAACAAGTGGAGCATTCATCCAGTTACTTCCTCACTTAGAAAAGTCAATTAATTTAACAAGAAATCCCAACCATCACACTATGCCTTTGTCGGAAAGTCAGCCAATGATACCTCTGATGCTTCTTCTATAAAACCCGAATTGATCCTCATACTACATTTATCGAACAAATGCCCATTGCAAAAAGTTACACAACACTCATTCATCCAAACTCCACTTCCCTGACCACCTAGCACTATTTGTAGTTGGGCATATACAGCCTTGCGGTGCTTCAAAATCACAAAATCATTTTCAGTTGGGGTATCCTGAGCTGGGCACTGCATTATTGTTGGCAATGTCACCGCAGACTGTATGCACCATCTCCAAATTATTAATATGGCATATAGGCGCCCCACAGTAGATTTTGATTTTACAGATATTCGATGATGGGCACTTTCAGAATGCCTTTATTTTCATTGCTATTGTAGTTTTACTTAACAGTAACTTTATTTTCTTAGTTTCATATGGTTTATTGACCCACCTTCTACTCTCCGTGAATCTTAGCTCACACTTGCGTGCAAATATACAGATAATGCAAAAATATTAATAGTTTACGTGATGCAATTGTTCTGTGAGTTTGTTGTCAATTTCTACTATGTTCTTTCAGTATATTGCATAGACATCATTTGAATAGTACTGGAACTGATTTTCAAGCTTTCTTGCCTAGGCTCACATGCCTGTAATGGCAGCGTATGATAACAGTTAGTTGCTAACAACTGGCTATGTCCCATCAGTGACATATGACGTCTCCATCGACCATTTTTGCTCACATGGGGGCAATACTTTGTCTTTCGACATCGTTTGTGGTATTTAAAAAGGAGAGAATAAATGTCGACATCGTTTGTGGTATTTAAAAAGGAGAGAATAACTACATTTACATTACAGTGCTAGACAGCGTGCAGTTTTATCTGCACTGCACATGCCTTTTTCTATAGGAACAGGCACCCTTACAATTCAGTATGACAGTTCAATCTGTACCGCAACATTCGAACTTACATCTGGAGGCTATCATGTTGCTTACAAGGATGATTGCATCGAAATACTGTTGTGCAAGAAGTCTCAGGTAGAACAACAATATGTGTCTGTAACTCTGTAACTGACAGGGGAAATCGGTGCACTAGGCTCCTAGTTGGGTCACCAATTGCCATTGACGGGGTATCATGCCATCGTGGGCTGGGCTGTATCTCCCATGGTTACCTGGATTTGTGACTGATAGGGGATGTGGCGGTGTGGGGGGGGGGGGAGGGGAGGAGTTTTCTTCATGTTACCTGAGGCAGGTACTGTGACTGCCAGGGGAGCACGCATGACTCATGCATCAAGAATGCGTCTATGGATGGACCACACATATTGATGGAGCATTTTGTTCATCTCCAGTCCACCACATGGTGTCAAGTCCTGCATTTGACACTGCCAACTGTTTTTTCTTGTTGAAACACTGCATAAAATTAGGCTACGGACTGTTACTGTTGTGAAAAGCAGTTCTTTTATCATCACAGCTATTTGCGATGTATTTGAGAGTTACGATTAATCTTGTAAACTAATTATAAGCATGTTTCATTTCCAAAAGTGTTTGATAAATGGTGGGTGCGCATAAGATCGATGAGTTTATGGCATAACTGTCGTCTGGCTATGACCAAGGCAAGTTATTGCCTGTTTTGATAGCTGCTATCCACTGCACACGCCAATTTCATAAACATAGATCTTAAATCCCTGTTTTCTTGCTCTTGAGCCACTGTTCAAGTTCTTACCACACAACAAATCTGTCTGCATTTTTTAAGTTCTCTGCAGAATGTATATGTGGGCTAATGGACATTTTAAGCTTAGGACAATACTGATTTACCACCATTTTTCAATGAGGGGTAATGCATAAATGTGGTTTTAGCATTTATTTCAAATTTCCTTATTATTTTAACTTACGTCGTATGGGCTGTGACTGTAGAGCGATCACAGACAACATACTAGTATCCTAAATTGGAACTATTATCTGGCTTTGTGTGAGGCTGTCAAATCATCAGTATGCATTGTGCGGCGAATCTGTGCAGTTCTCTGACGTGGCTGGAAGTTGGTGGCTGATGGAAGTCCCATCACTTTTGTGACAGCAGCAAGGGAATTAGCCACTTGGCACAATGCAATACTTGGACGTTATGGTACATCAGCTTCAAGCTTAGGGTGACAATTCTTTAAACTGAGATGTCATAGGGGAGGGGGGCAGGTTTCTTCGATTGGGGTAATTGTTAGGCAGTAATGTGGGTGGCTTTTTAATTTCCCACTAGGATAGGATTCTAAACTTAGAATATATGAAATCTGGCAACCATGTAGGTTGTCCTAGCATCCCCACATAAAGCATTTTGGATTTAAGTGGGCTGGCAACTGTGTAGACAGTCCTGATATACACAGGTCACCACCTTGGATCTGTACTATCTTGGGTCACCATCTTGGATTGTAACATCATACAGAATGTTCCACTACGCCCAGATCACCATCTCTGACTGTGATGTCATAGAGACTATCTTCAAATTTACAGGTTAATCCTGTTAGATTTTGCTCTCATAGAGACTCTTCATATCTCCAGGTCGCCATCTTGGATTTCTTAATTTCATACCTGTAGGAGAATGCCCGTTATTGAAGTTTTGAATTTCCCACCTTAGGACAACTTTCTTACTTCCACAGTGACCTATGAAATCGTAGGGGAAGAGATGAGGAAATCTGGGATCTTTACTGACTCTCCCAGAACATCCATAGCTACACTACTAATAACTTTATAAGTTGTTGATAAATAATTCGGGTTGTTCAGATACTTTTCAACATGTTATCTGAATTGTGATGTTGGAGGAACTACAAAACATAACTGGGCTAATACGCTATCTTGCATTTTTTAAATTTCTCATTACCGCCATATTGGACTGTCAGACATATACGATAGTTTGAACTGCGCCAGAATGTCCATTGCTATACTATATTTGTGACAGATAATTTGATGATTGGCCAAACAGTATTAAGAAGTTGCCTGCTGTTATTAGCTGTCAAAAAGCGGTAGGAAGGACACGCTCAGCAAGTTCCAAATCTTCCAATCCTTGCACAGTTTTCTTCCTGTTTATTACTGTGCAGCCTTAATTGTTGAAACGTCAAGTTTCTGTTTTTTTTCCCTTCATACTCTAATTGTTTCCAGGTGTTTCCCGAATCTGTTTTCCAATATATCTTTTTTCATTCTTTCGAAGAGCTTTCCAAATAGTTTTCAAAATGTTTGTGAGAAACGTTCGCCTTCGCTTTCAAAATTAACTGCCTGGATTCACTTGAAATACTTTTTTCTTTTGCTGTCTTCAGACCTGCAACATCTTCTGCTGTTTGTACAAACGCCTTTGCAAAATAACTGCCTTTTCGCCTATATCTGTGAATTCTTCATTTTCAATTATGCTTAATTTGAATCTTAATTTAACCTGGCGCTTCTCACTATTCCTATATAAATTCTCATTATCTTTTTGATATGCTGTCTAATGAATTTGTTGCTTTCTACCTTGTATCTATTTTTACTCAGCATGTTACTAGTTCATGATTAGGAGAAATTCTAAAATAATTTAGAAACTTCATATCCTGTTGTCTGATAAAATGTAGCCCATTTAATTTTTATTTTATCTGTTTTCTTTACTAGGAGAATGTGTCGAGAAAAAATTCTGTAATTTTAATGCCATGGTCGCTAAGCGAGATGTATAGTAAGGTTTCTGTATTGTAGCATGGGCTCTGGGAACTCTGTGAGTAAGGCTTTCCATAACGCACAATTCTGTGTTGTAACGTTTCTCACCATAGTTTATCGACCATGTCTGTGACATTCTCACACTAACCTGTGACGGACTACGCACCCCTTCATTGAATATCTTCTATTTCTTCCGTAAATTTAGTAAGTGTATTAATTTTCAGATCCCTAAATTCTGCCTTTATTGTATGGAAGCTGTTGGGTTTCTAAGGTATGTGTTATTGTTTATTTATTAAACTACTGTCCAGCAGCAACGGCCATTTACTCTGTTGTCTTCTGTAACTTTCACCTGATGAAGAACTTAGTGATGACTGAAAGGTAGGTAATAAGCAAATAAACTTTTGGGTTGCTGTTTCTGTAGTAACTAGTCGTAAGTAGGTATGCTATTGTAAACCTTATTTTGTAGGATCAACTGTGCAGACTATTGCTCAGCATTGCTGGCTACTAATTTGGCCTTTTGATTCCTGGAGACCACAACAGGTTTTTCTGTACCAGAAAGATCTGGAACGAGTTCATTCAGCGCGTGAGAAGCTGCCTGATTAAATAAGAAGCGAAACTGACACGCAAGCCGCTGAAGTGGAAGCAAATCGAAAGGCTTGCAGTGCACCAAGCTGGCAGGCAGGCGACGTTTACGTACCCCACGGCGACCGATAAAATGTCAGTGTGCCACAAAAGGCCGTTCATAGGGAGGCCTCGAGGAAGGTCGGGTCTGACACCGTTGGATCGATAGCATTCGACGTCGAGATTTTACGTCTCGACATCAACGCCCTCTTCTACTTTAAAGCCGGGTTCACACACACATCTAATGTGGCGCCGCAGCTATACTCCGTTCATCGTAAGAATAAATCTGATGTAAACAAGCAAAAACGCGATGATTGGTTAGAAGCCGTAGCACACGTACACTGGTGTTGTTGCCCTCTTGGAAGTAAGTCCTACATATGTATTACATGTATTATTACTAAGTTGCGTTAAATGAAACTGTAGGATATTCAAATGTATTAACACCCATCAACATTTTTCTTAATTACGCTTTGGTTACGTAGTTTTTATTTCAAAAATCATTATAGTCACAGCCTCTGCTCCGTTGTGCTCTGATGGTTGCGCTGTTGCACGCTGTAGGAAAATGGCTGATGCTGCTTCCTGTTCCGTAGTGAAACACGCATGTGGAACACGGTTAAAAAGTGCCGAGAAATAGGTTGTTCTTAATGTTTGTCATAAATTTACAGAGATAATCGGATTTGAAGTTTTCCGAGGGACTGTATTAGAAATAGTTGAAACATAAATGCAAGACAATGTACAGTGGAATCTGTAGCGTAATAGGTTGGTGGCTTACTGCAGCACGTGGTTCGCTGGTTCAAGTCGCGCCTGATTCAGTTTTTTTTTTCTCGTTCAGTTTGGATTTCAAATATAAATTCTCAGTTAGCGATGTTTTATGAAAGACTGTTAACAAAGATTGCTTCAATTAAGAAAACATAAAACTAATTTTTAAGGCAAAAATGGGAAACTAAATACTCTTTATTTGAACTATGTCCATTGTTTTATTCCACAGATGTGTCGTAGAAACACGAAAAACAACCATTTTCACAGCATCGAGCACGCCATACAATGCTGCATTTTTTACATTTGCCACTGTACTATTACAACATGAACCCAACGGAACCGATCAGTAGCTAAGTTAAGGGATTTGGCCCTAGAAATAACAAGACTGTTAAGCTGCCAGACGTACTGGATCTAACGCACGCAGCTTTTTCATGTCACTGCCGAACGTTGGCGGCATATAGAATGACACGTCATAAAAGGAGAGGGGAAAATGCGGCGCCTGGGGGGCTTCGTGATTCTGTTGTTGATCGACTCGTTGTCAACGTAGCAGATAACACTTCCAGTGGTGAAATGTATTCCTCGGATGCGGATAAGGAAGGAGCTAACAGATTAGCAGACGACTGACTGTAATTAATAATTCAGTAGCTTGAATATTCAGCAGTACAGTGAAATCCCTGCAGTTTACTTTTGCATCACACATGGCTCGCTCAGAAAAATTACCCTGTGATTAAGTTAGGAATTTTCATCACTCTTGTTTGCCATTATAATACTATGTCAAGCGGAACGAGAGCATTTTATACTTTCCGTCTGGTCACCTAAGAAGCGCGCGGTAGTGCTGGAGTTTTGCCGCATATTCTTTCATTCTCTTTAAAAATTAAATGACATTCGAAGTTAAATTGTTTCTTTGCACATCTCTTTTTACGTCTGAACTGCAACTGCTCAGCCGGCCCGTGTGACCAAGCGGTTCTAGGCGCTTCAGTCCGGAACCACGCGACTGCTACGGTTGCAGGTTCGAATCCTGCCTCTGGCATGGATGTGTGTGATGTCCTTAGGTTAGTGAGGTTTAAGTAGTTCTAAGTTCTAGGGGACTGATGACCTCAGATGTTAAGTCCCATAGTGCTCAGAGCCATTTGAACCATTTTGCAATTGCTCACATCATTGCAGACTAGTTAGACCGTTGGTTGGCCAGTGATGTCCAAGTTTAATGCGCCAGTAAAGCCGTTGTCCCACACATTATCGCTCATTCTATGTGCGTGTAACGAAACCCAACGAGATTCAAGCAAATGCGGAATCCATGGCGTAATGTTTACATCAGGTTTACTCTTATAATGAACAGAGTATAGTGGTTTTCTGTAGTGCCATCGTGAGCTACCGTTCACACAGGACGCCACAACTACTACGTAGTTGCGCAGCTTTCAGTATAATTGAAATCATATGAGCGGATATGAATGTTAGGTTATGGCCTGTTAGAGCTGTGAGAAGAGTTCAGTACAAAAAAGAACGAACCCAAATGTTGGATCCGAAAATACATTTCGTACAGGGATAAATAAGGGGCCACAAACAGGTTTATAGCAGAAATAACATTCGGAGACGAAAATACTGTCTGCAGTGGAAAACTAACCAATAGCTGGCATGTAAATATCATCTGCAGACGCGCCACTCTTCCAAAATTTTAGTATCTTGTTGTATTCATTGGTACAGGAATTTCGAAAAATTAATTTTTAGTTTAACAGCTGCCACATGACACTCTGGAGCTATTTCCTGCATATAATCCACAATATATAGAATGTTTGGTTTCACAAATCACGGAGTTTATACTACTCGCTTTTTTGGTTACATATATTAAATTTACTTATTTACTTATAAAAAATCTTTTAAGATGGTAGGATACCTCAATGATTTGCAAATATTGCTCCCCTGCTCTCCCCCCCTCCCCCCCTCCCCCCACACACACACTACTGCTGCAGAAAATCAAACACAGATCGCTGTTCTTGAAGTTCCAGAAGCTGCGAAAGTGTACCTGCCGACACACTGTTTTCACTTTATTTCAGAAATAAAATAAAAAACACACTGAAATCGAATGGAGTACAGCTGGAATTACTTCACGATAACTGCGATAGAATTCTCGTGTTTTGAAATACTGCCATCAGGGAGCAGTGGTGGTAGGAAAGTGGCGCAATGAAGTACAACCAAGTGAACCTTTTGTGGCACGCGCCACTAAAAACCGGGAGTTCACACATGCAACTGCATTGCAACCGCAGTATCAGGGGCGATTCCAGAAGTCGGTCAAAGGGGGGGGGGCGGCTAATGGGGAGGGGGTTTGGGGGAATGGAATATCTCTTAACAAAAGGAGAATTGGGGTCCTCCTCCGACAAATTGGTAAAATTTGGTGTTGCTTGAAGTAGCTTTTCGTAACTGTTATGGAGTTCAGGTTAAAGAAAACTTATTTTAACATGGGAGATTTTGTAAATTACATAAAACATAAAAAGGTCAACTCATAACAAATAAGTTTTCATTAATTTTCCGGCTACAGAAGATGACATGAATGTAAAAACTTGAACTTGACATGAATATAAAAATATCCTGTAACAAAATTCACTGGATATTTCCGTCTTCTGCCCAGTTTGTGATGCTCATTCGTCTCTGTTTCTTTTTACTGAATATGTCAATGATAGTTTCAGTGTCCATATCACTTTCTCTATGGATATTTGCAAGAGCCAACCCATTTAGTCTCACCTGCCCCATTGTGTTACGCAAATAAGTCTTTATTCGTCTCAAAGTAGAGAAGCTTGGTTCAGGAGTGCTTGTGGTGACAAGTGTTGTGACTTAGCAAGACAGCCAAGTCACAACGAAAGGAAGCCGAAAGGCACGCGTTAAGCTCACGCAGATTGGCGTGAGGTCTGGAACAGTTAAAAGGAAATGAGAACTTAGAAAATGGACGCAGTTGCTGTAATACTTAACTTTAATCCACATTTGTAGAACATCGCTCTTGATGATACATTAATAGAATCTCAATATCAATTGAATACGGCGCCTTGCTAGGTCGTAGCAAATGTAGCTGAAGGCTATGTTAACTATCGTCTCGGCAAATGAGATCGTATTTGTCAGTGAACCATTGCTATGAACGTCGGCTGTACAACTGGGGCGAGTGCCAGTACGTCTCTCTAGACCTGCCGTGTGGTGGCGCTCGGTCTGCTATCACTGACAGTGGCGACACGCGGGTCCGCCGTATACTAACGGACCGCGGCCGATTTAAAGCTACCACCTAGCAAGTGTGGTGTCTGGCGGTGACACCACAACAAGAATTCTCCCAAATATTTGAAGTAAAACATATACATTTGAGAAAAACTTCTTGTCACCGTTCTTTAAAGCTTCAGTTGCTGTTTCAGGTCTTTTACTTTCATCAACCCATTTTTTCTTCCATCGTTTCAGCTCTCCTTTCATTAAAAGCGAAGAACTCTCCAAAAGCTGTTCATATTTCTCGGATGCCTGGATCACTTCATCCTCACTATCTTTTAAACAGTATGCACGAATAAGACCTTCAAGTGGTAATATGGTGCGAAGATCTTGGGGAAATCTTGTTTCTAGCTCGGCAATGAAACGATCCACAACAGGCAAAAATATTGTTCGCCTGAAGTACTACCCGGCGTTTGATGCAGGAACGTTATCTCTTTTGGTTTGTGCCGAAACAGTTCTTGGCATTGCTATAACACTTCAAATATCTTCTGCCAGTTTAAAAGCGTCTTCAAAAATACTTCCGAAATCTGTTTCCGCATCCCTCCTTACATTTTTTAACACGTCAAGCACACAATTTACATGATTTAAGGCAGTCGTTAAATCCATTTTAGGGCTTTAGAGCTGTTCGCTTAGTATTAGAGTCAGTTCTGTTTATCTGGGGGAACGCTGGGGGATGCGTACCCCTAAACTTTTTCGTTGACAAATAAATTTTTTTACGATGTTGAGAACTTGGAAGAGTGCCAAAAAATTATTTAACGGACGTAAATTTTTTATTTCATTTTTTCATGTTGGTAATTGCAATACGAATGACTCCAGTGCAGTTTTTGGTGGGAAAAGCGATGTCATTGACTGTTTCAAGCATTTCGAAGCTGCGCCAACCGTTCTCGACAACTGAATCGCTGGCAGCCAGTCCGACAAGCATGTAGTGCCCTCGCCCGCTAATAGTGGGCGATGGTAGTGCTAATCGGATATGCGTATGCATGTTGATGACGTGTTGATGACGTCATGGCTAAAAGCAGACGGGTGGTATCCCATGCTTCAGGTATAAGTAATTTTCGCTGCATTATATCCAATGTCGGAGTACCCTCAAACTTTTTTTTTAGAAAAAAAGCACTGCTTAGAGTTAAAGAGAACCAATATGCTGTAATTGCTAAAGCTACTACGAAGTCTCCTCTTCGGACAGACGAACTGAACATACAAGCTTTACTAGCTGTTTCTGTGATGGTTTCACGACTACTTGAAAGTTCGTCAAGCGAGGTAATGACCGGGACAAATAGCTCTTTGGAAGTAATAAGGGTATCGTGTCTTTCCACCCATCTTGTTGGACAAATTGCCTTCAACTTTGATTTCTTTGACTCTGTGAACGGTAGTCGTGATATAGCTTCCTCTAGAGAATTTTTTATGTTTGCAGAAGCAGGCAAGAATACTGAAACTAATCCTACAATTCCTATATTATTTCTAACTGTTGGAGTATCACAAGACTTAGAAATGCACAAGTTCAAAGAGTGGATAAAACAGTGGGTATAAATAGCAAACGGCCGTTTACTTAAAATAGGAGCTTGAACTCCTTTAAATTTCCCAGCCATGTTTGAGTCGCCATCGCATCCCTGTCCGCAAAGATCTTGATAGCTCAGCCCCAGTATCTTGAGTTCATCATCGATGGCTTCTGCAATCGAAGTGCCAGTAGTTGACTTAAGCTCAGTAAAACCCAGAAAGCCTTCTTTGGTAACAAATGTCTCTATGTCGATGTACTTAATACAAAATGTCATCTGTTCGTTAGTGGTGACATGAATTGTTTCATCACACATAATGCTAAAAAAATTTAGCCTTTTTCACATCCCTCGATATTTAGGAGCGAGTAGTGTCACCAATGCAATGTATGACTTCGTTTTGGACTGTATTACTTATCATAGAACTGTTTCGGCGACATTTACTGAAATGATGTTTTAAATCTTCATCTCCAGCATCCACACGAGAAGCCAAAAGATACTGAAACACTCCATGTTTCCCCGCTAGAAGATTATCAGTTTTTTTCTTCTTTTAGCTGAGGAATTAAACGATGATCACGATGTCCTCGTAAAGGTAGGTTGTTTCTAGCACATAGGACTGTAGTCTTTATAATAGGCCTCAAGCGTTTCCGGTTTTCTTCAGTAACTGAAGATTTCTTGGTGTCGAGGACAACAGCAATACTTCTTTTGCTCTATTTCATAGACGTGCTGAACTCTGTAGCCTTCGCCACGGAAAATTTGCGGTAGTTTGTGTTTTCATGATGACGAAGATCTTCTGTAGCCTTTTTGTATTTGACAAATGGTTCTTTAATTGTGTTTTCAAAGCCTATAAAAATAAACTAAAAATGTCTTAGGTAAAAAATTAAGTGAAGAAAAAATAGTGCAAACACCAAACCTTGTAAGCACTCGAACTGTTAGCAACATAGAAGTTTTTGCTGAGAAACCAAGCCAGAAAACTATTTGAGTAATTATGTTTTGTATTACAAGTGTTTCCCATTAAAAACGACACCTTCAAGTTATTTAAGTTTTTTACCAAGACAGATAAAGGTCTGAATTATTTTGAATAATGGAAAACTGTAAATGTAGCTGGGAGCCGATTCTGGCACCTGAAGGAGGAAACAGAACACATGCAGTGCAAAATCCACCACGTAACATTTTGGTGTATGAAAGCCAATTGTACTGGCTGATTCATTCATGCCTAAATCTTCGGTTTTTGCTTTCCTTCTAATGGAGTAGGAAAAGAAAAGTTTACGGGAGTGTTCTAAATATTCTTTAAAAACTAATCTTCTCATCTTCACATAAGGCGCCTTTAACAGTCTTCATGTGTCATATGGGTCATAACATGTTTCATTTCTTTCTGGCCTTTCTTCCTGTGAGTTAAATATGCTTTAAATGTCAGTATTATGTACAAGTGGCTCAACACAAAAGTATATAGCGTTATTTACACACATAAATAATTTTTATGACCACTAAAAGTTACCATTTGTCTTCCAAAACATTAACATTAACCCATATCCCTAGGTCTTGACTACCAGCCGAAGTCACCCGACTTCTACCAATTCAGGACTAGGGAATGGGACTGTCAAAATACAGTTTAAACATTATAACTTTATTTGTTTGTGAAACCGGTTCGTGAAGGGTATTTATGAATCCAAGAATACGTAAAAATCTAAGTTTCTCTTAATTTAGCGACCTTTGCCTGGAAGTTTTGTTTACAAATGTTCCTATGGCAAGGCTTCAAAATTTAACACGACTTCAGCGATCTATGTCAACGAAGATCGTTGGTTGATTCCGCGTTGTGACATCAGTCGATCGCAGTCAGATTAACAACAGCAAAACCAGGGAAGATTCCGCATCACATTACTTACTGCACCCCTATAATCTTTCTTCTAGTAGACTGAAAAGCTATTAGAAACTTCTGAAACGCTTTCATGTGTTTATAGACTATTACTGGAAGTTGGTATCGTTGAGAAAGAAAGCTTTGAATAATTTTGTCGATATTATTAACACCAAAAATACGTAAGGCCAGCTATAGTAAAAAATACAACAATAAAGTGTTATATTTCAATACAAATTAATTAAATAATGCTGGTTTGTGCAAAAAATATTTTACATCCTTATAGACGAATGGTGTCTTTGAAAAATGATCTCACTTTTAATGTTTTCCATTAGTCATATTCTTACCTTTAGTTATTGATAAAGATAATATCGCTAATCTTAGTTAATTAAACTAATAACTACTAATAAAAATTACAATAACACGAAGGTAGTATTACTTAAAATTAAGAAGATATGATCCTTACCAGTTGTTTTGTGTTATCGAAATTGTAGTCTGTAGATGCGGAAGCCTGTGACGGTTCCAATTCTGTAGCGCAAGCTTCAGATTCATTACGAGAGTTTTTGGACCTACGCTCAGGTTTTCCAAAATAATCCGTTAGCTTGCGATTCATTGTGGCGTCTTTAATCACTCACTCCAATCACTAATACACTATTATTCCAGAAAAAATTGATACTTCACGACACATGATTCGGTCACACTACTCAGTTACGCATTTCAGTAATATCAGTATTCGCAACCGGAAGACAAGTGTTCGTGACAGCGCGTGGAAGGTTTGGAAGGACCACCGACTGTTTCTAATAATCGATTGGTCAATCGATTGTTTGTTCGTCCAGTCGGTTTCTTCACTCGGTTGCAGCCGTTATATGAATTTTACACTCAGTTTCCGGGTTTTACTTATTTTATTTACATTCTCTTTCAGACTTTTTGGTTGTCAATTTTTGGTTGGTTTTTAAAGTTTAATATCAGATGCTGCGCTGTAAATTATGTCTATGTAAATGGATCATAACTTTCTAACACGTTGCTGAAATACGTATGATCAAAGTTGTAAAGATGGTTTTGGAACACCCTGGATTTTCCTCACTTCTTTACTGAGACAATGAGACGCCAGCAGCAATCGGCGATCGTACGCACCGCGACGTCGCCCCGCCCGCCAGACACCTGGGTAGTTTAAATGTCATTTGCCTTCAAATCACTGAGCTGTATTAAAACGGACTTAATTTACGTTCATATACCTTACTACAAACGCGTACTACGTATGAACACGAACCTCTCTATATTGCGCCTTCACAAATTCCTGTTACTCTCGTGTGTAGTTTACATCTACTGACCGGTAGGTGGCGCGCGCCCGCTGGCGTTGCCAGCACTGCAACGCGTCTACAGAATGTGTGCGCCCGGGAAAATAATACGATTTGACCCAGATGTCCGGCAGTTTTGCAGTTTTTGTCTGGGGTCAACAATTTAAGTGTTGGTAGGCATACCCGGAATATTTAGCTTTCTTAATTATTGTAAGTGGTACTTTAATATACATCCAATGTGGCTCAAATGGCTCTGAGCACTATGCGACTTAACTTCTGAGGTCATCAGTCCCCTAGAACTTAGAACTAATTAAACCTAACTAGCCTAAGGACATCACACACATCCATGCCCGAGGCAGGATTCGAACCTGCGACCGTAGCGGTCGCTCGGCTCAAGACCGTAGTGCCTAGAACCGCACGGCCACTCCGGCCGGCACATCCTATGTATATCAATAAATAATATGACGTCCATTTTAAGTTAAATGATATGTATTGGTTTAGATAGTAATATATTTGCCGCTCTTGTTTGAAATACATTGCAACCTATACTACTAAATAATTACAAAAAATGATTGAATCTGTTGAAGTAATATATTCTCTGATTCCAAAGTCATTTCATGCAGTATAATATGATAATCCACGGGGAGGGGGACTATAGCCTCCATAGCGCCACCGCCCCTGTATCATTAGCTGTGGCGCTACTTTCGTTGCATGTGTGAACCCAGCTTAAAGATTACAAGCAGGCATGAGTGTGCGAATTCATATGGACATAAAAGTCCATTCTCATTTCATACATCTAATGTAATGAAATCTCGGTATTGGGCATTCATTTAAGGGTTATTAAATTAAATTTTGACTAAATTATGATATCTGTGTCTTCTGCTAGGTGTGTAAATGTAATTGAAACTGTGTATGTCCTGACTGCATCTTTACAATAAAATTGTCTACAGATGAATTAATCAATAAATAAATGCACAGATCCATGACGGTCGTTACGCCACTTCACTTCACCTCCTGATACCCACCCACCCCAAAAAATATGAGAGGTATTTATAATTTCCAAATTCCGCAGCTAACGTTCTGGGAACAAAAGACATTGGAGCTAACGATTAACACAGGATATTTCGTTTTTGCTTGCATCAGGCCCTGCCCATACAGACAGGCTTATGGCTTGATTTGTTAACTTTCTAGTAAGGAAAAGGTACACATTCATGGACTTGACTACACCTGCCATAAACAACAAATTCAACAAATTTCACGAGTCCACGCTCAGAAGTGGCAAACAAGAAGTTGAGTAAGAGAAGGACCAGCCACTAAGGAAAAATAAAAAAAAAATAAAAAAAAGAAAACCCAGAAAGAGTGAATTCCAGAACATGTTGAGTTGATAGTTGATGGTTGGAGAGACAATATCGCGATTACGGGTGTTTTGTGTAAACCAGCTGTACATGTTTGCCACTCATGTTTCGTGTATTCAGATGGTGTTAACCCCTTCAGCATTAGCTAAGGCCTGGTGCACTGAAGCACCGAGGCTGATAGTCATACAATAAATGACATCATAAGGACGGCTGTAGGTGTTTCATTCTCTTACATCTAGAACATAGGCGGAGACCAGTGAAAGAAACGGCATTCCACTCATGTACACTCTCGTATAGCAAACCTGTGTTTACAAAGGTAATACTTACTGATTTCGACTTTATGTTGTGTAAATTATGTTGTTAGAGTTGTGATTGCACCCGTAGTCTCAGACCAAATGCAACGAACTATATCGAACAAAATGAAAAGAAAAAGGGGGTAGCGTCTTTGATTCATAAATAAAACTCCTTCGGTCCCGGGTTCGAATCCCGTCGCTGCTTAAATATCGACTAGTAATCTGCATTGGTAGCCGAAAACCTCCGGCATAAAAAGTCACCCCTCATTCTGCCTACGGTCTTGTAAGGGAGGGCGGAGGAGAGGACAGAGGTTCAGGGCACTCTCTTGTTCTTGGCGTGGAAAATTGACCCTAAAGGCGGAAGAATCAGCAATGATCGTCGGCATGAGGATGCAGAAGGCAATGGATACCACTGCATTAAAGACACATAACGTTTATCCACAGGAAATGTGGCCTGTGACTGAAAAAAAGTATCATGATGATGAAACTTCTTGGCAGATTAAAACTGTGTGCCGGACCGAGACTCGAACTCGGGACCTTTGCCTTTCGCGGGCAAGTGCTCTACCGACTGAGCTACCCAAGCACGACTCACGCCCCGTCCTCGCAGCTTTAATTCCGCCAGGACCTTTGAGGACGGGGCGTGAGTCGTGCTTGGGTAGCTCAGTCGGTAGAGCACTTGCCCGCGAAAGGCAAAGGTCCCGACTTCGAGTCTCGGTCCGGCACACAGTTTTAATCTGCCGGGAAGTTTCATATCAGCGCACACTCCGCTGTAGAGTGAAAATTTCATTCTGTCATGATGATCTCTCCATTGACAACAGATTCCGGAACAGTCCTCCATTCGGATCTCCTGGAGGGGACTGCTAACGGGGAGGTTACCATGAGAAAAAGATTGAATAATCAACGGAAGGATAACGTTATACGAGTCGGGGCGTGGAATGTCAGAAGCTTGAACGTGGTAGGGAAACTAGAAAATCTGAAAAGGGAAATGCAAAGTCTCAATTTAGATATAGTAGGGGTCAGTGAAGTTTCATATCAGCGTACACTCCGCTGTAGAGTGGAAATTTCATTCTATCATGATGATCTCTCCATTGACAACAGATTCCGGAACAGTCCCCCATTCGGATCTCCTGGAGGGGGCTGCTAACGGGGAGGTTACCATGAGAAAAAGATTGAATAATCAACGGAAGGATAACGTTATACGAGTCGGGGCGTGGAATGTCAGAAGCTTGAACGTGGTAGGGAAACTAGAAAATCTGAAAAGGAAAATGCAAAGTCTCAATTTAGATATAGTAGGGGTCAGTGAAGTTTCATATCAGCGCACACTCCGCTGTAGAGTGAAAATTTCATTCTATCATGATGATCTCTCCATTGACAACAAATTCCGGAACAGTTCCCCATTCGGATCTCCTGGAGGGAACTGCTAACGGGGAGGTTACCATGAGAAAAAGATTGAATAATCAACGCAAGGATAACGTTATACGAGTCGGGGCGTGGAATGTCAGAAACTTGAACGTGGTAGGGAAACTAGAAAATCTGAAAAGGGAAATGCAAAGTCTCAATTTAGATATAGTAGGGGTCAGTGAAGTGAAGTGGAAGGAAGACAAGAAATTCTGGTCAGATGAGTATAGGGTAATATCAACTGCAGCAGAAAATGGTATAATGGGAGTAGGATTAGTTATGAATAGGAAGGTAGGCAAGAGGGTGTGTTACTGTGAACAGTTCAGTGACCGGGTTGTTCTAATCAGAATCGACAGCAGACCAACACCGACAACGATAGTTCAGGTATACATGCCGACGTCGCAAGCTGAAGATGAACAGATAGAGAAAGTGTATAAGGATGTTGAAAGGGTAATACAGTATGTAAAGGGGGATGAAATTCTAATAGTCATGGGAGACTGGAATGCAGTTGTAGGGGAAGGAGAAAGGAAAAGGTTGCAGGAGAATATGGGCTTGGGAAAAGGAATGAGAGAGGAGGAAAACTAACTGAGCTCTGTAACAAGTGTCAGCTAGTAACAGCGAAAACTCTGTTCAGGAATCACAAGAGGAGGAGGTATACTTGAAAAAGGCCGGGTGATACGGGAAGATTTCAGTTAGATAACATCATGGTCAGGTAGAGATTCCGAAACCAGATACTGGATTGTAAGGCGTACCCAGGAGCAGACATAGACTCAGATCACAATACAGTAGCGATAAAAAGTAGGCTGAAGTTTAAGACGTTAGTCAGGAACAATCAACACGCAAAGAAGTGGGATACGGAAGCACTAAGGAATGACGAGATACGGTTAAAGTTCTCTAAGGCTATAGATACAGCAATAAGGAATAGCGCAGTAGGCAGTACAGTTGAAGAGGAATGGACATCTCTAAAAATTGCCATCACAGAAGTTGGAAGGAAAAAATTGGTACAAAAAGGTAACTGCGAAGAAACCATGGGTAACAAAAGAAAGGAGGAAGCACAAAAATGTTCCGGGAAACTCAGGAATAGAGAAATACAGGTCGCTGAGGAATGAACCAAATAGAAAGTGTAGGGAAGGTAAGACAAAATGGCTGCAGTAAAAATGTGAAGACATCGAAAAAGTAATGATTGTCGGAAGGACAGACTCAGCATACAGGAAAGTCAAAACAACCTTCGGTGACATTAAAAGCAAGTGTGATAACATTAAGAGTGCAACGGGAATTCCACTGTTAAATGCTGAGGAGAAAGCGGATAGGTGGAAAGAATGCATTGAAAGCCACTATGAGGGGGAAGATTTGTCTGATGTGATACAAGAAGAAACCGGAGTTGATTTAGAAAGATAAGTGATCCAGCACAAGAATCAGAAAATTTAACAGAACTTTGGAGGACTTATGATCAAATAAAGCAGTAGGTATAGATAACATTTCACCAGAATTTCTAAAATCATTGGGGGAAGTGGCAACAAAACGACTATTCACGTTGGTGTGTAAAATGTATGAGTCTGGCGACATACCACCTGACTTTCAGAAAAGCATCATCCACACAATTCCGAAGACGGCGAGACCTGACAAGTGCGAGAATTACCGCACAATTAGCTTAACAGCTCATGCATCCAAGTTGCTGACAAGAATAATATACAGAAGAATGGAAAAGAAAATTGAGGATGCGCTAGATGACGATCAGTTTGGTTTTAGGAAAGGTAAAGGCACGAGAGAGGCAATTTTGACGTTGCAGTTAATAATGGAAGCAAGACTAAAGAAAAATCAAGACACGTTCATGGGATTTGTCGACCTGGAAAAAGAGTTTGACAATATAAAATAGAGCAAGATGTTCGAAATTCTGACATAGCAGGGGTAAACTGTAGGGAAAGACGTATAATATACAATATGTACAACAGCCAAGAGGGAATAATACGAGTGGACGAGGAAGAAGGAATTGTTTGTATTAAAAAGGGTATAAGAAAAGGATGTAGCCTTTCGCCCCTGCTGTTCAACCTGTGCATCGAGAAAGCAATGAAGGAAATAAAAGAAAGGTTCAGGAGTGGAATTAAAATTCAAGGTGAAAGGATATCAATGATACGATTCGCTGATGACATTGCTATCCTGAGTGAAAGTGAAGAAGAATTACATGATCTGCGGAACGGAATGAACATCTCATGAGTACAGAGTATGGTTTGAGAGTAAATCGAAGAAAGACGAAGGTAATGAGAAGTAGTAGAAATGAGCACAGCGAGAAACTTAACATCAGGATTGATGGTCACGATGTAGATGAAGTTAAGGAATTCTGCTACCTAGGCAGTAAAATAACCAACGACGGACGGAGCAAGGAGGACATCAAAAGCAGACTAGCAATGGCAAAAAGGGCATACCTGGTCAAGAGAAGTCTACTAATATCAAATATCAGCCTTAATTTGAGGAAGAAATTTCTGTGAATGTACGTCTGGAGTACAGCATTGTATGGTAGTGAAACATGGACTGTGAGAAAACCGGAACAAAAGAGAATCTAAGCATTTGAGACGTGGTGCTACAGACGAATGTTGAAAATTAGGTGGACTGATAAGGCAAGGAACGAGGAGGTTCTGCATAGAATCGGAGAAGAAAGGAATATGTGGAAAACACTGATGAGAAAGGACAGGATGATAGGACACCTGATAAGACATGAAGGAATGACCTTCTTTGTAATAGAGGGAGCCGCAGAGGGCAAAATCTGTAGAGGAAGGCAGAGATTGGAATACATCCAGCAAATAATGAAGGTGTATGTTGCAAGTGCTACTCTGAGATGAAGAGGTTATCTCAGGAGAGGAATTCGTGGTGGGCCGCATCAAACCAGTCAGAAGACTGATGGCAAAAAAAAGTTTGTAGTTGTTAAATAAAATTGCATGTCATGTACTTCTCAAATTTTTGGACGTATGTTTTCCAAACGCTGTATTTTCCTGATAGCAATTTCTTGGAGCTTGCGCTGTATTAAGCACTCATGTAAACAGTTCGTTACTGCTATATCAACGCATTGCTTAGTGTAATTAAAGATTTTATTTTTATTATATTGAAATGTTTGGCATATTAATATAGTTATTAAAATTTTAGGCATCTGTAGCATGTTATGACTGGGGGCTATTGAAAGTCAGTAACAAACTATGATCCCGTCCTCCTACTTCCTTACCCCCCCCCCCCCCCATCCCCCAGAATAAAGCACTGGATCAGGAGAGTGTATTTCTGTGTGTGTGTGTGTGTGTGTGTGTGTGTGTGTGTGTGTAACATACATTAGAATGTAACTTGCACAATACATTGTCTTCGACCTTCACGTTTCAGAAGCTGGAGGAAAGGATGATTTCCGTAACCCATAAAAAGTCTCCTGCGTCAGATGATGTTTTCCACTCAAAGCAATAGTATCTGACTTCGACCTCGTAAGTGTAATGGGTGTTGCAAAAATGTCAAAATAACAAAATTGACAGAAAAATTAACTTTCAGTCGCTTACCCGATAGTAAATCAATGCTCGGCAAAATCTAAGGGCACCTTTGTAGGAAATCTGTGTGAGAGACTTCATAAAAAGTATATTATCGACATTAGCAAGGTGTCTGAATCGAAACTTTGACTTAAAACAAATGCAGTTCGCTTGAAAATATTTAAATCGGCATAACTGTAAATGATATACGATTTAATCACCAGAATTAATTTGAGCGATAGTCAAACAACATGAGTTTTAATGTGACGTTACTTTCCATAACATAGCTGTTTGCATTTAATACGGAACCACAGCGAACACCTACCCAGCTATGAAGAAGTTGTTAGGCGAGTGTGGGGGTTCCACATCTGCACCTATCCCCAGAAATACGGATATGACCCAAAGCGGTTCCGACTACTACCTATGGTAATACTGCATGCCGTGTAGCGGCGTTTCAGATCTGTGAAGCGGTAAAAAAAATTGTACAAGAGCACCAGAGACGGAAGGAGAATCATTCCAGAGACGATTTTTCTGCCATCAGTTTTCTGACTAGTTTGATATGCCACAAATTCCTCTCGTGTGTCAACCTCTTCATCTCAGAGTAACATCTGTTCCCTACATCTTCAATTACTTCTTAGATGTACTCCAATCTCTTCCCCTAATGTTTTTACCCTCCACACCTCTCTCAAGTACCGTTGCATGCCAAGGCAACAAACGGTTAAAATGTTGGTAGTCCAGGAATGAAGCTATCTCGCTTACATTACAGCGGTGTCGACAAAAGGCGGCCATGAAGAATAAGTTTCGCAACCGAGAGTAGGTCAGAGGACAATACAGCATCAGCGCTGTTGACGAGCCAAACAGCGGACCCCAACAGAAATGTAGTGTGGCGAAGCAGCTGGACAGGATGACGTCGCCTTCGTTATGTGACAAAAGAAACGCTATTGCTAATGCAACACACGATACCAATAGCTTTTGTTAACGATTTCTGTACTATAAAAAGCTCGTTAAACAAGAACAGCAGAGTGAGAACCACTGATACCTTCGTAATAGCAAGACCTATGCTGTGACGGCATAGCCACTGCTTCACACGGTAAATACCCCAGCATTTTAGATTGTAAGGCTGTTAGTCAGACAGATTGATGGTGTACATAACGTTCACACGCATTCCCCTGATTACAGTAAAGTGACATCTGGCCCAAGTTTGTTGTAGATTTCCTGCACGCCACTAACAATGACAGCTTACGGAATATCAGACCAGCTGTGTGGCTGAAGAGTTTTTAGCAAATAGAACACATCATGTTGTTCTCAATGGAGAGAGGTCTACAGACGTTAAAGTAAACTCTGGCGTGTCACAGGGGAGTGTTATGGGACCATTGCTTTTCACAATATATATAAATACCTAGTAGATAGTGTCGGAAGTTCCATGCGGCTTTTCGCGGATGATGCTGTAGTATACAGAGAAGTTGCAGCATTAGAAAATTGCAGCGAAATGCAGGAAGATCTGCAGCGGATAGGCACTTGGTGCAGGGAGTGGCAACTGACCCTTAACATAGACAAATGTAATGTATTGCGAATACATAGAAAGAAGGATCCTTTATTGTATGATTATATAATACCGGAACAAACACTGGTAGCAGTTACTTCTGTAAAATATCTGGGAATATGCGTACAGAACTATTTGAAGTGCAATGGTCATATAAAACTAATTGTTGGTAAGGCGGGTATCAGGTTGAGATTCCTTAGAAAATGTAGTCCATCAACAAAGGAGATGGCTTACAAAACACTCGTTCGACCCATACTTGAGTATTGCTCATCAGTGTGGGATCCGTGCCAGATCGGTTTCACGGAGGAGATAGAGAGGATCCAAAGAAGAGCGGCGCGTTTCGTCACAGGGTTATTTGGTAAGCGTGCTAGCGTTACGGAGATGTTTAGCAAATTCAAGTGGCAGACTCTGCAAGAGAGGCGCTCTGCATCGCGGTGTAGGTTGCTGTCCAGGTTTCGAGAGTGTGCGTTTCTGGATGAGGTATCGAATATATTGGTTCCCCCTACTTATACCTCCCGAGGAGATCACGAATGTAAAATTAGAGAGATTCGAGCGCGCACAGAGGCTTTGCGACAGTCGTTCTTCCCGCGAACCATACGCGACTGGAACATGAAAGGGAGGTAATGCAGTGGCACGTAAAGTGCCCTCCGCCACACACCGTTGGATGGCTTGCGGAGTATAAATGTAGATGTAAATATAGCCAGAGAGATGGCTACCTTTCGCTAATCGTCCGTTGCAGCATTTGCCGCTGTCACAGATGGGTGGACTCGGGGGCCTTCCCTATTGTGCCAGGTCAGGACACAAGCGTTGCTGATACTTCGGCTGTCTGGCCAGCGTCTACGTGAACGACAGACCAAGATCGTCGTGCTACATGGCTACACGACAACCATCATCGCAGTTCAACGGATGAAGAAGAATGACGGTGAGTAAGAGGGGACAGAGCACCCACGAAATTGGCATTTGTTAAGTCCAACACAGGTGCCGCCTTCCCTAGCTGCTGGGGAAGTGCAGTAGAGCCAGTGCCCGAGCCACCGTGGGAAGGGCAAACCACCACAGCAGCAGCCGGCCAGGAAAGGAGACTGCGGCATCAACTACTCTGAGCGGGCTGAAAGCTGGTTACGACGCGAATCCTCGATAGGTATCGACGGCCGATGTCAACAGCGAGTCAAGACACTGACTGTTACTTATGGGAATTAGTTATTAAATTCTGAATCTTCCTCCCCTGACGCTACCGGAGACAACAGGCCGCCACCATCCTTGCGAGAAAAACTGGTAAGGAGTGAACTGGGAGAGAGCCTCCTAACACAGAACCACCTCTACTTCCGCCCTCCTAACAGTCACCTCTTGCAAAGTTAGGTGTCAGGAACTGATCGTGCTTTTGACACTTGCAGCATGAGAACAGAAGTCTGTATGAAGTGTTTCGTACCGGAGCCACACCAGCAGGTACAACAATTGTGGGGTGAGTCACTGAAAAGCTTTATTGCACACACAAACATGTTTTGATTGTGATCATGTACAGAACAGGACGCACTGAGTTGAGGGTTACTTGTAGACCCACAGATGTATCTGAATTTAAGGGGAATGATAGTGAAGTGTGTGTAGTAAAATTTGTACTTTGTGTGGCCACAGCCCACTTGTTGGAAGTATGGGTACGCAAAAGACGACTGTGTTAAGTATCGTTGGGTGTCGATGAGACGAAGTAGTAAGTAATTTTTCGTATTATTGACAGTGTATATTGTGTGTTGTGTGACAAGCTTACGGCGATAGAAAAGAAAATTGCACAAATATGACACAAACATGAGTAAATACTACAGCAGACACGGTATCAGCTCTGACACAGCAGGTTAAATAATTAAGGGAACAGAACTAGCAAATGGCTCAGCAGTTATGTAATCAAACGAGAGATTATTCACAATCAGATTGTACTGAAGTTAAATCAGCACTAGCAGTAACTTCCCCATCTGTGGAGCCTGTAGCCACTTGTCTTGTTTCGCTTTTTTTCTGGAAAATCACTGGAGGAAGTCACTATTTTTAATCAGTACATGTTACCCGCAGCCAGCGTGTGCAGCAAGTCTGAACAAAAATCATGGCAGATGTCCAAATTGCACTTGTCGGGTGAGGCTAATACGTGAATTATGTACCAAGGGTTTTGAGTAAGATAACCACATTTACAAAACTGACAAATGGCTTAAAGCAACGGTACACAAAACAAAATAGCGCTTGTTTGTTTGCATTAAAATTAAGTAAGTTGAGACAAGTGCCAAACGAGACTGTAGAAACATTTTCAGGCAGGACACGCAAGTTGAACTTCCAAACGTATGAGTTGACTAAGAAACCGGACGCTGATGCAGTTTTATTGAGAGAGGCTGAGGATAGGGGGCTAGATGTGTTCCTCAGGGGAATTTCTCCATAATTTTCTCGCATAGTGAGAAAGGAAAATCTGTAAGACGTAGCAGCAATGCTGCATGTAGCTACTTGCCTGCAAGAGCTAGGCAGTGCTACTAAGCCTCAGAATGATTAGGAAATCAAAGATAGAACGTTACCACTGTGGAAGAAAAGCACTGTGTCGCCAAGCACACCGTTTTGCTTGTCATCGGGTTGGGCATAAGGCAGAGTAGCGTCGATCAAAGAGACAGGGTAATTATAATGGGAAAAAGAAGTCGTTAAACAATGGTAATCTTCCATCTATCAAGAAGCGTCCCCATCAAATAGAACTGCACAAGAAGCGCACACAGCGATGGATTGTTCATTGGTGGCTTGGTTGAAAGGGGAACAGTGTCAAGTTTTGGTAGATACAGGGGCACACATATCAGTTGCCTGTCTGGGCGTCATGGATGAGCGTAGACTACAAGAACCAAGGTACAGGATGCACACAATAGGCAGCAATGCAGTTCATTCAGTCAGGGCAACAAGCCTCACGTTTCTAAGTTGGAAACACAAAGTTTCATGAGCAAATGGAAGTGCTGCCAGCTGTCAGACAAGGTATCGCTGCAATACTTAAGTTAAACTTTCCGGTTAGCATTGTGCTAGAATCAGCCTTTTCCGAAGGATGATTGAACTCGATGGTAAATTATTGTGTTGGGTACAACAATTGGGAATCTTACACTATCTCAAGACTCATCCACTGGAAAGGCAGCATCGAATAAATTGTGTGTATGTGCATTAAAAGTTGTTTTGCAAGACAGAGTACGAGCAGGTACAGGAAAACCAATCTGGATGCCAGTAGATATTAATATTCCACAGGATAAAGTGTGTTTGGTAGAACCACTAGCAAGCTAGTTCTGTACATAGGTATATACGAGGGCAGTTCAATAAGTAATGCAACACATTTTTTTTCTCGGCCAATTTTGGTTGAAAAAACCTGAAATTTCTTGTGGAATATTTTCAAACATTCCCGTTTCGTCTCGTATAGTTTCATTGACTTCCGACAGGTGGCAGCGCTGTACGGAGCTGTTACAATGGCGTCTGTAGCGGATGTGCGTTGCAAACAACGGGCAGTGATCGAGTTTCTTTTGGCGGAAAACCAGGGCATCTCAGATATTCATAGGCGCTTGCAGAATGTCTACGGTGATCTGGCAGTGGACAAAAGCACAGTGAGTCGTTGGGCAAAGCGTGTGTCATCATCGCCGCAAGGTCAAGCAAGACTGTCTGATCTCCCGCGTGCGGGCCGGCCGTGCACAGCTGTGACTCCTGCAATGGCGGAGCGTGCGAACACACTCGTTCGAGATGATCGACGGATCACCATCAAACAACTCAGTGCTCAACTTGACATCTCTGTTGGTAGTGCTGTCACAATTGTTCACCAGTTGGGATATTCAAAGGTTTGTTCCCGTTGGGTCCCTCGTTGTCTAACCGAACACCATAAAGAGCAAAGGAGAACCATCTATGCGGAATTGCTTGCTCGTCATGTGGCTGAGGGTGACAATTTCTTGACAAAGATTGTTACAGGCGATGAAACATGGGTTCATCACTTCGAACCTGAAACAAAACGGCAATCAATGGAGTGGCGCCACACCCACTCCCCTACCAAGAAAAAGTTTAAAGCCATACCCTCAACCGGTAAAGTAATGGTTACAGTCTTCTGGGACGCTGAAGGGGTTATTCTGTTCGATGTCCTTCCCCATGGTCAAACGATCAACTCTGAAGTGTATTGTGCTACTCTTCAGAAATTGAAGAAACGACTTCAGCGTGTTCGTAGGCACAAAAATCAGAACGAACTTCTCCTTCTTCATGACAACGCAAGACCTCACACAAGTCTTCGCACCCGAGAGGAGCTCACAAAACTTCAGTGGACTGTTCTTCCTCATGCACCCTACAGCCCCGATCTCGTACCGTCGGATTTCCATATGTTTGGCCCAATGAAGGACGCAATCCGTGGGACGCACTACGCGGATGATGATGAAGTTATTGATGCAGTACGACGTTGGCTCCGACATCGACCAGTGGAATGGTACCGTGCAGGCATACAGGCCCTCATTTCAAGGTGGCGTAAGGCCGTAGCATTGAATGGAGATTACGTTGAAAAATAGTGTTGTGTAGCTAAAAGATTGGGGAATAACCTGGTGTATTTCAATGCTGAATAAAACAACCCCTGTTTCAGAAAAAAAATGTGTTACATTACTTATTGAACTGCCCTCGTACATGTACAAGAGATATTAAGAGAAAGGTTATAGTGGCAATAAGTCTGGATAATATTTGGGGAAGTTGAAGTTAGTCTTCCAAAGGAATTACTAATCGCCACATTATAGATTATCAAAGTGGAAGATATTGAGGATTCTAGGGTACAAGGTAGAACAGAGTGAACCGTCGACATACAAAGTCTTTTAGAAAAGTACCTGAACCTTTTTTTTCTTTTGTGGATACCTGACGGAATTGAATCTAGCGTGCTTGCATGAGCTGACCTTGAACCTTCGTGCATATGCATGAATTTTTCCCATCTGTCGATAGCGTCGGTTGCTAGCAAGCAGCAGTTGAGTGAGGTAGTGCGTAGTGCTTGCTTCAGTTTTTCATTACAAGAGAAATGACAGAAAGATTGGAGCAACACTACTGCATAAAATTTTGTCAGAAACTGAGCACCATTCGGGAGATTCAGATGGCTTTCAGTGATGTGCTATGGGAGTCACACAGATAAAGGAGTGGTATAACCGGTTTAAGGACAGCTGTACATCGGTGGAGAGTGAGGCATGCTCTGGTCGGTCATCAACATGCTGAAATGATCAGGTGATTGCCAAAGTGAACTCTGTGGTGATGTGGGACCGTTGTGTGGGTATCAGAGAAATTGTGGAAGAGGTAGACATCAGCACTTTTGCGGTACATTCCATTGTGACCGAAGATTTGGCCATGTAGAAAGTGTCGGTGAATGTCAGAAGAGAATGGCGGAGCACAAGCAGCTTCCGTTGAAGTCTCATGGGACATGTGACTTCGTTAACACACAATCACTGGGTGTACGGGTAAGACTTGTAAACCAAATCCCAATCATCACAGGGGAAGCGTTCCTCGTCACCAAGACCAATGAAGGCTGACCAAGTGCGCGGCAACATCAAAGTAATGCTGACTGCTTTCTTTGACTCCCGTGAGTACACCACGAGTACGCAACTCAGGGTCAATCAATCACCAAAGAGTACTACAGGGATGTCCTCCGTCGTCTACGTGATACTGTATGGCGCAAGTGACCGGACTTGGAGTCAACAGGAAATTGGTGCCTCCATCATGTCAATGCTCCAGCACATTCCTCACACTTGATTCAGAATATTTTGGCGAAAAACCAGATTTCTATGGTTCAACAGGTACCTTGCTCCCTTGGTCCTCTGCGATTTCTGGCTGTTCCCCAAACTCATGAGGCCACTGAATGGAATTCGATTTCAGACAAGAGAGGACATTATTGCAGGAATGGTGGCTGAGCTAAACTCCATTCAGAAAGCAGCTCCTTTGGAATGCTTCCAAGAATAGCGGCGCACTGGGAGAAGTGTGTGGAGTCCCAAGGGAACTACTTTGAGTTTGATTAAATGGTTCAAATGGCTCTGAGCACTATGGGACTTAACTGCAGTCGTCATCAGTCCATTAGAACTTAGAACTAGTTAAACCTAACTAACCTAAGGACATCACACACATCCATGCCCAAGGCAGGATTCGCACCTGCGACCGTAGCGGTCGCGCGGTTCCAGACTTTAGCGCCTAGAACCGCTCGGCCACTCCGGCCGGCGAGTTTGATTAGGTGTCCATCGCTCCAGGTAACCCAGTTTTTTCATCCCAGCCAAAGGCCGGATACTTTTTTAACAGACCTTGTATCTGAGTTGCGAGAAAAAGTAAAGTATCTTAATGGTGAGAATAGATCGTTAATGGTATCAGTGTTAATAGGATACAAGTATTTGTTCAATCCGCAAGGAGTGTTACCTGCTACACTGATCACACTGCAAAGAATACCAAGAAGCAATCGTCCACCGGCATTTATAAGACAGTGTTGGGTACCTTAAGTACTGACAACCTTTAGTAGAGCAATTAATGGACCAGCAGTTAACATATGGGGTTATAGAACATAGTGATAGTTCATGGTCAGCGAGCATAGTAATTGTACCAAAAAAGTCACCGGATGGAACAAAAAGTATCGGTTTTGTTGCGGCTATAGATTCTTAATTTAAAAAATGGTAACAGATGCATATCTGAGCCCTAATATCACTGACATGCTAGTTGATTTAGATCAGTGTAAATTCTTTTCAAATCTAGATTTAAAACATGGATATCGTCAAATAGAGGTACATTCTGAGGATAGACCGAAAACAGCACTTACCATGTCTTCTGGTCACTATCAATATTGTAGAATGACTTTTGGGTTGAAAAACACACTATCTACATTTCAGCGTGTGTTGTTGGAGTCCTCAGAGGTTTAAGACCAAACAATTGCATGATCTGTTTAGATGATATATCTGTATTCGCAAAAATCCTATACGAGCATGTTCGGCATTTCGAGACAGTATTTGACGGATTGAAAAAGACTCGACTTGCACTTAGTGTTAATAAATGTCACTTTGCACAATCACAAGTAAACCGTCTGGGGCATGTGATTAGCTAAGATGGAGAAAGGACAGATCCGCACCTTACGTCAGCAGCACATGACTTTCAGGTCCCTCAGACGCTTAAGTAATTACAATCTTTCCTTGAATTAGCAAATTACTACAGATAATTTATAAAGAAGTTTGCTGAAGTGGCACAACAAATAAAAAAATTAATGCGAGAAAGTATTACATTTAGCTGAACACCTGATTATCAGAAAGTATTTCAAAATTTAAAAGGCGATTTTCCATATTTCACAAAATAATTTCTATTGTTGTGTAGTGCAAGTGGTACAGCTTTAGGAGCTCATGCATCTCATCAGCTTAAGATGGCTGAGCAAAGTTATTCCACCGCTGGAAAGAAAGATGTTGGCGTTAATATGCGATAGTTTTTTTATTTTAGGTGCTATCAGTACAGATGTAAGTTCACAGTGATTAATGATCATGCAGCTTTAAAAGTGCTGCTAGGGCTAAAAGGTCCTTCAGTTCATCTAACAAGAAGAGCTTTGAAACTGAGTGAATTTCAATAAAATGTAATCCATAAACCGGGTGTTAAACACACAAATGCTGCACACTTAGTAGAAAGCGCTTGACCTCAAAGATCTGAAGAAAGCACAAGCAAGTGATAAAGAGTGTCAGGTGTAATGCAGTAATGCAGTCACAGTTTCTCATACAAGATGGGATATTGTATAGATCAACCAAGTGTGGATCATGTCTTGTAGTTCCACAAGCTTTGTGGAACAGAATTATTATGGAAAGTACATGATCGTATGTTATTCGGTCATGACTTCAAGAAATCAATGGATAGACGAGTTGCAGCAAGTTTCTGGTGGTGAGTAAGACAGGCTGATGTTCAACAGTATGTGAAGAACTGTATTCTGCATGTGCAATGTACTGATTTATGCCATCAAAAATTACAATTACAAAGAGTAACAGTGTCCAAACACCCATCTGAAATGATAAGAAACATATTTTGGGGCCATTTCACATGAGTCAATCGGGTAACTAATATGTATTGGCAGTTATCAGTCACTTCTCAACGTATTTAGTCATGCTAGCAGTACCAAATATGGAAGCAAGCACGGTAGCTCACACAATGGTAAATCATTGAATACTTAAATTCAGGGTACTGCAAACTATTATTACAGACCAATGGGCAAATTTCATGTCTGATCTCAGTAAGCAGTCGTGTTGCTAATTGAAAGTTAAGACATTACTTACGAGTCCACTCACCCACAGGCAAATGGTCATACGGAAAGAGTTTATACGACTTTATAAAGATGCTAAGGAATTACGTGAATTCTGGACACCTAAACAGGGGCATATATTTAGATTTCGTAGTCAGTGCCTACAATTCAAAAACTGACACAGGAGCACGGTTATCGCCTTATAAGTTTGTATATGTATGCAAATTTCCATCCCCAGTTTGATGTGGTTCAGCTAAGTTGGGAAAAGAAGATAAACACGTTAAGGTATTTCAAAAAGCTATAAAGGCAGTCAGGCAAAATGTAAAATAGGCCGACACAAAAGTGCTAGAACGTAGAGAGCATGTGGGGTTAGGTAATAGGAATTTAAAACAGTATCAGATAGATCAATGGGTATTGTTTGTGATCCATTACACTCCAAAGGGTAAGACAAAACATTTGACGATGTTTCAGGCTCCTTACCAGGTGGTTGAGGTAAAGTCACCTGTAAATACAAAGTTATAATTGCCTGGATGACCTTCAGTAATTCGTATCAGAAGAATGAAACCTTTTCACGAAACCATTGATTCCTTCCCTCAAGTACGAGCGGAAATGAGATGTACTAGAACTAGGAACCGAAAAGGTAAAGAAATACAGGAGAATAGGCCATATGGGTTCAGAATACAGAGCCATAAATGCAGAGTTACATGGGTAACAGTAGGATTATTTCTTTGTTTTAATTGATTTATGTAGTGCACTTAGAAACATAGGTATTTTTTAATTGTATTCCCACTTTTTTCCAGGGAGGAAGGGAGTGCATGTAAATGATTTCTTCTGTGTGACGGCGAGGATGACGCTTACACGGAGTTTAGCGAACGTTCTGTCTTGCTCATCTTCGGAGCAGAAGGAATTGTCAACCAGCCTCTCCACACTGGGGTTTTGTTCACACAGCAATCGGATGTGGGCCTCAGGAACCACGGATGGACATTGAGAGTCATCTTCGATAGCTGGGAGGTAAGAAAGTAAGTGAGAAGGTTAAAAGATATGTTGGTAAAAGTAATAAACAAGCAAAATGGGGCAATATGCCAGGGGATGAATATTATGAACTTAGTCTTCTATGTTAAACTGGGAGAGCAGTTGCAGTAAGTTATAGGTACACTTCAATATTGTCTAGTACAGAGGAAGTGAGGATGGCTGAATGCAGGTGGTAAAGTACTACAAACAGTTTGCAAAAACAGACATAATGTGTGATAGGATAACCGCAATCATTGATTAAACAATGTTACTTATAATCCGTCTTGATTGCAAGATATTTATTTATATGAGCGGTTTCGGTTCATCTAGAACCATATTAGCATGTGAAAGTTATTGTATTTGAACGGGTTACTCCTGTAACCGGAATATCATATCTGAAGATTGTTCTAGATGAACCGAAACCGGTCATATGAATAAATATCTTGCAATCAAGACGGGTTATAAGTAACACTACAAACACTGTTTAGTACAGCAGATAAAGATGATATTTCAAGTCTAAATAGTTTAAGTGACGCCGGGATAGAATTGGAAAGAATCCAAGATGCTGTCCACCATGCTACACACAAACAATTAAGCACTGTGCTGTTAACACCAGAACCATTTTTGCAAAGATTAGTGCAAGCAAAGCAGGAATTTCCCCCAGGTCTGCAGCACGTTATTTCCATAAATGCGAACTGAATAGCATTGTACTATCATGTTTCCACAGTTAAAGTTTATTGTGATGAAGCACGTATACAGGGTGAACAAGGCCTCCGCAGCAAAATTTCAGGGCTTTGTTCAGGGATGTTGTCTGAGTCTTTTGATATAACAACCCGTACTCACCAACGGCTCGCTACAAAGTAATAACGTAATTATGGCTTAATAGGCTTTGTTACGATAATTATCTTTGTTTTTGCGATAATAGTTGTAATATGCAATCACCAAAACGTAATAACGCGAAAGATCAGGTTATATGTGGGCGCCGATGTACAAATACAAAACTACTATTATAGCGTTGTCGTCGCCCAGCATGGGGTCATCGTACAGTTTGTTCACTGCATTCATTGAACTTATAGACGAGATGCATATCGACAGAGTTTTCGATAGCAAGCCTATCCGCACTGTGTCGTCCTTAACGTACAGCTAACACCGCTGGAAAAGCGAACCTGAAGCTGGAGCAAGCACTGCTGAATGCAAGCTGGACGACCAAGAGTACAGTAAGTCTTACTGTTGTTAACAGCAAATATTGTGACTGAAAGGAACAAGTAAGTTTCCAAACAAGACACACAGCGCATACTGTCGATATTTTCACTGCTGTGCAGATGTTTTCAATGCAGTATCGATGCAGGAGGTAAGAAATCAAACGAAATTTTAACACTCCGTAACGATCCAGCGGAGATCACGGATCCTGTATACCACAATACCCGGAAAAAAGTCCCTGAACAACCTTCGAAACTTGGGCAGTGAAATTCTGGATCACTCCACGTAAGTCAATGTACAATTCGAAGCTTTAAGTCACAATTTGAATGTTATACAATCCATGCATTCCAAATTGAATGGCTTGTTGTTGACAGATGGGTATATTCTCAGTTAATAAAGTATTACTTGTATCTAAACAACAGGAAATGTACATTGTTCTAAAACCCCTCCAGCAATTTACCTATTTAGAATATTTCCTTTCCTTTCTAAATTATACCAGTACACTAGTGCTACGGTACTACAGGGCAGAGAGAAATTGACTGATGTTAAAAAAGGGCAAATTGCTGTCGATCAAATTTGCTTATTGTATATCCCTCCGGACTGGATTGAACCATGAAGAAAAACAGAAATTGTAACATACGTTCAGTTGGTAAAGAATTTTGTAAGTAGAGTGAGATTTTTATGTTGCACGCCAGCCTTGCAACCATAGCACAGTCAGAACAGCTGATACGCTCGCAATAGGAAGACCTATGCAATAATGATATGTGACGTCGGGTAAACATTAGCCACTACTTCACTCCATAAATATCCCATTATTTTACACTAAAGAGCCAAAGAAGCTGGTATACCTGCGTAATATCGTGTAGGGCCGCCCCGAGCACGCAGAAGTGCCGCAATACAACGTGGCATGGACTCGACTAATGTCTGAAGTAGTGCTGGAGGGAATTGACACCGTGAATCCTGCAAGGCTGTCCATAAATCTGTAAGAGTACGAGGGGTGGAGATCTCTTCTGAACAGCACGTTGCAAGGCATCCCAGATATGCACAATAACTTTCATATCTGGGGAGTTTGGTGGCCAGAGGAAGTGCTTAAACTCAGAAGAGTGAACCTGGAGCCATTCTGTAGCAGTTCTGGGTGTGTAGGGTGTCGCATTGTCCTGCTGGAATTGCCCAAGTCCGTCGGAATGCATAATGGATGTGAATGGATTCAGGTGATCAGACAGGATGCTATCGTACGTGTCAACTGTCAGAGTCGTATCTAGACGTATCGGGGGCCCATATCACTCCAACTGTAAACGCCCCACTCCACTGTAGAGCCTCCACCAGCTTGAACAGTCCCCTACTGACACTGAGGCTCCATCGATTCATGAGCTTGTCTCCATACCCGTACACGTCCTTCCACTCGATACAATTTGAAACGAGACTCGTCCGACCGGGCAACATGTTCCCAGTCATCAATAGTCCAATGTCGGTGTTGACAGGGCCAGACCAGGCGTAAAGCTTTGCGTAGTGAAATCATCAAGGGTACACGAGTGGGCCTTCGGCTCCGAAAGCCCCTATCGATGATGTTTCGCACACTGACATTTGTTGATGGCCCAGTATTGAAATCTGCAGTAATTTGCGGAAGGGTTTCACTTCTGTCACGTTGAAAGATTCTCTTCAGTCGTCGTTGGTCCCATTCTTGCAGGATCTTTTTCGGGCCGTAGAGATGTCGGTGATTTGATGTTCTACCAGATTCCTGATATTCACGGTACACTCGTGAAATGGTCATACGGGAAAATCCACACTTCATCGCTACTTCGAAGATGTGTCCCATCGCTCGTGCGCCGACTGTTATGCCAAGTTCAAACTCACTTAAATCTTGATAACCTGCCATTGTAAAAGCAATAACCGACCTAACAACTGTGCCAGACACTTGTTGTCTTATATAGGCGTTTCTGACCGCAGCCCCGTATTCTGCCTATTTGCATATCTCTATTTGAATAGGCATATCTATACCAGTCTCTTTGGAGCTTCAGTGTAGATCGTAAGGCAATCGGTCAGACGGATCGATGACATAGACAACGTTTGCATTTCATTCCCTGAGTACAATGAAATAATGTCTGGTAGTAGTCTGTTGTAGATCTCGTGCAAGCTACTGAACAACAGCTGCCACTGGAAGAGATGGCTACCTCGCCATAACCACCTGTCTCAAGAGTTAACATCACAGCCTGCCACTGTCGCAGATGGAGTAACCCAGGGGTCTTCCCTATCATCCCAGGTCAGGACGCCAGCTTTCAGTAACTGACTTGGGCCTACCTGAATGGCAGACCAAGATCGTAGTATTCACAGTTATACGGCAACAGTCATGGCAGTTCAACCGATGAAGAAGAATGACGGTGAGCGGGAGAGGAGAAAGCAGCTACTAAATCGGCAGGTGTAAATTGAACACACTCGCCGCGTTCACTCCATGCCGCAGCATCGTGGTACAGCCAGCGCCAAAGCCACCGCGTCTGGTCAGGAAAGGAGAGTGCGGCGTCAGCTACCTTGAGCAGGTTGAAGGCGGCTTACGACGCGAATGCTCGATGTGTATCGACAGCTGATGTCAACATCGAGTCAAGACACCATTGATTGTAACTTACGGTAACAAATAATTAATTCCGAATCTCCTTTCATTGCGCCTGCCGACGATAACAGGTCACCATCAATCTTCCTAGGAAATCTGGCAAAGAGTGAACTGGGAGATTGCTCCTGACACAGAACCAACCATCTCTAATTCCGCATTCCCAACAGTCGTCTCTTGCGGTACCATGGTACTTATTCCTTGATGTCTTTAACGGAAGTGCTGTCATCCTACCCCATCTTCGTGTCAATATGTTTTATTTATTCCTTTCTTCGACAATTCTTGTGAGAACGTCCTTATCCTTTATCTTATCAGACCACCTGATTTTTAAACTTCCTTCTGTAGTACCACATCTCAAAAGCTTCGATTGTCTTCTTTCCAGTCGTTCTGCAGTCCATGACTTACTTCCGTATAATGTGGCGTTGAAAACGTACACTCTCAGAAATTTCGTCATCATATTAAGGCCGACGTTTGATAGTAAGAGTTCTTTTGGCCGTGAATGCCCTCTTTTCCTGTTCTAGTCTGCATCTTATGCCCTTCTTGCTTCGTCAGTCATATGTTATTTCGTTCACCAACTTTAATAAGCTTATTGCTTATCTCATCTCTGCTACTCCTCATTAGCTTCTTCTTTTATTGGTTTACTCTCAATCCTTAATGAACTCATTACGTTGGTCTTTCCATTCAACAGTTCCTGCATTTATACTTCATGTTGACAGAGAAATGGCATGAGCAAGTCTTATCATAGCTACCCTTTCACCATGAATTTCAGTCTCACTCCTCTACCTTTCTTTTATTTCCATCACTGCATCTTTGACGTACGTATTGATCAGTAGAGGAGAAAGGCAACATCTGTTGCTTACATTCATTCCAATCCCAGCACTACGTTCTTGATTTTTGCTATTATTTTAATCGCTGCTCTTCTGCATATGGTGCATTACCCGTTTCTCCTATAGCTTAGGAGCTACTTCCGGAAAGAATTCCAGATTGTTTATCTCTTTTTCAGGTCGGCAGACCCGATGAGTGTCTTGATTTTCTTAAGTCTTGCTTCAATTGTCAAGCGTAAAGTCAGAACCGCTTTTCTGGTGCCTTTATCTTTCCAAAAGGCGAACTGGTCATCTAACAGTTTCCTATTGCTTTCTTTTGAACATTAATCTAGTCGGTAAGTTCGCTGCATGAGTTGATGGTGTGACCGTTCCTGCACTTACCTGCCCTTTTTGTCTTCGATATTGTATGTACGATACTTTTCTAAAAATCTCCTTGGTACATCTCCAAACTCAGATTCTGCAGACCAACGTGAATAATCATTTTGGTTGCTTCTTCTCCCAAGGATTTTAGAAATTCTGACCGGATGTTACTATGTCTTCCACCTTATTTGATCGCAAGTCTTCCAAAGGTCTGTTAAACTCTCATGCTGGATCCCCTATGTCTTCCACATCGAGTCCCATTTCCTTTTCTATCGCGTCATCAGACAATTCCTCCTCCCCCGCAGACGTCTTCAGAGTATACTTCCCACCTATCTGCTCTCTCCTCTGTGTTTAACAGTGGAATTCCTCTTGTACTCACAATGAGGACGCCTTGCTTTTACTTTCATCGAAGGTTGGTCTGACTTTCCTGTATGCTGAACCATTCTTAATGACAAGCGCTCCTTTTTCGATTTCTTCGATTTTCCTTTGCAGCCATTCCGTCTTGCCTTCCGTGGTCTTCCTATTTATTTCATTCGTGGGTGACATACTGCTGAATATTTTCTGAATATTTTTGTATTTCCATCTTTCGTAGATCAGTTTAAGTGTTTCCTCTATTATCCAAGGCTTCTCCCCAGTTACCTTACTCGTACCTATATTTGTCTGTTCAACTCTGTGATTGCCCTTTTTATACACACATAAAAAAAAGTTTTGCATTACCTCGGTTCCGAGAGTTCCGGAAACTGTACAGATAATTGGAATAGAGGTCACCATAAACTTCATTTTCGCCCTTTTTATTGCTCATGAAAACCACACATTGCATGTTGTACCACCATACAGCGAGACCTTCAGAGGTGGTGCTCCAGATTTCTGTACACACCGGTACCTCTAATACCCAGTAACACGTCCTCTTGCATTGATGCATGGCTGTATTCGTCGTGGCATACTATCCAAGTTCATCAAGGTACTGTTGGTCCAGATTGTCCCACTTCTCAACGGCGATTCGGCGTAGATCCCTCAGAGTAGTTGCTGGGTCACGTCGCCCATAAACAGCCCTTTTCAATCTATCCCAGACGTATTCAATAGGGTTCATGTCTGGCGAACATGCTGGCCATTCTAGTCGAGCGATGTCGCTATCCTGAAGGAAGTCATCCACAAGATGTGCGAATTATCGTCCTTGAAGACGAATGCCTCGCCAATGTGCCGCCAATTTGGTTGCACTATCGGTCGGAGGATGGCATTCACGTAAACAAAATGTTGTTTCGGTAATTGAAATAAAGTATGTGGTCCATTACCGAAACAGCCGTATATACAATGAAACTGAGAAAGTTACCTGGGTCTTCTTATACTTGTTTTCACTACGTAGGATGAGTAAACTAACTAAAGTTCCAGTTTTTTTTTCTTATGATACCTCAAATTATCGACAAAAGGAAGTGACAGCGCCCACCACTGAAGGTTCTCTCGATAATGAACTAAAGTACAGTTCAGGTTAAGAAGTGAATGCGTTGTTTTACACACGCATATAAGTTTATACCTCAGAATAGAACAAAATGCCGGCCGGAGTGGACGAGCGGTTCTAGGCGCTTCAGTTCGGAACCGCGCTACTGCTACGGTCGCAGGTTCGAATCCTGCCTCGGGCATGGATGTTTCTGATGTCCTTAGGTTTACGTAGTTCTAAAAGTTCTAGGGGACTGATGACCTCAGACGTTAAGTCCCATAGTGCTCAGAGCCATAGAACAAAATTTCTCGACACACTTCATATGTCTCTGCCACACTGTGAAACGTCACGACACTTCGTTTGCGAAGGTCTGAGCTACGTTGTGGTCAGCGTTGTCAACTTCGAAGGGAGAGAAAGTACACAGTAGCATATCGTATTGAATTAGCCTAACACTAAAGCATGTATGAGAACTTAACAGAAATGCGATCCACAATGATAGCTAAAACATAGGCCAACCAGTTAGATGATTCTTAAATGAAACGAATAACTGTCAGATACCAGGATATTGTGGCTGCCTCACTGTTTCGCTTTAGGCTGCGTTCACAGTGGGACAGGCAACGGTCGCCAGACAGCGTCGCCTGAGGTCGCCCGATAACATCGGCCGACAGCGCAGTCAACAGTGTGATCGAAGTTCAAATGGTTCAAATGGGTCTGAGCACTATGGGACTTAACAGCTGTGGTCATCAGTCCCCTAGAACTTAGAACTACTTAAACCTAACTAACCTAAGGACATCACATACATCCATGCCCGAGGCAGGATTCGAACCTGCGACCGTAGCGGTCGCGCGGTTCCGGACTGCGCGCCTAGAACCGCGAGACCACCGCGGCCGGCTGTGATCGTAGTGCGACCGATACCCTTCGTCAGTTTTTGGCAGGCTCAAGGAGATTAGGTTAGGTTAGAATCTATTCTGTGTATGACGTAGGTTAGATCTGAACCTCTTAGGGTGGGGGGATACCACGATGCCTCTGTGCTGCATGGCGGCTTCTGCTATTAAAGAGACGCCGAATGCGTATGAATGAGCTTTCCTGTCTCGTAAAGAGCGTGGCGAGAACTATACACTCTATCCTCAGTTATCTGAATAACTAGACAAGTTATACGAGTATATGAGATGACGGGAGAAACTGTCTGTTACAGACGTGAGATAATTCGTGGTGGCCTTGAAAAGCAAGTTATAAACACTGTGTTTCGCTGTATTTATTTGGTTCAAAATGGCTCTGGGCACTATGGGACTTAGCAGCTGTGGTCATCAGTCCCCTAGAACTTAGAACTAATTAAACCTAATTAACCTAAGGACATCACACACATCCGTGCCCGAGGCAGGATTCGAACCTGCGATCGTAGCGGTCACGCGGTTCCAGAGTGAAGCGCCTAGAACCACACGGCCACACCGGCCGGCGTATTCATTTAAAGTTATGCAGACGTACGTCAATTGACCTTCAATGACTGTCATTTAGCGCACGAGTGAATGACTTAAAGCGTAGCACAAGATACTCTGAAAACCTACAGCACTTAAAAGTGATGGTGATGTGTGGTTTGTGGGCGCTCAACTGCGCGGTCGTCAGCGCCCGTACAAAGTCCCAATTTTCACACAGTCCAATTATTATTATTTTTTACAGTCCAATCTAGCCACTGCCACGAATGATGATGATAATGAGGACAACACAATCACCCAGTCCAGGGCAAAGAAAAATCCCCAACCCGGCGGCCTCGAACCCGTGACCACACGATCCAGGGCAGCAACGCTAGCCACTACACAAGCTGCGGATCACTTAAAAGTCGAAACACATACCGTACACCACATTTGCAAACCACTTCATCTTAACGGAATATAAAACGCCAGTAAGGAGTAATAATAATTTGTAGACAACTAATGACAGCCTACTAAAAAAAAGATCCAGTACAGTAACTATAAGCTTACAAATACGCCACCATTTTCACTTGAAAAAATTAATTTATGCCTAAAATTTCCAATAACGATATTGCCTGCTTGAGCTTTCGAATAAACCTGCGACTTCAGTCCGTAGATTCCGAACTATATCCCGATTACGATATTTTCATCCTCAGGATGCCACGAATTCACTCTTTCTTGAACTACAGTTATCAGTTTCTCACTCTCCATATTTCGTGAGCGACAACGTCGGTCGATTTGACCGAAGAAAATAAACTGATTTGAACTTCACCGCTTGTCGTCCGAAGTCTGTGCGTTCGGGAGATCAGGGTCGGACACACTGTGGCCGCGCACGTAGTGGCGTACTGATACGCAAGGATCGACCGTCTCCGGCCGGTGTCGGTCTGCATCTACATCTACATCCATACTCCGCTAGCCATCTGACGGTGTGTGGCGGAGGGTACCTTGAGTACCTCTATCTGTTCTCCCTTCTATTCCAGTCTCGTATTGTTCGTGGAAAGAAAGATTGTCGGTATGGCTCTGTGTGGGCTCTAATCTCTCTGATTTTATCCTCATGGTCTCTTCGCGAGATATACGTAAGAGGGAGCAATATACTGCTTGACTCCTGAGCGTCTCTCCTGCAGAGTATTCCACTGGAGTTTATCTATCATATCCGTAACGCTTTCGCGATTACTAAATCATGCTGTAACGAACGCGCTGCTCTCCGTTGAATCTTCTCTATCTCTTCTATCAACCCTATCTGGCACGGATCCCACACTTGTGAGCAGTATTAAAGCAGTGGGCAAACAAGCGTACTGTAACCTACTTCCTTTGTTTTCGGATTGCATTTCCTTAGCACTCTTCCAACGAATCTCAGTCTGGCATATGATTTACCGACGATCAACTTTATATGATCATTCCATTTTAAATCACTCCTAATACGTACTCCCAGATAATTTATGGAATTAACTGCTTCCAGTTGCTGACCTGCTATTTTGTAGGTAAATGATAAAGGATCTTTCTTTCTATGTATTCGCAGCACATTACACTTGTCTACATTGAGATTCAATTGTCATTCCCTGCGTCATGCGTCAATTCGTTGCAGATCCTCCTGCATTTGAGTACAATTTTCCATTATTGGAACCTCTCGATATATCACAGCATCATCTGCTACAAGCCTCAGTGAACTTCCGATGTCATCCACAAGGTCATTTATGTATATTGTGAATAGCAACGGTCCTACGACACTCCCCTGCGGCACGGCTGAAATCACTCTTACTTCGGAAGACTTCTCTCCATTGAGAATGACATGCTGCGTTCTGTTATCTAGGAACTCTTCGATCCAATCACACAATTGGTCTGATAGTCCATATGCTCTTACTTTGTTCATTAAACGACTGTGGGGAACTGTATCGAACGCCTTGTGGGAATCAAGAAACACGGCATCCACCTGGGAACCCGTGTCTGTGGCCCTCTGAGTCTCGTGGACGAATAGCGCGAGCTGGGTTTCACACGATCGTCTTTTTCGAAACCCATGCTGATTCCTACAGAGTAGATTTCTAGTCTCCAGAAAAGTCATTATACTCGAACATAATACGTGTCCCAAAATTCTACAACTGATCGACGTTAGAGATATAGGTCTATAGTTCTGCACATCTGTTCGACGTCCCTTCTTGAAAACGGGGATGACCTGTGCCCTTTTCCAATCCTTTGGATCGCTACGCTCTTCTAGAGAGCTACGGTACACCGCTGCAAGAAGCGGGGCAAGTTTCTTCGCGTACTATACGTAAAATCGAACTGGTATCCATTCAGGTCCAGCGGCCTTTCCTCTTTGGAGCTATTTTAATTTTATTCTATCCCTCTGTCGTCAATTTCGATATTTACCATTTTGTCATCTGTGCGACAATCTAGAGAAGGAACTACAGTGCAGTCTTTCTCTGTGAAACAGCTTTGGAAAAAGACATTTAGTATTTCCGCCTTTAGTCTGTCATCCTCTGTTTCAGTACCATTTTGGTCACAGAGTGTCTGGACATTTTGTTTTGATCCACCTACCGCTTTGACATAGGACCAAAATTTCTTAGGATTTTCTGCCAAGTCAGTACATAGAAGTTTACTTTCGAATTCATTGAACGCCTCTCGCATAGCCCTCCTCACACTACATTTCGCTTCGCGGTAGAACCACCGATATCGGAACCATTGTGACGGCAGCCTTAGCCTATATCCACTGCGGACGCCCCGCGCCGCGCAGCTCCGTGCCTTTTGCGCGCGCGCTCGTCAACAAAAGTGGAAAACGAGAAACGCCGTCCGAACAGTGTCGCGCACGCACGAACCACTTCCTTTTATGTGCCGACATAGCGCAGAACTTACACGTCGTTGCGCGGTGTGGCGCGTGTGTGACGTCCACACCGACCGCTTTGGGCCCAGCCTCCTTTCTTGGTTTTGCACGGCGCGGTGCGGCCGACGTGGACACGACTTAAGGAGATTGGTTGTTAAGCAATTTCTATTAATAAAACCTTGGCGCAAGTTCGTACCATTGCGCAACAGATCATAATGGAACAGAACATGTAAAGAAAATTCTTCCGCTAATTTTAAATGCGCCAAATGTGGTTTAACAAGATACAAACGTCGAATATATTCTTCAGACTTTCTAAAATACACTAAACTTCATTTCAGTGGTCTCTCATTTCCAGCGTCTTAAACATACTGTTCGTTTATGCACACACAGTCCTAAACGGTGTTATTGTTTTCAGTTCATAACTGCTAACGGTTAACAGTCAGGCAGTGCGTCGCGAAGCCCCTGACAACATTGTTAGCGTGTGTTACAAGGACAAATCGCCTCTACGACTACAGCAAGCGTTCGGCAACAAGATTGATAAAAATTAAACCTATTCATTGCGGATATTTTTTAATACAGTAATCGTGTATTAACACTCCGATGCTGGCGCTGGATCGCACATATCCACTAGGTAGTGTTTCTGTGCCTACGTCTCAACGCCTGCGGTGTTATTTACCCCCTCTCGTCCACCCCCCTGACTCTGGCATTCACAACAAGCAATACTGTGTTTACTTCCGCAATAGCAACACCTTAATTACAGAGGAGCGACAGGTCGCACAGTTACCACACAGCATCCCCGTAAGTATTCTTGATTCACTGAATTCGCCTCAATGTAATGTCTCTTTGTGTTTTACATTCAAGCATTCTGTATGTGAAGTGGAAATTATTATTGTGCACATAATAATAGAAACTGGTACTGGATCTCTTCAATCCAGCGCCAGCATTTATGTTTTAGTCTTCCTCGTTCCTTTACAGTGGTCTCAACTACTCTTTTTATTTTGTTTTGCAACTATAGAATGCTAACATTGTTTACAGGTCTGTTGTTTGTCTGGACATGGGCTCAAATGAAATTCGGGATACGCACAAACCAGAAGTTACAGACAGTCAATAAATTTTGTTTCAGGACAGCTATGACGAGTGCAAACATGCTACACACAGGGCCCCTATTCTCGATCTGGGAGACGAAGATATCGATACTGATGCCTCAGAAAGCATAGAAGAAAGAGACGACTCAGAGACCGAACAGGGTGACACAGCAGTAAGTACAGGTGAGGAACATGGCGATGTATATCGTTGCTGTACGAAGAGAGGAAAGAAAATAATCGAATCATTTGAATGGAAAAAGACACCATACACAAACCGCAGGAAAACCCAAAACCACAACAGTCTCTGCACAGGACTTCCTGGTGTCAATGGGAAAGCAAAAAATATTGAAGGAATTTCAAAAACATGGGAATGCTTATTTGACCAGGAAATGCTGTAAATGATTGTAAAGTACACGAAACACGGGTTCGGAATCGAGATATTTCGGTTCACCATGAGTGAATACAGGTTTCAAAAATGTTCAAATGTGTGTGAAATCTTATGGGACTTAACTGCTAAGGTCATCAGTCCCTAAGCTTACACACTACTTAACCTAAATTATCCTAAGGACAAACACACACACCCATGCCCGAGGGAGGACTCGAACCTCCGCCGGGACCAGCCGCACAGTCTATGACTGCAGCGCCTGAGACCGCTCGGCTATTCCTGCGCGGCAATACAGGTTTCGTTTTCTGTTACAAACTCTGCGATTTGATGATAGACTCACTTAGTGAACGCGGAGTAGTGGACCGCCTGGCACCAATTCGAGATTTATTTCAAAAGTTTGTGAAGAACTGCCAATCTTGTTACGTTGTACGGCAAAAACGTCACCACTGACGAGAAACACGAGGCATTTAGAGGATGTTGCTCTTTTATCCAATATATACCGTCGAAACCGGCAAAATATAGAATAAAAATATTTGCTACAGTTGCTTCGAACTGTTTTACACCTGCAACATGGAGGCCTGTGCTGGCAGACAACCAGATGACCCTCTTCAGCTTAGTAGTAAAAGCAGTGACGTGGTTGAACGTTTGATGGCCCCCCTTACTAATTCAGGACGCAATGTGTGTGCCGACAATTTGTTCAGCGATGTAAATCTGCTCTCTGACTCGTCAGAGAAGCACCGGCTGTCATTATGTTGGAACCCCGGAAAAAAATAAACGACAGATACCGAAAGAAATGAAGGACTTGAAAACTAGGGTTCCAAATTCTAGCATACTTGCTTACAGAAAAGAAGGTATGATCGTTTCTTACGTTCCACAAAATAAAAATTACAACAACAAAAAATTTTTGCTGATCTCAAGTATGCATTATGACGCTGAAATTGACGAAAACACAGGAAATAAAAGAAAACCTATTATGATAACTTATTATAACACACACAAAATTGGAGTGGATATGGTTGGCAAATTCTGCTCTGCTTACAACGTTCAGAGAGGTACACGACGATGGCCCATGGTCATGTTTTATTCGATACTGAACGTTGCTGGTATAAATTTCCAGATAATTTACGTGGGAAATGCTAACGAAAGTCTCCGCCGACGGCTGTTTCTTCGTCGGCACGGATGTGAACTATTGGAAGATCAATTGGTAAAACGAAGCCTGCTTTCCAGTCCACGACTACGCGCAGTATTGAAATTCTGCCGCAAAATCGCCGACCTTTAGGTCTTATTGGTGAGAGAGCCGACAATGCCGACACGAATCAAGGAAGAAGGAAGCGTTGCAAACCCTGCGTCACAACTAGTACGAAATACTCGTGCAAAACGTGCGGACAATATCTGTGTCTTCAACACTGTGATTTTGTTTGCCGTGAAGAATGTGAATTGGGTGCTCCTCCAGAAGAAACATGAAAACGTCTTTCATTAGTTATATTTTTAGTTGTAAGTTAGTTTTCAGGACTTTGAATGTCGTACATGACATTTCCTGAACATTATATTTTTCCGAGCGTAGTTCTTTATTTCTGTGTTGTATGTTTGTGAAATAATTCTCTAATAAAATTATTAAAAATAAATATATTAGCATACAAGATCCTGGAGCTCATCCATACGTGATATTCTTAAAGTATCGTTAATTTGAGTGAATGGATCTCATAGTCCGGCGCCAGCAGCCGTGTGAGCTTAGCGGCGCCAGAGTCGGAGTGTTAAATCAAATATGACTGTAAATAATTGCCAGCATCGTGCTGGTCTCTGGAGATTGCTTCATGAGATAGCGTAGGCGGTATTGATCCTGAAATCCCACTGACAGTTCCATTTCTGTTGCCTTTCAGTCGTTGAGTCAGACACTATGTGGTGTCTAAACAGAAAAAAAGCAAATATTCAGTGGTAGTAGTAGTTAGTGCAAACCCTTCCACTTAATAGCAATGGTAATGAAAATTGCAAGTAGGATTTCGACATGAAACCACCTGTGCTGCTGCCAGTATCCTCCAGTGGCCAGCTCAATGCTTAAGAATAACTATGTAAACTTTCTGCTTGCCTCCTCTTCAGATGAGCCAGAAATAGCTCGAAACGTGACAAATTAGAAATACAATTTACTATGTAAACTTTCTGCTTGCCTCCTCTTCAGATGAGCCAGAAATAGCTCGAAACGTGACAAATTAGAAATACAATTTACACGGTACATTAAACAAATCGCAAACAGCGATGGGAAAGTTAACTCAAAAACTGGGCAACTTCACCAATTGTACTAAGACGTTGACCTTTACTAGAATGAAATTTAGAGAAAATTTGCTTTTTTTCATGAAAAATTCTGAATGTTTAAGTCCCAAATTTGTAATTTTGACAATGACAATTTGATTGTTTTCAAAGTTTACATAATCTTCTCTCTAGCATTTTTTCGCGTTTTTCACGTCTTGTTGTAAGCTTGTTTGGGATACGAAAACGGTTCCATCTGCTAGCAAAACCATCAATAAAGACTTGTAAATAGGTAACCAAACCGAAAACGCTATGTGTAAATTTTTCATGCGCAATGCAAACAATAACATCTCTATTGGTTAGTTCAGGAACTAAGCACGGCGCCAAATATATTTTTCAAGAATCAGTCAAGTTGTCCTACGTGGCAACGCTTTCCTAGTTGGCGGTAGCCGTTTTTGCTGGAGCAGGTTGTATTTTCTTAATATGTGTGGAACTCACACAATCTGGTACCTACTTAACAGGCGCATATAACTTTTAGCATTGTCGTCCTTGATGCTTAACACTGCTGGTGGAAGATATAATCTGGATATCCGAATGAGCTGAGGCCGGCTAGAGGTGAACTGAACGGTTGTTTTGAGATATCAACTGTCACAGTTAAAATTATTTTTCGTGACCACTTGTATTTAACATTTATTAATAACTCTCTGTTATCTGTGGACAGAAAAAAATTGAGCAGGTCTTGTAATAGAGAACACTTTTCTAAAGATAAGGATTTGTACGCACCGTATTTGACGATTTTAGAATTTCACTTTGCATTATACTAAAGTACGGTGGTTTGATGTAACCACACATTAATTACCTCACGAAGTCAAGTAGCTAAAGTACTGCACAGCAGAATGCCGTACCGCACAAGTTACAGAGATAACGTGAAATTCAAGTTATGGTGTGTGCGAAAAGTTCCGGAGAGTGGGCAGAAATGTTGATATATGGATTGTATGCGGAATTAAGTTCAATTTTCAGTATAGCTGAGTTAATCCATTGCCGAAAAAAGGCATGTTTTATTCCACACCGGCCGTGGTGGCCGAGCGGTTCTAGGCGCTTCAGTCCGGAACCACGAGGCTGCTACGGCCGCAGGTTCGAATCCTGCCTCAGGCATGGATGTGTGTGATGTCCTTAGGTTAGTTAGGTTTAAGTAGTTCTAAGTCTAGGGGACTGATGACCTCAAATGTTAAGCCCCATAGTGCTTAGAGACATTTGAAATGTTTTTATTCCACCGTTGGGCATGTGATAACTGCAGAGACGAATTAAATACATCTGTTCCACTAAAGAACAGACACTAAGTGCTAAGCGAAGTAAGTGATGAAAGTGATTCTGAAAATGTTGCTGAAAGTACACAGGTTTGTGATTCAGCTATTGCTGTTCCCCAGAATACTCAAACGCCACCTAGACATATGCGCATGTCACAGCAAAAAATTCATAATCGCTTAGGGAAGCTTCACATCCTAGTCGACAGCTAAGGAAGCGGAATCACCACGGTTATTAGTGAAGAGTCAATTGTGAAATCTATTACAAATAAAAATACCTATGTTTTATTCCACACTGGCTGCGGTGGCCGAGCGGTTCTGGGCACTTCAGTCTGGAACCACGAGGTTGCTACAGCCGCAGGTTCAAATCCTGCCTCGGGCATGGATGTGCATGATGTTCTTAGATTAGTTAGGTTTAAGTAGTTCTAAGTCTAGGGGACTGATGACATCAAATGTTAAGTCCCATAGTGCTTAGAGCCATTTGAAATTTTTTTATTCCATCATTGAGCATATTTACATGCAGTTGGTGTCATCAATGTTAACATAATACCAATAACAATAATAATAATATAAACTTAGTTTTGTTAAGCCTGGGACATCCCTCCCCGAGATACTTACGAATGCCCACACTGATTATGAAATAGTCTTCAAACGACTTTGTAGCCCTGTTTGGCCACTCGAATTGTGTAGGCCTATACAAGAATGAAACATCCACATTTTGCTCTGAATTTAGAAGCACCTATCACTTATCGCACACAAACGCTCTCTTTGTGAAAGTTCCACACCGCTGCAACTTGCTGCTTCGGTTTTGTGTAAAAAGGGGATTAGTGCTGCTAACAATCGTTTTTAGAGTATATGCAACCAAAAATGCCTGTTTTGTTGATATTAATAGCATTGGACCTAGATTTCACACTTTACACAGACTTCAATAAAGTGGCCTAGAGAAGCAAAATGTGACACAGAAATTACTAGAAGAAATCAAGAGGTACAAACAAACATCTGCAGCATCAACAACAGTATCAGTACCAGTAAATCATAAATACCAATAGCACCTAATACAGCTCAAGTAGTACCTAGCAGCACCCACCATCACTAACAACAATACCAGAACCAACAGCAACAAAACCAACATCAGTAGCAACAGAATACTCAACACAAATAGTAGAGCTGTCACCATTAAGTGCAAAATCAACAATACCAACTGCATCAGTAAGGGAAGCAAAGTCAGCTACTGTACAAAGAATCAAATGTGCAAAAGCAACAACAACAGTTATAGGAGAACAACACCGCTTAAGGATAAGTCAAAGGCAAGGTACATTTATCCCACTTACTGAGGATTTTGCATGGCTTCAAATGAAGAAAGGGAAAAGACTGCGACAAACCAGCCTGAAAACTTGTAGATAAGTGACAACTTCCAGGTAAAAAGCAGCACATTACCAGGTCATGAGAAAAACAAAAATACTTGCGAAATGTTCAGGATAATGTGTCAAAATACACAGTGCCTCAAGGATAAATTGGTAGTTTTTTGTAAGTAGCTTTACATAACTTTGCTGAAGTCTCATGTATTTGCTTATCTGAACACTGGTGTAAGGACAATGAATTAAGTCTAATAAATGTAAACAGTTTTAAATTAGAATCTCATTATTGCCACTGTGTGTGTAAAAATGGTGAGTATGCATTTATGCAAGAGCAGCATTACAGTTTAAAGGAAAAACAGAAGTGGGGTATCTACATACTGAAAAACATTTCGAATCATGTGCCATAGAGATAAAAACTGAGGAGAATGGTAAGAATATAATTGTCATATCAATATATAGAATACCAATTGTTGATAAAAACATATTTTTTCAAAAAAAACTGGAGACAATGTTAAGCACTTTATATAATAAGGAAGTGACATCATTTTTTGTGGAAAAGAAGAGACAGCTTCTGAGTATTGTGAACTTTCACATGAAACTACTCTTTACAGACTCCAGTAGAGTAACAGATTTGTCATCGTCTCTATTAGATAAGAGCTTAACAAATATGGAAAATGGTGTCACTGAGGCACTGAAGGTAAACTTAGATCTCTCAGATCACGACACATTCATCAATTGTATAAATTCTTCTGTATCCAAGGTAAGATTAATAAAATATAAGTGGGGATATAAAAGTCACTTCTACACAGAAAAAGTAAATACCTTTATTCAGACATTAGCAAAGGAAACCCCGGAAAATGTATTTTCAAAAAAAAACAACCAATGATTCACACAATGCTTTTTCTAGTACTTTTGTGTCGCTGTTTTAGATACGTTTTCCAAAAAAGCTTACAAAAATCAATGTCATGCCAAGGAACAATAGCCAGAGAATATCACCAGCTGTTAGAGTATCTAGTCAAATTCTAAAACATCTCAAACAAATCAAAAAGGACAATGAAGAAAAACACTTCACAGACATATATGAGCATTTATGGGAAGATGATAAAAAAAACTAAGACAATGTACAATGACAAAATAATTCTAGGGACAGCAAACACATCAAAAGCAACTTGGAAATCAGCAAAAAAAGAAATAAACAAAAACGTTTTAAAAGATGGTCGTGGAGTGCTACTCAGAAATCTTGCTCCAGCAAATTACATTAACGACTACTTCATTATTACTCCAGTCAACCTGAGTACAACTTGCCTTATGAATAATGGAACCTCTGTTCCAAGAGAACAAAGAGTCAATTTAATATTCCTATGCCACACAAATAAGTCAGAAGTACCAAGAATAATAAACACAATGAGGAATAAAATGTCTTCACGGATTGACAGAGTACCTGGTATAGTCATAATAATATGTGCTAGTGTCATATCAGAACCATAAGAAACAAAAGAGTATTTCTCAAAGACCAAAAATTTCAAAAATAAAACCACTGTCTATATATATGAAGTGGGAAATTACACGCGAATACCTTTGTTACCTATATTCTCAAAAGTTATAGAGGAGTCATGAAGTGTAGAATTAAAAATTTCCTTGAAAAAGTCAATCTCTTTTGTCTCAAAACCACAACAGTTTTTGCAAAACATTGAAAACAGAATCAGCTATTACCCATTTCATTGAAAATATTCTAACGAGACACGACAGAAATGAGAGTACAATAGGAATAAATCTGGACTTATTGAAGGCATTTGATGCTGTCCAACATGATATCTTGCTAGCCAAATTAGAAGCTATTGATATATGAGTAGCTGTGAAAAAGTGGTTTCAATCTTATCTCCATATTAGAATCAGGTAGCAGAAATTACCTCAAACAACATTAAAAACGAAGTATTGCTCACGGATCTGATCTCCAGATTGTACTACAGGACACTCTAATTTCTAATTTATGTAAATGACATCAAGGTTCCTATCAGTGGTACTCATGTAACCCTGTCTGCTGATTATACAAAAGATGTTGTCCCTGATATAAGCCAGGTAACGCCTACATCTGCAATTTGAGTTTTCGAATATTTACAAAGTTTATCTGAAATGGAAGAAGCTAACCTTAAATATTTCAAAAAACAATTTTATTGATTACAGGAAAACTAAGTTCACAAAACAACCTGTACCTCAGAATAAAAAAGAACTTAAGAGAGTAGCTGTCACAAAATTTTTTGGTATTCCTATAGATGAAAATTTTGATTGGAAAGCCAACATCCATTATCTCACTAATAAGTTCTGATTGCTTTGCACCTTGTGTAATTAGTAATGTGTCTGCTTTGCTTACCTTCACACTGCTTTTACCTGTGGTCTCATTTTCTGGGGTCCTAATAAGACAAATCTAAAAACCATTTTCGCACTATAAAAATGAGCTATTAGAATAACTACCAACACTTCAAGGCTAACATCCTCCAAGCCTCCAAGCAGTTATTTCAACAGCTGAATGTTCTGTCTTTACCATTCCTCTACATACAAAAAATATAATTAATATCCAAAAATATAATTAATATTAAAAAATATAATTAATGTAAAAAGATGCACTGTCAATTTTAAAACCAACTCAGATCTGCACCATGTAATACAAGGATGTGCAATGACATCCATGTAAAAAGAGTAAACAAGGCTGTAGCACAGAAACAAACACTGAAGGTATTAAATTATATAACCAATTTCTGGCATAGCTAAAAGAAATTTAAAAAAAGTCTACATTTAAGGAAACAAAATTCAAATTTTTAGTGACCAAATGCTATTACAGTGTGAACAAATACTGCAATAACCTAGTGGCAAATAATTACATTCATGTACTATATGCTACAGTCCGTGTCATTGGTATTTTCAGTCAAATGTTTGCTATGATCGAAGTTAGTATTTTGAACAGAGGTGTTACTACTATTATGCGTTTTTATGTAAATGTCAACTAATTATTCCATGTAAAATATCTTTTGCATTCATTTATGTAATTAATCAAAGTCTTTTGTGCAATCTTGAATGCAAGATTGTGCAAGGTGCTATAGACTCTTGTATTTGTAGGATACTGTAGTCCATTATACACTGATCAGCCAGAACATTATTACCACTTACCTACTATTGATATAACCCACTGAGGAATCGAGGAGACAGCAGTGTCACCTGGTGAGGAATAACTGCTTGTCAGACACGCACATGGTGCATGCAGTATCATTGAGTAGAATAGGGAACGCATGCAATCTATCTGAGTTAGACCAAGGGCAGATTGTGATTTCCCAGAACTCAGCATGAGCATTTTGGAAAGTGCACAACTTGTCAGGTGTTCAAGGAATGCTGTGGTGAGTGTCTTTAACACAGGAGCAACTGAGGTGAAACCAAGTGCAGATGTCACGGCATTGGGAGTGCACCCCTCATTACAAATGTTGCACACTGTAGCCTGGGAAAGAGTGGTAAAACAGGAGAGGTGGTGAACTGTGGTGAAAATATCATCAGAGTTTAATGGTGGGCAGACTAAAAGTGTGTCTGAACACACACTGCACCGAACAATCCTAACAATGCGTGTCTGCAGCTGTTGACCCATGCATGTCCCAATGTTAACACCACAGCATCAGCAACTACAATCGAAACAGGCACATGACCATCAGCACTACATGTTTGCACAGTGGCAGTGACATGATCTGATGACTCCTGATACCTTTTTTATCATGTTGATGGGAAGGTGCAAATACATCGTTTTCCAGGGAAAAGACAAGCTAGTGGTGGCTCCATTATACTCTGGGGAACATTCATGTGGGCATCCATGGGTCCAGTGGAACTTGTGTGACAACCAAGAAGTATTGTACACTGGTTGTAGACCCCATACATCCCTTCATGATGAACATGTTTCCCTGATGGCAGAGGCATTTTCAACAAGATGTTAAAAGGCTGGGGAGTGTGATGGAGTGATTTGAGGAACACAGAAGTGAGTTCCAGTTGATGTGCTGGCTCTCCAACTTGCCAGATCTGAATCTGATCGAACACATCTGGGATCCAATAGAATGTAGTGTTATAACTGGTCCCCCCCCCCCCCCTCAGAATTTGGTGACTTGAGTGCCTCAGAATTAGGTGACTTGAGTGTGCAGATGTGATACCAGCTCCCTCCAGGGACTATCAAGGCCTCATTACTTCCACGCCATAATGCATCGCCACTGTTATCCGTGCCTTAGGTGGACATACTGGCTATTAGGTAGGTGGTCATGATATCCTTCTCCTCCATAAATAACATTTGATGACCTCCTGTGTGTGTGTGTGTGTGTGTGTGTGTGTGTGTGTGTGTGTGTGTGTGTCTGTGTGTCTGTGTCTGTGTCTGTGTCACATGTGTGTGTGTGTGTGTGTGTGTGTGTGTGTGTGTGTGTGTGTGTGTATGTGTGTGTATGATATGTATTTTCTGAAGAAATCCAAATTGTCTCTGGATGAATAAGCTGCTACTTCTACTACTATGTGGCAGCAGATTTGTTTATTACTATGCAAGGTATTCCATTTGAGAAGAGCTATAAATACAGTAATAACATTAACCTTTCAAACTGAACTATCAGAACTGCTGAAGAATTAGTTTATATTTTGTGCTATGAAGATAAATAATGTTATGTGTATTACATTTTCCTGGGATGTCGACTGTTGCATAGTAGGGATCAAACGTTAATACAAACTGGTTTCTTCAGAAGCACAACATCAACAAAGGCAATTTATGACAACTTCAAGGTGGGCTATATGATGAGGAAGAAGGGACATGTAATAAATTAAAATATAAAAGTTGACAGAAAGTTAAAAAAATGTGGTTCAGGAACAAAAAGTGGCGTCAGTGCAGTAGGTGAATTGATAGTATACTGCATTATTATATATAAATATATATGTTTATGAGTTCATACACCTTTGTAGCCCAATTTTTTACATATGCAGGAATCCATGGCACATCATGTCAGATAAGAATATGATGTATAAAAGAACTCTGGAGTAGTGTTTAGCGTAATCATGACAAAATTTAATAATTCTGTTTCACATGCTTATGAAAATTCAGCTTCACACTTTCATTGTGTGCATAATCTTATACTATGTTGGTGATATTTCAATATTAGTTTTACATTCCACCTTTGTTGCACAAATATACACACTTTAAAGTACCATACATTTGCCATCCTGTTGTGTCGAGCTATCTTCTTTTGCATCATATGCGATATATTAAAAAAGGGAAGAGAAAATTACTGCACAAAGTTCACAAACAGGCATTACCCAGAAGCTTCGAAAATACTACTGCATGTT